>NC_081522.1:95000-415142 GCF_030273125.1 Centropristis striata | reverse complement strand
GGTAGGCCTGACAGGACGCCTCCTGCCTCAAGGAGAAAAGTTGCACATTGTATGTTGAAGTACAAGTTGTTAGTTCCAGAGCCAGAAACGGCTGAGACCAACAGAGATTATTAATAATATAACTAATAGAGAACTGTTCAGGTGTTCACTAATAGAGAACTGTTCAGGTGTTCACTAATAGAGAACTGTTCAGGTGTTCACTAATAGAGAACTGTTCAGGTGTTCACTAATAGAGAACTGTTCAGGTGTTCACTAATAGAGAACTGTTCAGGTGTTCACTAATAGAGAACTGTTCAGGTGTTCACTAATAGAGAACTGTTCAGGTGTTCACTAATAGAGAACTGTTCAGGTGTTCACTAATAGAGAACTGTTCAGGTGTTCACTAATAGAGAACTGTTCAGGTGTTCACTAATAGAGAACTGTTCAGGTGTTCTGCTTGCCAAGAAAAGGACGAGGGTGTTTAACAGGTGAGGTCTTTCAGGTGTTTAACAGGTGAGGTCTTTCAGGTGTTTAACAGGTGAGGTCTTTCAGGTGTCCAGCTTCTCATCTCTTAGCTGAGACTGAACATGGAGAGAACAAAGTGAGTCCCAAGTGGAGTTGTCAACCAGAAAGAGCAGCACTGCACACTTTACAGTTATGTTTTTATTAAATTGCACATTACGTTACTGTTAAAGTGTTTGGCCTACACATTTAATAATGAAAAAAATCTACCAAAATTTAAAGTTCACATAATTAAGTTGCTTTTTTTCCAATTCAGATATCCAATTTACTTTGATATTTGACAAGAGGAGGAGCCATTTTCCACGGCTTTCTTTATAATGATTTTGGTTATTATCAAGAAAACCATGTTGAATGTCTAGATATCAGCTCTTAAATTAAACTCTTATCAGCTATTTTTTTGTGATCATTATATTTGTCCAAACAAATGTACCTTTAGGTGTAATAGGCATTAAAATGAACAAGAAATTGAAGAAAAAAGGTAGTTTGACATTTTTTTCCATGACTGTAAATAAAAGTTCCAATCTTCCAAATCATGTAATGTTTTTAAGGGCTATAGCTGTCACTTACCTAAAAAAATTACATTGATGTTGAAATAGCAGATGCATCATTTTTTTTAAAGCAATCCTGGAGGCTTGCTCCAGTCCTGAAAGGACCACAGAGATTTATACAGTGGGGAATTGGTATTAAAGCTTCTTGGAAAGAGCTGAGAGACATTTGACTGGCAGCATATAGTCGACCGAGTGGGGAAGAGAGAGACATTCCCAGTTTTGGTGAAACCTTCCGTGATGCTGGATAATGTGGGATGTTAGTGAAAAAGTGCAGCTTTGCTGTTAAGAATCACCGCTGAAGTTCTCTATTAGCTCAACTCTGGCTGGTATGAAAGAGACATTGTAGCGGTTAGACAGCGCCGGGGTGCCAGTCAGAGCTAATCTGACAATTTTCTTTGTATTTTTTGAGTTGTCAACCTTACACAGGACCCATGCCTAACCATGCATGGACCCTGCTAACAACCAGACTTAAGTCACCTTTGTCAAAGTTGACCCCTTAATCACAAAACACACACACACACACACACACACACAAGATATTGCAATTCAACACAGTGTATTATACAATTCAGTGCCCAAAATACAACCCATACTTCACACAGCCCAAAACACCAAAATTAGTCTCTTCCTTCCAAACAAAAAATAGTCCTTTTCAGGTACCCAATAAACAAAAGAGTCAGTTTTTGAAAATAAAAGTTGGTCACACAAAACTCAAACTAAGTGGCGCCTCCGGCGGCTAATACACCAGCTTTGACCGGCTTTACCTCCCGGTTGCCGGCAGACTTCGGAGAAAGACCGTCGGGTAGAGGCCAGGAGTTTGGGAGCCAGGGGTAAATCCACAGGTAAGAAACGAGCACTACAAAATATACACGGACTGCAAACTCGCTGCCAGGGATTGGCAAGTTAACGGAGCAGATACACTGGACAGCTAGCCCTCTTCCTCCTCAGTAGCTGCGGGCCGCCATTTTGAATTCCCCTACCGGCATTTCTGTGATTGGCTGCACAGAGGGCGTGCTGGAGTCCGGGGCGTTCCCGGAATTATGACAGCATCGCTACAACATGAGTCACATGAGACAGTTGCTAATGTTGTCCACTAAAGTGATGTTTTATAGCACAAGTATCCCCTGACTGATGTGAATTTGCTTGTGAAGACTGCCAGTGGCACCATGGGAAAAATAGAAAAACGTCCTCAACAAAGATAAAGTGACAAGCAAGTTAGAAGAGCAGAGTGAGGACAGTTAGGGAGGAAGACAGAAAGCGCTCGATGAGGTAAATCTCTATCTCACTGCTGACAGACCAGAGTGACAGTAATACGAGGTGAATTTGCATAGCAGATGTTCCCCTACGCAGGGCGAGATTTATTGGACTAGCAAACACTGGGATGGCAATGTGCCATCTGTCATACGACAGCAGCAAATAAATTAAAAGTAACAGCTGTGAGTATACTGTGGAGGTAAGGGCAAGTTATAGCATCGAGCTGGGAGGAGGAAGAGGTGGATGTCAGAGAGGTGATTCCCTTCGGGAAGGATGAGGAGATGGAAATGAGAGAGGGAAACAACTGTAGAGGAAGAGGGAGCAAGGCAAATAAAGGGAGAAAGGTTTCAGAGTGTTTCTCTCAGAGTTATCAGCCGTTTATTATTTGTTTTCTCGATTTGTCAAAAAGTGGCGTATATTCCCATAAATCACGATTCCACGTATGATTTGTTTCTGCTCACACACGATTGACACTTTACACTTCATCATGTATTAACCATAAAAGATATTATCACATTCGTGAAAGCATGAATCGTATTCACCGTGCGAGAAAATAAATCTCTTATTTCTTCCACTAAAGCCTTCTGCATTTTTGTTCTCTTTGGTTTTCTACCTAATTATTTTCTCTTAATTCCATAACAGCCCTTGGCTCTTAAGAACCACATAAGGAATGAATGAGTTCAACATGACATGAGCGTCAAAGTATTAGTTCAGGGGCTAAACTCAGAGCTCCCTGCATTCCACAGGGTTCAATCACATTTATTTATATTTTTTTAGCTGAGGGTATGGAGCACACACTAAACAGAATTATGCAACTCTGGAGTATAGCTACAGCAGATATAATGCCACAACCCAACACATAACTATAAGGGTGTGGCAGCATTAGCAACAACTTTTAAATGGTAAATGGTCTGCACTTATATAGCGCTTTTATCCATTTACACCCATTCACACATTCATCCTGGTGGCTGAGGCTATCACTGCCACCTGCCACCATTGGGAATTCACTCACACACCGATGAACACAGCAGCGGTGGGCCATTTGGGGTTCAGTATCTTGCCCAAGGATACTTCAACATGTAGGCTGCCATGGTCGGGGATTGAACCACCGGCCTTCCGACCAGTGGGTGAACGCTCTACCAACTGAGCCACAGCCGCCCCATTAACCATGAATTGCCCTTGTGATTCAGAGTACAAGTCAGGGCCATATAATAATGATAAAGTGTGACAATTTTGTGCAATATGTCTCCCTTACTAACTTACTTGCTTGTTGTTTGGCTGTGTTAGCCAAGGAGTTTTAAAAAAACGTGTCAGAACCGTCACATGCACATAACTATGCACAATGAAACCTTTAAATCACTGAAAAACAAGCTGTCACATACATTTTACGGAACCATTAAAATTACTATGAAAGGCACGAGATGAAGCAGTAAATGCTTATGACATGTAATGTAATGTTATGTGTGTGTGTATGATAGTGTATTGGACATTTTTCAGCAATTCACAGTTCCAGAGTATTCTTGGAGTTGTTGCTGCCACCTCACACAGCGACATAAAACTAAGGTCACACACACACACACACACACACACACACACACACACACCTCTTGAAATAACAGTGCAGGTTTAGAGTCACACCTGCTTCAAACCACAAATTGCCCCCCGTAGCCATCATCTGTCTCTTTGTTGTGGAGCCGGCTCTTTTACAGAAGCCACAGTGTGTTACGGCTTCTGAAGGAACACCTGGCATTATAGGGTTAGCTTACTAACTTACTATTAGCTTGCTTGATGTGTTGCTTATAACCAATAATGACTATCTGTAAAACAACAATGACTGTGCGAGGGTACAGTATGCATTGGGAGTGAAGCAGTTAACTAAACCAGATTTAGTTTCTCTGCGTTGTGTGAATAAAAAAAGAGAAATTAAATGATAAATATTGTAAGTAAGTACTGTCCATTATCTGAAGCACACCAATGCTTTTTAGATTGATTTATTATTGATTTTTATTTTCTTTTAGGCTACGACTGGTTTCTTTTAGTTTTGTAGCAGCATTAAAATGAACTTTTGGAGACTTGCTTGAGAAAAGTCAAATATCACAATTACCAGTAATCATCGCGTGAACTCACCTTATTTTTATTTATTTTTTAAATGTAACAAGTAGTCTAACAAACTACTTTCTACAGGGAGTAATCAAAAGAAGTTATGCATTAGGTTACAAACCTAATAATACTTTACTTTTCAGGTAAATTCCAACAATGGTGTTCACTGTGATGAAAGTTATATCTCAAGACTCTGCAAGCTAAAATTGATTTTGTTGTGTTTGCTCTCCAACAGTACCATAATTAAGGCCACTTGAAGGTTGAATCTAATTTAAAGGAAGGATCATAATTAGACAAATGTCTAACTTACTTCAGTATAACACAGCCAGAGCCAGCAGGTGGCGCTGTCCAGAAGACCTGGATCCTGGTGCGTCTGCGAGGCGTGCTCTCCGTCACTGCAGGAGCACAGTTGGTCATGAACTGGGTGTCCTCCTCATCGATGTTCTACAAATAGAGAAGAAACTTAGTATGAGATAGATATTCCAACACCTGACCAGACGAATGGTCAGATGCTATACAGTCTGACTCACTGGGTGTAAACTGTTGGCATGACCCTGCCAATGGCTGCCAATTTTAGATAGAATTTTTAATTTGCAGGGGTATCATTGCTGCATCCTGTTCTTACCACCATCCAAGATCATTGTGATCGGTTTAAAGAAATACAAACAAACCAGTTTCCCTGATCCCAGAAAACCATATTGGATGCAGCTAAACCTACCACAGCACAGTGGAGAAGCCAGACTACCATTTTCCAACCAACGCAAACCTCGGCTGGTGCTGGTGAACCATCTAACAACCTTTTGCTTTTCCTCATTACGTCACTGTATACATCTGAATACGTCTGTACATTGGCATCCAAACACGAATAGTACGACACATTTGTTCTGCTTGTCTTGATCACTATGGACGCCGATTATGTTCTTATTATCACTGAACTAAATATGTTAATGTTAGACTTTGTTGTAAGCTAATGCTAGGCCGCTAACGCAAGCATGTATCAGTCACATTGCAATTAAACAAATCAAATAAAATGAATGATACACATTTTAGTTGGTATTGTTGGTCAGGTAATCCCGCCCCCAGCCCCTGTTTTAAGTGGTTCGTGGTTCCAGACCAGCAAAGAGTTGGTGCTGCTCTGGAGCCAGTTTTCCTGGCTGAGAGCCGGTTCTTTGGCAGTCGAAAACCGAACTGGTTCAGGATTAGACATCGGCTCTGAACCGGCCCTGGAACTTCCTTGGTCGAAAAAAGGGGTTGACTTGATGCTAGGTGTTTCCATCATTGTGAAACAGGATAGAAATGTTGCCAGATCCGATTAACTACCCATCAAATTAATTTTCTGAAACAATTTGAAATAGAGCATGTTGTTTTGCCTTGTTAAATTGTTAAAAAGTAAGATCTCCATCTAAACACTGCCTTTGGAGATGTATCACTCAGGAGGATGTTGGTAACCATGGTAATCATGATCCCCAAGAGGACGAACTCGACTGATTTTGGCGATCTCCTAAACAAACCTCTCATGCCAGCCTGAGGTTGACAGCTATTGAATGAATAGCCATGAAATTGGGTATTCATGGCACCAAGGAGATGAATCCTACTGACTTTGGCGATGCCTGACTTTTCATCTGGCACCAACATCATGCAACACTTTAAATGTGTCCTATACTTTGCTTTCAGTTTGACTGTCTTTACAATTAGCATTACAGCTCAACTGAGATGCTAGCGTGGCTGAAGACTTGTTCAGACTTCACTTATATGTAGAACATTCTGTTCGTTTATCAGAAATTCAGGATATTTTAGAAAAGCTGTTTCCCTACAAACATAATAGAAGCAACATGGCATTCTTGAGGCCAGTACAACTAAACCTGTTAGCTGCTGTTTATTTTGGAAGGGCTAAGTTTAAAGATTTTATCAAGGGAGCACTTATTCACTTTATATCCTCGTAAATATGTCGTAGGTGCACAGAGTGAGCAGTGTGTCATCTATATCAGAGAAGCAAAATGTTTTATGTACTGAGCAACGGGGAGCAAAGATGAGTCAACTGTGCATGTCTAGTTTTAATGGTTTTTGGTTCGGGGAGTGAGTCAATAAGTCAACTCCGAGGTCAACGTTAATCTCATTGATATCTATACTTGATATTAAGATGACACCAGTAGCAGTAATATGAACAAGCTTTAATTCTGTTTTTTATGACAGTAATAAGTATTCCTTTTTCTTCAGTGAACTACACAAGTTACACCAGCTGGAGTGAAAAGCAAAGTGATGTGAAAAGATGACAATTCTCTTTGGCTTTGGATAAAAACAGTCCTGTGTATTCCAGACGTGTCTAGCCCAGTCCCTTCGGTACTTGGACCTTGTCAGACATTTTAAAGACTAAACACACACAGAGACAGACACGCACATGCACACATGACCTATGACCTTGTAGCTAGTGTTCCCCAGCTGCTCAGCTCAACAATAACAATGACCTAACACCCTGTCCCAAACTCCTGATAGGACATGAAGAGGGAGACAAAAGTCACAGACACTTCCTTCCTTCTTTTTTATTTTTCATTTTCTTTCTTTCACAAACTCATCTCTATATTCTACACATATGTGCACACACAGCAAAATCTGTAGTGTTGTTTTTTCAGTGTTAATAATTGTGAGTTGGTGAGTGTTGATTTTGGAGTTCTTTTAAAACTTGTAGTGATCAAAAAGCTTCTGCCAGCGTTGTTACATGTTAACACCTGAGTTAGATTCACTTCAGTTGGAGTTGATTTTCAGATTTAGTGACTTGTATGTTCGGTTAAAGACAGAATGCACTTTTAATGTATCGTAAAACAAAACAATGAATGTTAATTAACACATTAGTAAAAGGAAATAGCATGATTTTAGTGTTGAAAATACACTTTGAGTCATAAAATATCACGATATATGCTAAAAATTAACACTCAAAGTGAAAAGGAATAACACAATTTGGATTTAAAAGTGCATTTATGTCGTGTCATAAAATAACACATAGGGTTAAATATTTAACACTATTAAAGAAATATATATTAAAAATATACTTTTTACACTTTTCAAAGTGTAATTTTAACTCAGAATCCGTGAGAACTATATAAACTCAGCAAAAGTGTTACATTTAACACTCTGTGAGTTGAATTAACACTCCTGATCATATGTGCACAGGAACACACAGAGAACATAAAGTAATTAGCACATCTGGAAAAACACAAATTCAAAGTCAGACATACAAACAAGCACATAGATATACTTCTATGCATTTCTATATTGACTTCTTCATACTTTCTTATTCAGTTCGGTTTACTTGGTGTCACCAAGGCTGAAGTTCTGCCAGTCACAGACACAAACAACCAGCTAAAAGGCATAAGAAGAGAGAGAGAGGGAGAGGAGAGAGAGACATGAAAGAGATAAGTGAAGAAAAGGAGAAACATTCAGGAAAAGGGAGACATAGGCTTAAGGAAAAGACAGACAGTGTTTTGTGAAAGAGGAATGTGGAGATAGATTTAAACAGCAAATGCACAAGGATAATACTTAAATAAAGAGCTGCTGTCTAGACATGAGACAAATACAGCTTGTTTTGAGTAATGACGCTGTCAGCTGGGATATATGTACACACTTAACATCTCGAGTGATAGCAAAGAGTGACAGAGTGCATTAACAGGACAATTGTCCATCACTGTGCTCACTCAGACAGTCTGTTTAATAAAACCAATCAATAAAAACAATCCATTTAAGACTGTCAAGTCCTAAATCAAGACTACAGTCATGTCAGTCCAGGCCCAAGTAATGTCCCAAGTTAAGACATGCAGTGTCCAACTAATTGTTTCCCCACTGGACCCTCTGAAGTTTTACTGGCCCCTTGTATATTAGCACTGGCCAGAGGAAATAAATACATACATGCTTGTGGATACATCTCAATTATTTCCAAGGTCCCTGCCTTTTTTTCTTTTTCATTCAAATACAAAATATTTTTAAAAGGGCAACCAAGTTCAAGACAGACAAGTCCAAAGTTCAGTCTGAAGACAAGTGAGTCAATTCAAGACTGTTAAGTTTCAATTCAAGACGAGCGTGTTTGAGCTCAAAACACAGTCAGGTCTCAGACACTCAAACAGATCCCAAATCAAGACAGTTGATTCCCCTGTTAAGACCAATAAGTTGAAAGTTGAGACAGAAATGCCCCATATAGAGACAAGATCAGGACAGTTGAACATTAACTCAGCTGTCAAGACAATCAAAGCAAAAATCAATATAGCCAGGCCCAAAGTAAAAGCAGGAAGTCTCAAGTCGAAAACAAGTAACAGATTGTCAGTCCAAATTCAAGTCCCAATCCCTTAACACTGAGTTCCAAGTCCTGACACTCAAATCCAGTTTCAAGACAGGCAAGTCGTCATGTTCTAATTCAATTCTGTCAAGACCCAAGACCCAAGTCAACAAGTCAGGACAGGTAAACCCAAAACTAACGTCGAAGCTGAAATACTGGGTTTAAAGTCACAACAACCAAGTCCAATCTGAAGACAAGACCCAAGTCAAGACCCAAGAAAGGACAACAAAGCCCCTAGTTGTAACCCAGGTCAAAAGAATCAAGTCCTGAATCAAGTTTCAAGGAAAGACAATGAAATCCCCCAATTCAGACGGTTTAGACAAGACCCCGTAAGTTTGGATTCTCAGTTGTAGACTCATGCATTTTCTCCTTTTTTTTAACTCAAATTTAATACATTTTCAAAAAGGCTAACCCATCTCTCCCTGCTCTGCCTTTGAGCTCTTGGTCCCAAAGAATCCTCCACTTTGGGCTAAAAGGGAAGACGACGTCTACGAAGTCAGGAGTCCGTGGTGTTGAGGCTCAAAATTGTGTTAATAGTCTTTTTTTTTATTTTGTTAAGTCAAGTACATACACAATGGTGGTATTACTTTCATGACCTTCACTAGTAACATTTCCAAGCCACACTGTTCGACCAATGGTTGCAGAGAATAAGGGAGAGATGGAGGACAGACAGGAAGAGGGACAGACAAAGAGAGGAAGAAAGAGAGTGAGAGACTGGCAAAGGAGCGTTTGTTTTCACTGCAGAGGCTGGCATGTCTGTGTGTGTCCACGGTTTGTCTCTCTCAATCTCTCGCTCTCAATCTCTCGCTCTCTGTTGAGACGGTAAACACAGATGCTTCAGAGTGCCTGCACAAGCAAACGCAGAGCCCTGTTCAAACACACACACACACACACACACACACACACACACACACACAAAGAGACAGAGCGGGAGACAGACAATGCAAACCCAGGCTTGAACAGACGTGGATCCCTGGAGAAAACTGACAATAAGAGTGATATTAGCGTGTGTGTGTGTGTGTTTGGTCGGTGTTGGCACACACACATTGCAGGTTGGTAATTAAATGCAAAGCAGTAACAAAGGAGTGAATACAGTTAAAACCTTTGGGACCAAAGAGTGCGGAGATGAAACTTTTCGGGGGGAAAACACAGACAGGTAGACATAGATTGAAATGTCACATCAACACTTGAAGATGAGCTTATTTCAGAAAGTAACAAAGTTCTCTTGCTCGATGAAGACCTCGAAGGCGCCGACATTTTGCCTTGAGCTTTCCATCAATCAAAGCTGTACTATTACTGCAGAATACCGCTGAGATCTCGGGGCTATCACAAATATTGCATCATATTACACTGTGAGTCTGAGCCACCCAACCAAAGCAGCGGTGTCACATATCCAAACATCTACTCTGTAAAAAACTGACTGTGTGTGTGTGTGTAGGTTTCCTTCCTTGCAAATGGAACCAATTTTGTGGCTTTTGGCGTTCAATTACCCAAAACAACATTGGGGAAGAGGGAGCGTACTGTTCATTGAATCTATTTAATATAAAATGAGCCCAAAGCGCTTTTTAAAATCCTCTTTCTACAGTTATATATACATTTTAGTTTTATAATGCTCTGCAGTGGATAATTCAAGAGAATTCTTAAAGGTTTTTAAGAGCTATAATGCTGAAATAGCTTTCAAATTATGGATTGTTTGTGTCTTGTGTTCATACAGACTAGATAACTAAATGGACTCTCTGTTCTTGCAGCTGAAATGATTCCTGCCTTGCTTTCAGTCTGTCATGTTCTTTTCCCATCTTGTGCGAAAGCTCTGGCGTTATCAGGGCTTCGGTGTGAAAAGCTCTGACAAAAACAAGCCGGTCTGTCACCTTGCTAAAGAGCCTCCTCAGTGAACAGACTAGAGATATACAACTGTACATGTGGTAAAGTGAAAGACCTACTGCAACACTGGGCTGGCCCTTTACTCAGCTTTTAACCTTCAATCTTTTTTTATTTGACCTGCTTCTGAACCTCAGTAATCCTTACTGGCATCTTGACTCCATTTACTTTCTCTGTCTGTGAAAAAAGGACATCTGAATTAATGAAAACAAGCATCATTTCCAGCTCATATATTTTTTTTCCCATAACGAAATGCCAAGCCATGTTTAACCAACAGCTGTTTTGAGTTTCAGAGTGATACAATCTCCAGTTTAAATATACAAGTCCACATTTTCTTCCAGAACAAAGTTAAGTACAAAACAGGGATTTGGATGTTTTTTTACATGAGCAAAAGAATTACCCTTGTCAATCACTGGGTGGTTATCTTTGTTATAGACAAATATAATCTTCTGGCTCCCTGGTGTTAAAAATAACTCATGAGCGCAATCAGAAAGAAAGGGCTTGGAGCCAAATCATTTCATGAATAAATGTTTGGTTTATTCATAGCAACAGATGGTGTCAATCAAGGTATCATGGGTTCATGGTAACAATTTGCCTGAGTAAGACCTTAAACAAATCGTGGGCCCATTGTTATTCTGATCAAGTAAACTTAGCCATTGTGTGTGTGTGTGCATGTGCGTATGAATAGGGTTGACTTTGTTTGTGTGTGTGTGTGAGTTTGTGCCTACTTGTGTGTGTTTTCCAGCCTTGCCCACTCAGTCTGTTTAGGCTATTGTCAATGAGAAACAGCATGAATGAAGTAGACAGGCTCCTGCTCAGACCAAGCCTGAGTCACAGAGCTGTTGAGACTGCAGCAGTCATCCTCCATTGCTTTTATCTTCCTAACACTATAAACTAAGTGGTGACATTTTCTATGACACCAAACAGCGGTACTTCGTGTTTTTATAACAAATTGGCATGGTTTCTGCAAGACCCAGGACAGAGGGTGATTAAAACCATTCAGGACATCTTTGATACATCTACTGAGCATCAGTGATATTGGTGAGGTGAGGAATATCCTACCCGGTAACAGCCTGTTTACCCTGCTGCTATCCAATCCACGAGAGTCCAGAGCCTCTTTCCTCATGCTGTAAGACCCCTCAACTCATTTGATTTGATTTGATTTTAATTTGAATGATTTATTTCAAATATGCAACAACAATACAATAATAATAATGCATCAACAGGAGTCAGCCCTAGTGACTCCTGCACTGATAAGGCCGCCAAGCACTAGAGAAGTAAAAACTTGTTCAATCCCACCCCCCTTCTTTAAACAATATTAACAGGTCAGAAATCAAAATCGAAACTCAAACTCAAAACTACCTGTTTCCTTCAGACTAATTTCTCATTTTCATGATATCAATTCTATGTATCAACACCTGCATATCTGTACACCATACCAGTACACATAGATGCATACAAACATACCAATACATTTCCTGTATACCCATACACTTATACATAATCCTACACATTCCCATGTTTCCTACTTACTGACACACTGAAAATGTCAGCCACTCCGACTGCCAGCACCACAGCAACTGTGGAGTCAGCCATCGCAGAAGGCCGAGCCACCACAGCACGCGACACCACCCTTAAGACCAATAGCTTACTGCTGATCACACAGTTAACTAGTCATGTTAATCCTCAGTACTTGAGCACTGCTCATTGTTCTGACATCCCATCGGTTCTACACATAGATATGTGGGTCCAATAGACCAACACATCAATAGTCCGTAAAGATACACACTGGACCCCAGTGACCGCCGATGTGCTACTAAAAAAATAAGTGAATGATTAGGTTTAGGCACAAAAACTACTTGGTTCGGGTTAGAGAAAGATCCCTTCTTTGGGGATCTTTTGGGCCGTTGGACCAATAGGACATTGGATCAATGGCATCGCGCCCAATACCCATTTTTTTGTGTGTGTAGGATAAGGAACTATAACATTCTGTGCTGTCAAATAATAATTAATTAACCTTGAATCCTAAACCTTTAACTTTGCTTGACGTTTTGTCCCAGTGGTGCATATTGTCCTATTATTTCCCTAAATACAGTTTAATAATCTATTTGTCAAAATGCATAATGATATTTGTTTTCATAGATAGACATAGACTTTTGAAAAAATGGAAGTAGTGGGGCCTCCAGTTTCATCACGCTTACAGTCCATCAAACACAATAAGTGTTGGTGGGAAGCCTGTGAGGGATCAGATGATTGATGCTGCTCTGGTGACTCCTGCTAGTTGGCAGAAAGGAGTTTTTTGGGCTGGTAGCGTGAGCCACCAGATTAATATGTCATAAAGGTTAAACTCAGAAGGTATGGTTACAAGTAGAATTTTAGTGATGGAATGGAATTGGAAAATAGAGAAAGAGCGTAAAACTCAAGGTTTTGTAGATGGTACTTTTGTTTTTGTTCTGTGATGGTAACTATCTTTGCTCAAACTGGCCAGTAATGTCTAACAACTTCACTGCTTTTTATATTATTAAACCATTGTGTTTTTGCACTAAAACCCAGGGCTTAATGTCCATGTATCTCTGGCTTGGTTGTGGCTGCATTTCAACAGGCTCAGTGATTGTGTGTTGGATGACAATGTGTCCAGCAGTCCTTGTTGCTGGATCACCAACCTGTATTTGTTGGTTGGCGCATGTGCATGTAGTTGGCATGACCTTGACGGAGAGTTTGGAACTCCTGCACATATCTGTTTGCAGATGTCCACAGGCCAAAAGTAGTGTTAGCAGTGACATGGACTACTGTGCTTTGAAAATTAGGGGGAAAACGGGAAAAGTGCTGAGTCATCTTTCTCCATGAGTCTTCTGAAATTTGACTTGACAGTTTTTTTTTCTCTGTTCAGCAATGGTGGCTATCACTGTTAATGGTGTCGAATAAGCCAGTTTATATCAAACAACTGCTTTTGCAAAGAAAAAAATCTTGGTGATTTTACACTGGACTTCTGACAAATCAACTGTCAATCAAACACGTAAGCAGTCATGTGTAGATTATATTTTCCCCACTAGGTCCAATTCCTGGTAGAGTTGTATCTGTCTCTGTTGTGTTTGTCTTCTTTAATGAATGTTTGTTGGTGGGAATCCAGTGGGGGATCGGGTCCTTAGTTACTGCATTTGTGACTTCTATGTCTTGTTTTGGATGGCGACATGGAGGTGGAGGGTCTTATGAGAATAGCATGAACCTTTTTTTTGTTGGAACACACACACACACACGTATATATATATATATATATATATATATATATATATATATATATATATATATATATTTATAACAAAAGTACTTGGTTTAGTTTAAGAATCAAAACTATATGGTTGGGCTTTGGAAAACATAATTTGGCATGATTTTATTAACTCCTGCTGGACGCGAGGTAATTACGAGAGCTACAGAACTTACATCAAATGTAAATGTGATGTGGAAAGGGACATAGCTACTTACAGAAGTTAATTTACATGTGCAACAAAAATGACAATGCAACCATTACATTACATTAAATGTCATTTAGCAGACGCTTTTGTCCAAAGTGACTTAACAATAAGTGATTCAACCTGGTGGTACCAGACTCAGACCACAGGAATCAAGTAAGAACAGAACTTAAAGAGCTAACTGTCATTGCTAAAGGAGTGCTATACGTTAAAGAAGGAGACCCCTTTTTAATGTTTAGGTTTTTTAGGCGACCATGAGTTAACCGAGGTATTGTTGGAAGAGATAGGTCTTCAGCCTGGTGGAAGATGTCCAGGCTGTCTGAGGTCCTGATGTCGGTGGGGAGCTCGTTCCACCATTTGGGAGCCAAGACAGAGAAAAGTCTGGAGGAGGTTTTGAGGCGAGTTGACCCACGGAGGGTGGGAGTCGCCAGCTGTTTGGCTGATGCAGAGCGGAGAGGACGGGCAGGAGTGTAGAGTTTGACAAGGTCCTGGATGTAAGTAGGACCTGAACCGTTAGCAGCAGAGTACACCAGAGCTAGAGTCTTGAAGCGTATCAGCCACCGGTAGCCAGTGGAGGGAGCGGAGGACGGGTGTTGGTGTGAAACTGTTGCTTTCACTGGCGGCACAAACAATGGTCTGTCTGTTTGACCTATCCCACACCATTCCCACCCACCATTCCCACCAACCATTCCCACCAACCATTCCCACCAACCATTCCCACCCACCATTCCCACCAACCATTCCCACCAACCATTCCCAACAACCATTCCCACCCACCATTCCCGCCAACCATTCCCACCCACCATTCCCGCCAACCATTCCCACCCACCATTCCCACCCACCATTCCCACCAACCATTCCCACCCACCATTCCCACCCACCATTCCCGCCAACCATTCCCACCCACCATTCCCACCCACCATTCCCACCAACCATTCCCACCCACCATTCCCACCAACCATTCCCGCACCATTCCCACCCACCATTCCCACCAACCATTCCCAAACCATTCCCACCCACCATTCCCGCCAACTATTCCCACCAACCATTCCCGCCCACCCGTGAACCTTGTCGTTCTTTATACTTATATACTTCTGCCTTGACTTTTAGACTCTGTAACCTAACTAACACCTTCTGCCGTTTCTGGCACTTCTGCGTTGTCTTCACTTTTCAGCCCCAGAGGTTGCCGCTTGCTTAACGCTCATTGTATTGATGCATTATGTATTAAATAAGCCACAATCAGTGCAGAGTACAATATAACTTATGCAAACCTCAAGCATCTGAACCAACCAGCTTGTCAAGCATAATAAATAAAGCTGCGTAAACTGTTTCTGGAAGTAAACAAGCACATAGTCCCAGATATAAACTTCTGCTAATCAGGGAACAGGCAAGACTCAGGCTGCTGCGTGTCAGGGAGACATAAATTACTTTAGTATCACTTTGAGTGTGATTATAATACATATCAGCCTAACTTTACACACATCCAACATGTCCCTTTCTTCAAAGCCCTCTAAGCTCTGCTTGGCTTATGTAATTGCCTCTATCTTAAACCTATGACTTAGCTGTGGCCCTTTAAACTGATTGGGTTTGTTTATCCCCGGCTAAACTCAGAACCCGAGATAATCTGTGCAGAAAAAAAGAAGATAATATCTCATGTCTGCTCATCTCTCCCCTTATCCAAACAAGCTCTGTTTGTCTCCCTGAGCAATAACACGTTGCTGGCCTAGATAAATATGACCCACGTCCCACACTAACGCAAGGAGGGCTGGGAAAAACACACATACAGACCCACACGTATACCCAAATGCCCATTTGGTGCATATATAAGCACAAAGACACACATTTCCAAAGCAGACAATGACTGCAGACTCAGTGGGATACTGAGCGCCACACACACACATGCACACTCGCAGACATACACTTTTAAGGCCTGACACATTAAGACAGAAGTCCTTTAATGATTGTAATGGGGACAAAGAGCAGATTATTGCTTAAGGAAAAAATAATGAGCAGCAACTCTCAGTTGTGGTGTTTTAGTGAAACAGCAGGCGGGCACATTCCAGGACAGCTGCCAGAAACAACGAGTAGCGAGCAGAGAGAAGAACCACAACTGTGTTGGTTTGGCTCCGCTGCTGCTGCACAATCACCATCATGACATTGCAAAACTAGCCGCATAATTAACTTGTGAAGAATAAACTGTCAGGAATATGAATTGTTGCATAAACTTCATTTTACATAAGTATTATTATGTAAACCTCTTTGATAAAGAGAAGCAGAGTTTGATGGATTGAGGTCATTTAGATAAAAAGCCGGTCTCGCTGTCATGCTGCATCTTCTCTTATCGACCCGCTAATACAACTGGGACACAAAGGACTATTTCATAAATGAAATCATTCTAAAACTAATTTATGTTACTGCATCTATTCAAGGTTTTCATTGATAGAATGTAATGTAATGTAAAAGGTACAGCATGGTGCAGGACACAGCGTGTTTCACAGTCAGCTTCACAAGCAAATACATTCTGAAAACACTCGGCAGCGTTTTGACAGCAGCTTATCTCTAGAGGCCTTCATTATCTCCCACATGTGGATAAAAGTGTCAATTACAACTGTCAATTACACAACAAAAAAGTGTCTGATGGATTTGCCGATATGTATGAAACAGCTTGCAAAGCCAGATTGTCAACTTTAATTTTGTTTCGAGTTACCACACTGTTCCAGTCTCTGGTCTCTGCCACGCTCAGGACCTGCTGGGACTCTGAGGTCCAGACTGAGCGCTCAGGACCTGCTGGGACTCTGAGGTCCAGACTGAGCGCTCAGGACCTGCTGGGACTCTGAGGTCCAGACTGAGCGCTCAGGACCTGCTGGGACTCTGAGGTCCAGACTGAGGTGTTTAATGTGCAGAGCAGAAAGCAAACACAGCAGACATGAAATGCTTCAGTTTCAACTGTTTAAAATCAAAATGAGCCGAGCCAGTTAGCCGCAATGTGACTGAGTGGATGACTCAAGATATCCTGTTTCCATTCTGACACAACCAGGTTCTACTGTGGTTCTACTGTGGTTCTACTGTGGTTCTACTGTGGTTCTACTGTGGGAAAAAACACACCAATGAGTATCTGTGTTTCCATACAACAAGCTGGTGTGTGAGTACAGATAAGACGTCTAAGTTTAAGTAAAGACTTCTTAATTTTATCTATCCTGCTCCAGAAACTCAGATGAAATCACTCTCAATTGTGTGACTTAAAAAAATAAAAAATGATATATATATATAAATATATCTATAGTAAAGCAGTGTCTAAACTTGGAATTTTTATTATTTTTGTGGTTTAAAAAGTTGGAATCCACCCAGACGACTCTGATAAGATGCTCAGGGTGGAACCACAACCAGGCATGAGAGATTTAAACCACATTCACGATACAATACACAAGCAAAAGAAGCAAAGAGAATGAATGAATGAAGAAATAAAAAAGATTATTAACTGTCGACACACTCTCCAAGACAAACAGTTTCAGTGCCACGAACCAAACTGAGAGATTGACACTGAATGAATAAATGATTTCCAAACCATTCAAACCGTTTCAACTGATTGCACAATCTATTGTCTGTCATAGTTTAATAAAAGAAAATAATATAAATAATTAACCCCATAAAGCTCAGGCGGTGGAAGGTTTATGCTGATCCCATAAAGTTTGGGCCAGAAAACAAAGTTCCAGCAGTACAAATGTGTTTGTTTTTGTTTTTGGATATTTCTACATACTGGTTCGATGTGGGAATCACCAGGACATGATTTTATCCCGATACTTGAGTAACGATACAATATTATTTTATTCATTTATTTATTTATCTTATTTATTATTTTTATTTTGGGCATTATGCGGTATGGTGAGTATTGTGATCCAATATATTGCGATTTCACTGTTTAACTGCATTTTGTGTCCACAAAATTAAATTCAATCAAGAATTGTTTTGTCAAATAAGAGAAACTTAACTGAACTAAACTTAACTGATACAAAACATGTTGGACGACAACAACTGCAGCATTTTCTCAAACTCTCTTCAACTTTAGCTTCACTGCTCCAAATTGTTTTGAATCAAACATAAAAAAACATACTTTTTAGCGTTTTTTAACAACTTCCCGACATGATGCCTATAGATTCTGTCGGTCTTCTAGTTCCATATGATATCAGTTTCTCCAGTTTATTCTTAAAAAGTGAGCTAGCTACGGCCATTCAAGGGAAGTTAGCAGCATGAAATGAAGTGAAACATTTTTTGTAACTTGACCTCGCTGAATCAAATGACTTCATGACTAATAAAATAATGGATTAACTATCTTTTTAAAGAATTATTAACTCTGCATCAAGAAAACGGTACTACATTCATGGTCTCCAGAGGATGAATCCTGATGACTTTTGGTTGACTTTTTGTGTTGTATTGAAATCAGTTTTCATGCTAGAATTAGCATGTAGCTGAACACCAATGTTTTGAAGAGCAGCCTGCAGCAGGGCTGCATACGGACACAAACGCTGCAGCTGCTAACTTCAGCAGCAGAATGTGAATCAAGCTGCAGGAAGACATGTTGCATTGGACACGTATTAATGCTTGTGAACTGTACAATCAAAACAGGAATCCACTCTTAGAGACCCTCTTTATAGTTCTGCTATTTAAGGCTGCCTGATTATGGCAAAAATCATAATTACAATTATTTAGGATAACTCAATTTATATAATAACAAATTTAATAAGCTTTTTCTTTTCAACAGTGGATTTCCTCGAACTTTGAAGAGATTTCAACTTATCAAAAAAACAAAAGGAACTCACGACTCAAGGAAGCCTATTTAATATTTATTTTTTTAATGAAAACCGAGGTTCATTACTCAGTCTCCCTCCCTGCTGTCACATCTCAGCTCTCTCACTCAGTGAGGGAGTGGTAGTGTTTGTGTTGGAGCTGTCATTAGTGAACATTGATTTAAAATGGAAATAAATCAGATAACACTCATGAAGTGATATCAACACAGTTGTGGTTTTATAATTAGGTCCTCTTTGTCGGAGATAAAGTCCACAGATTTCGGGGGACAACCAGCTCCATAAACAGGAAGTGCTTGCAGGCAGCGTTAAGACCAGGAACAAAAAAACGGGAAGAGAAAATGTCTATTGGCTAGGCTAGTCACAATCATATCAGCTGATTAGCAAAAGTTCTCTTTGGGCTGACGCATTCAGTGCCTAACCAGGGTTAGCGCTAACGCTGAGACACACTTTGCTGTGATTCGAGGTAGCTCTGCTCTGTGGGTCAGAGTTTCACTGTGGGCGGGGCTCAGGCAGCTCCTCACTCAGATGCACGTACACAGTGGCATTAATTGGTCTTACAGTTACAATAATATTGTTTATTGCAATTATTTCTGGGACAATCTATCGACCAACAACATGTAGTTACCATGACAGGTCTAGGCTAGGCTAAAGCTAACTCCTTATTGGCTATCATGAATGGATTATCATTATTTGAGAGTGAGTTTGGGCTTTTAGGGGAAAAAGACCACCGCTGTAAAGGAAAGTGGTGCTCGGGATTTATTACACAAGACAAAACAAAAGCATCATAGTGAAAAGGAATGTAGCACAATAATCACTTTATCTTGATCTTAAACGTTGAAAGTCAAAATCGTAATTGAGAATACATTCTGATTAATCACAAAGTCGTCAAAAACTCCTGATTGATGAGTGCTTGGACACTAAAACCACAAAACCCCTTCAAAACAGCGTTCGTCCTCATCCTAATAAGGAATCAGGGTTTCCGCCATATTAATTTAGTAGCGTCATGACAACCATAGCAGCGCTAACACTTTGTTAGCATCATTGGAGTTTCTGAGTGAGGTTAGACGGCCTGTTAGAGCAGATGGCTAGCTAACATTACTGGAGGAGAACAAAGCTCCCTGCATGTGCTAAGCATTACGGGATGAAGGGTGTGAGACCCACCTTCAAAATAAAAGCAAACAAATGTAACTTTCACAGTAAATAGCACATGGATGTGTTAGCAGAATCCAACTACACAATTTACAAGAAGAACCCTTATTCTCCTTTACAATAATTCATTAAATGCAATGCTTGAGATGAAAAAGTAGCATTAGAATGTGCGAGATGCCACCAAATTTAGGCTTTTAGGGCAAAAAAATGCTGCAGGCAACCGTTGCCCCGGACCCCCGGACCCCCGGACCCCCCTACTGTTCAGGTCCCTGTGGGAAACACTGGTTCTAAAGCTGGCTTTGCAGTTGACTGTCGTTTTTTATACTTTCTAAATTGCTGATTGATATTTACATGCTCACACCAACCAGAGGAAAAATAACCCTTTACCCTCGCTGCTGAAAAAATCCTGGAGGAAACACTGTGGAATTATGGGCCATGTCAAAAAAGCCTGAGACAGCTGACAGATTATTGGCTGTTAATTCACATAGCAGGAATTGATCCCTATAATTTATTTCCCTCAATCATCAGTGAAAACCCAATCTGTTAGTGCAGAAGTGCCAACAAACACAGATGTTGCTGACATGATAAAAAGGAAGATGAAAGATGGGATAAATACCGAACGCTCACTGTTGTGTGTGTGTGCATGCAGGGAGAGCAGCATTCCTACAAAAATCTCAACAAACATGATTATTTGTTTGAAGAAGAGCTGTTGGCTACATTGCAGCAGCCTCCTGCTCTGCGTGGTGAGAGTCTGGTTAGGATCAGCTGCAGATGTGTGTTCCTGTTTACAGAGCGGGAGGTAATTGAGGAAGTCTGGCTCTCTCCTCGGGAGCTCTCTGCTGCTCAGTGGGAGCTGTGTTACTACTGAACCAAACATCTCACATCTCTCTGCTTCTTTCTCTCTGTCCTCACATGCCTCCTCCACTCTTCTCTTTCCCTCTCTTCTTCTTCTTCTTCTTCCGCTGGAGGAAACATTTGCTACTTAGCAGGAAAGATGCCAAGTCTGCCTCAGCGAGAAGAGCCGCACCAAAGAGGCAACTAGATTCTCCTTTCTTCTCCGTTTCCTGGCGTGATCCAGGGGAGCTGTGTTGGTGTTTGTGTCTGTCAGCACCTCCTTTAACCTCCTTTAACCTCCTTATCAGAGGCTTAGTCCACTCCCATGTGCATGAAAATGACTTCATCTTTTGTGAACTTCCCCAGAAACCTCACATTATGCATTCAACGATACTTCCTTTTCCTTTTCACACCTGCTCATCCTTACCTGGAACTGGCCGGTGTAGTCCTCGTCTGTGGTGCCCTCCCGGCCCTCCTTCAGCGAGATGAGGGTGAAACCTCGGAAATAAGACGGGCTGGTCGCCAGCAGGACCACTGTTGAGGAGGAGAGGGTATATTAATCCACAGAGAGCAGGAAGAAGCACATAGAAGCACAGCAGGTCCTGCTGGATGACACAGGATCACTGTGAAGCTTCATGCTGCATCATCAGAGTGAGAGAGGCAGTAAACACCTCAGCATCACACACTAGAATAAAGACAAGCCTGTAAATCTACTGTAGGGTGTTTTTAGTGCCGGGAACAGGCCAGGAACGGGAGATATATATATATATATATATATATATATATATATATATATATATATATATAAATATATATAAAGAGACGTGGGTGGAATGTCATTCAGCTCAACCTTGCATTTTCATAGCGGATCATTTATCTTAAAGTTTGCTCCCGGTGCTGAGAAGGAAGATGTCAATATTTTCAATCTTATCCAGTTTTTAAAAAGTTAAATTATTTTCAACTTAAAGGCTGTGAAGGCTTCTTTCCCCCGGTGATGTCCTTCACAGTTCCTGAGAGCTGATTAGAGTTTAGTCCTGATCTGAGTATTATCAGCAGGGAGACTTTAAGACAAGTTTATAACCTTAATAATAAACTAAACTAAACTAAAGGTGACCTTTTAGGGGCCAGTGTCAAAACTACAGGACTTTAAAATCTGGAGTTTTTTTATTTTATTTTCATGAATAAAGTTTGGATTTAAAAACAGTGAAAGTGAAACTGTTCTATATCAATGTTGTTGGTTGTTAAAACTGCTTTGAGTTGACTTCTAAACTTGCCAAACATGAAGAGAAGTCTTTCTTTATGTGGCTGAATCCACCAGCAGGACGGACACTTTAAACTGGTAAACTGGAGCTTTTTCTGCATGTTCCTATGTGAGTGTGTGTGTGTGTGTGTGTGTGCGTGTGTGTGTGTGTGTGTGTGTGTGTGTGTCTCCTTGCTTGCTGGAAGAGGAGAGGAAGTGAATATGGGTCAGACATTATAACACTAAGTATCCTTATCAAACTCTCCTGCAGGAGCCGGAGGTTTGGATCTTGTGTCCTCCAGGCTCTAGTTTCTAGTGAAACAGAATACTTTGGCTTTTATTTGCGTTGTGAGCGGTTATAGACATACTCTCGTTGTCTGGAAATACAATAAAATGAATTTTAATGTTTTTTTAAGTACAAACACCCTGTTTATCAACTTGATAAACACTTAATTTGGCGCCCAGGACTAGAACACATTACCTCTGTAGGTGCGTCCGGGCTGGTAGGCTTCCGGGTCCCCCTCCACTCGGAGCCTGAACTCCCGGTGCCCATCCCACCGGGTCCCCTGGGTCTGCGCCCGGAGGATCCGCCCGCAGTACCCGTCCGTCCTGCCTCCGGAGGGCTCCTCTACGAAAGCCACGGCGTTGCACACGAAACTCGAGAGAAAATAGTACTGCAGAAACAGCAGATGTAGATACATTCCCATCTCGGAGCCCGGGGATGAGTACACAGGCAGCTCAATCAAAAATATACACCAAGTGGAAGAAAGAGGAGAAAGAGCGGACAGGATCAGTTCCAGCCCCTTCCCCCAGGAACTCCCCCCAACCAGCCGCGTCACAGCCAGCGGGAAAGGTGAAGAGCAGGAGACGAGTCCATCCTGAACTGGAGAGGAGCAGCGCGTCACAGGAGAGAGGAGCAGCGGAGAGAGGAGCAGCGCGTCAGGAGGAGAGAGGAGCAGCGCGTCAGAGGAGAGAGGAGCAGCGCGTCAGGAGGAGAGAGGAGCAGCGCGTTCAGAGGAGCAGCGCGTTCAGGAGGAGAGAGGAGCAGCGCGTCAGAGGAGAGAGGAGCAGCGCGTCAGAGGAGAGAGGAGCAGCTGATCCCGGATCAGTGTTTCTCCTCAGAGAGAGGATCAGCAGGGGGGCCGCAGGAGAACCGAGCCGCTGCCTCCTGGACTTCAGGAGAGAAGGTCCAGACTGAGCCCGCCCTCCCGAAGACACAAACACTCCGAGGCTCCGGTCGGTTCCCTCGTTAGGAAACATTCAGACCAACAAAGCTGCACTACATGTTGTTTATCGTCCTGTGCGTATTTACGCATTATTTGTTCCTCAGATGTACTGTTTTCATGAATAAATGAGCAATGAACAACACTTTTATTATTCAACAACTACTACAGAAAAGTGTTCGATGCTGAGAAGTTATAAAAATAAAGCACCTACAGTCTTGATAATAACCAAAATCATTA
This sequence comes from Centropristis striata, assembly GCF_030273125.1. Lineage (NCBI taxonomy): Eukaryota > Metazoa > Chordata > Actinopteri > Perciformes > Serranidae > Centropristis > Centropristis striata. The sequence goes on along the minus strand of NC_081522.1, from coordinate 391,576 downwards.
TCAATAAAACCATGTTAAATGTCTAGATATCAGCTCTTAAATTAAACTCTTATCACATTATATTATCATTATATTTGTCCCAACAGATGAACCTTTAGTTGTACCAGCCATTAAAATGAACAAGAAACTGAAGAAAACTAGGGTGTCTCATATTTTTCCATGACTGAGTATCATTATGTCCTTTAAATGAACTGTGATTCAACATTAATTTAATTCTAATAAACCTTAAAGTCTATGAGCTCCATTACAGCCTCCTGTATTTTATTTAACCGTTTCCTTGGAGGTTAAATGGACACTTTCCTGTATGGCCTCTGGTGTAGAACACCATCACCATCAACATCTCCTCACCTGCTGTAATAATTCCTGTAAACACTTTGAAGACATTGATTTATTTGCATCAGTAGAGTGGCCACTAGGTGTCGCCACAGTATCTTTCTCCTTGATGTTTTCTAGCTACTTAGTAAATTTGTCACTCATCTAATCACTGCACCCTTTACTCTCCCATCTCCTCAACTTTTATTATAGTGCTGAGAAAAGTATGAGGGATTATGGAAATATGGGGTTTAAGGTTTAATAATAAATGTGTAGTTTTGACTCAGCTGAAGCAATAAGTTTGAGTGAAGTTATATTTTGATCCATTTACAATTTATTTTTGTTCCTTTATGACATTTGTTAATCCTCCTTTATTCTGTCTGCATTATAAACACACAAACCTTTTTTTTTAATTAACCTTCACTTTGACTTTCTTGTGTATTTAAAATACTATAATGAAATAATCAGCACAAATGTGTGTACGAATAATAAAACCTGATGGAAATGAGCTGCATCAAATAAACTGAAATGTCCGTGTTTTCATGGCTTTTCATCCACATGCCACACATGTGTGAGTTTTCATGAGTGTGTGTGTGTGTGTGTGTGTGTGTGTGTGTGTGTGTGTGTGTGTGTTGTTAGCTAACTGGGAGCTGGAGCTGGTTAAACTAAACAGCATCAGGCTGATGTCTCTGTGTGATGAATCCCATCTGGAGTGACTCTGCACTATAAACTGTGTGACGGGTTGCTGATGTCGGCAGCGTTGCCTCCGTCGAGTCAACAGCAACCCAGTGACCTTTGGGAATGGAAACAACCTGTTTGCACAGCAGCCAGTAACATTCCTGCATTCAAACATCAGTTCAGGAAGTCAGGATCAGCGTGGATCAGAGCCGTCTGCCTCCTGAACGTCAGCAGAAGTTCATTCTGATTCAAGAGTTCCTGTTAAAGACGCCTTTCCCTCTTTTCACCTCGTTTATTCACATCATTGTTGTATCTGTTTCATCCAGTAGTTCAGTTCCTAACAGCTGAGGTGTAATGGAACATTATAGCCGTGTTTCTACTCGGGGGAGAAGTGGCCAAGGGAAGATCTCTCAGCATGTCTCCATTACAACTCGGCCCTCAGAGGGATTCATGAGCCTCCGGAGGACGTTTGGCGTGATCGCTTCGTGGCAGTTTCCACCGTGACGTCACATACGCGACGGATTAAAGACGGGAGACTCAACATCAGAAGCTGATCATAAAGAAAGCAGCATGGCTAATTATGCAACGTGTCTCCGCTGATCATCAACATAGTGATCGTGAATTAACCGGCATTTCATTTTGTGTCTTTTTTTGTAATTTTGTGTCTTTTTTGGTCATTTTGTGTATTTTTCTAATAATTTTGTCTTTTTTGGTAATTTTGTGTCTTTTTTTGTATTTTTGTGTCTTTTTTTGGTCATTTTGCCTCCAGCAGCCTCCAGTTAATTTCAGTTTGAGACCTCACTTATTTTACCTTATATATTTCTAATTAATTGATAGAATTTTGTAAAAATCTGTTTTCACTTTGATATTAGAGAGGGTTTTTTGCGAATTCTTTATAAAAAGGCCAAATTATATTGACCATGATTTCATGTGTAAAAGCAACAAAAGGGTGAAACATCAAAGGGGAATTAATACTTTTGTATATTGTATTTTGCCTTTGTACAGTTTTTCATCGATTATATGTCAAAAAATTATTTGGCAAATGTCCTCACTCTGTTTCATTTATATTGCCAACTGGTTGCCAGTTATGTACATAATTATGTTTAGAGAATTAGTCTGCATAGATAGATGTAAAATGCTGAGTGGGCATAAAGTCCCTGCAGCGATCATAACATATGCATCTGTCTTTAGTCAACTTCCTGCTTGGATCAGACTTTCAGGGGGTAATAAGGTTCTGATGCAGGAAGCTCAGGCCAAAAGGGTGTATTAAATATGAAAATTACACTGATCTTAGTGTGTGGAAGTCATTTCCTCTAATGGACTATAAGGGTCCTGAAAAAGCCCCCAACACTGTGCTCAAGTGTGTAATAGAATTTCTAATCATTTTACAAAGCTTTTTTATTCTGCTCATAGAAGGACTTTGCTTCATTTAAGTCCTTACTTCCATCTCAAGTAATGAAAATGGATTGCATGAATTAAACTGTATGGGTTAAAGGGGCATCTGCCAAAAATTACCAGGACCACTCATTCCTGTCATCGCCCTCTTCAAAATATCTAAAATATATAAATAATAATAATATAAATAGGACGAACTGTTCACCACGAGAGTTATCCTAAAAAAAAGGAATTTTGTCTGCTCAGGTTAGATTGTTGTTCATTTTAATCGCAAAAAACAAACTTGCCAGGCTTGTTTATAGGTTTTGTAAAAGAAAAGAGAAAAAAAAGAAAACAAATTAACATCAAGCATGGACTTCAAACATAAAATATGACATATATGGAAGAATTTTTACTTATTACACAGGACATTAACCAATCTAAAGAAGACAACAAGGCATGGCATATGCATTATATTTACAATATAAAAAGTATTTATGCCCCTTGATGTTTCACCCTTTTGTTTCTTTTACACATGAAATCATGGTCAATATAATTTGTTTTTTTGACAAGAATTTGGAAAAAAAGAACTCTTTAATATCAAAGTGAAAGCAGATATTTTACAAAATAACATAAATGAATTAAAAAGCTAGCACTAGCATTAGCTGATAACATTGGATACATCAAAGCAACATGGCACAAAAAACCAAGGTGGAAACGACCAAAACACCAAACTGAAGGCTTTAAAACTGAATACCATGTTGAAGAAGTAGAAAACTTCTATTAAACCAATATGAGTATCTGTAGTGTAGATAATGCTCGGTATTGGATTATTGCTTGGTTTATCATAATGATGGATATGGAGATGAAAGTCATGAATAATTAGACATCATGGGCTTTACTCTTAAACAGCTGACCAGTAAAAACCATGAATGACTTTTTGACTGAATTAAGTTTTATGATCTAAATGGAATTTTTTTTTTTGGGGGGGGGGGATTCAATTTTAAAAAATATTTTTCTTCTGATTTTGGAGATAGATGTTTTTCACTGGACCACAGTGTTCCATCTCACAGCTAATCAAAGTCTGCACATGGAGGTGGTTTGATCAACAAACAGGACTTTCACTATGAAACTGACTGTCAGCAAGTTATTTATGTAATAAGCATACACATTTTATCCTAAACTATGATATTTTACTAAATGAAACTGTGTAGTTTTGTTCTCTGGACCGTTTCACAGCCGTAACCACATGTAAAACTGTAGTTTTCCTTCAAATCACAACATCAACCATAATTTGTCACAATCTTGTTTTGAAATATGTTCAGTGAGAATACAGTTTCATTGTATGGAAAGATCATTTTTAAAAGGCACTTGAGTTGATCTCAGGTGCTTAATTCACAATGTCTGAATATAAAACATGCAGGAGCAGATAGTTTATCCCAGCAGGTAGTTTTATAATGACTTCCCCCACTCTAATATAGAATATAAGCTTTCTACGTTATCCGTTTAACAGTGGAGGCTCAGAGCCAGATAGCCATCAGAGATAAATTACATCTATATATCAAATTAAAGCACTTCATGAAATCCACTGAATCTAATACTGAAAGCAAACTGGCCACATTTGAATTAAGTGGGAAAAAAACAGAAAACAAAGGAAAGTGTAAGTATATTGGCTCTCTTGTATAAACTTAGTTGGAATGTAATTTTTTAACTCTGTTATCTCTGCTGAGGCCTCCATCAGTCATGTCATTATGTTTTATTATTATTATTATTGTTTATTATGTTAAATCAAACAGCCCAGGCATGAACAGTGAGGTGACCACACACACTACAGGCCTCCTGGAAAACGATTACTGCACAATTAAAGAGCATCAAACAGGTGCAATCAGCTGAATACCAAATATAATTAATACAAGAAATGATGTGTAGAGTTTATGTATGGGTGGTTAGCTGCACGTGTTTAAGTGTGTTTGTATCTTATGTGTGAATGTCTTTTCAGTAGACATTAATGGTTCTATAGTTTGGATACAAGATATAGTTGCAGACTAAATAATCCAAGGTTCTCATGAAAAAGCTGCAGCGATCAATATTTTTGCAATTACAGAGGATCAATGGGTGGAATGAATAACTATGTGCAATATGAAAGATGTTGTTCGTAGTGTCAGCAATTAACTTCCATTTCTATACTTTTTTGGTTTAGTTTGTGTGTTCTTTCCTACTTGTTTCCAACTGAAAGCTGCAGTAATCAATGTTTTCATATCATCAATGAAACAAATATACACAGCCGCCAATAAAGTTGGAATTTAATATATTTTTTTTACCTCTTTCCATAAAATGATCGTGACAATGTGACAGATAAAGTTTATCTTCTCAAATTAATCAATCTCTTCCAAACATATCGGATCAATTATTATTGATACACGTTTTAGTTGGTCTCTCTCAGCTGCACCGAGTTGGTCTTGGTCTTGCTAGTCCGCTAACACTAGCGATCGCCGGCTAACGTTAGCATGCTATCGATTAGTTGCTGACGTTAGCAAGCTAGTGCAAGCCTGTTTCAATTACATTGCAGTTAAACATGTCAAATAAATGAATGATGCACGTTTCAGTTGGTCTTGTTGGTCAGATAACGCTAAGCTAACCTTAACTTAATCCCAGGGGGAGGAAGGAGGAATTATATTAAATACATTGAAACACTCAACTTTGATTAAGCAGCATACCACACCAGCTGCAGGATGAGCTGCCTGTCAATGGTGAACCCGGTATGCAGCAGCAGTGGTGTCCAGGCCAGAGGCCAGAAACAGAATCTCAGAAACAGAAGAGTAGATACACATCCTAGCAGAATATTTTACATGCTTTATGAATTTGTCTCGAAAGGGAAAAACAAAGAAATCAAACAGTGACCTTGGACTTTGTTGGAACCAACACGACTTGAATTGTGGGTAACTACACATGATTTTTAAGCTGTTGCACAAAGGTGCACAATGGGATTCTGGAGAAAGACGGTTGATTGTTCACGTTGTTACTCCAACCAACCAAAGCATCCGTATGTGACGACCTGGTAATGAGACTCCAAAATCACATACTGCACCTTTAATCTGCACTGCAAGTTGCATTTACAATAAAATGAATGAAATAGGTTGAAGGGGTATAAACCCAGCAAGAGTTAAAACTTCCTGTGACTGTCACTCAGTATGTGACCTCTGTAGAGGAATGAAAATACGAAAAAGTTTAAATAGAGGGCTCATATTTATGGAATCAGTGCTCTGACTTTTCAGTTTCATCAATGAGACTGGATGGAATAAGATGGAAATGATCTGGAGGTGACAGCGATTGAATATTTGAGGTTCATGTGGAAGATAATGACATGCCAATGACATACTGGTCTGTTCCACCAAAAAGAACTAGACGCGAACAGTCCCACAGTAGTTTTCTCTCTTGGCTGTCTCTTCTCACTGGTCCGGTGGAAATCACCTCCACGAAGTCTGATGGCCACGCAACAGCAAGTTATAGGGACTGAACATTATTACAAAGTGTCAGTCTCCTGCACTTACACAATTATTTTATATAAGTATGAAGCATAATTTACATGCACGCACCTCCTGAAGCTAAATGAATCATTCATGACAAATTGGTGGAGCGACAACACATATATGGATTTTACTTTCATGCAGTCCCCATGCATGGACCTCTCTGTTCCATCTCCAAACCCTCACTGCCCCGACACTCTCCACACATATCTGGCTCTGTCAATCACATTTAACAAGCTATAGATGGAGGGAGGCAGTGGCAGGGTGTGTGTGTGTGTGTGTGTGTGTGTGTGTGTGTTAATGGCAGCCCTCAGAACCAGACAGGAGAAAAAGAGTGAAAGTAAAGAGATGGAGAAGGAGGATTGAATTAAAGTAGCAGCGGTGTGTAATGACTCCAGCTGAGTGCATTGTGTTTCTAAAGGTTTCCCTTCAGGTCGTCCCGTCCTTCTGATCACCAATTAAGGACTGCCGGGGGCAAAGCACAACACCATTGAGTCCCTTTATAGTATTGGAATAAATGCTAAGTGGGGGTGGGAAAATTATAATCACCCAGCTCACAGTCCTAATGAGAAGAAAACGCAATGTTTCAGATGCAGTTCGACCTCATCAGATGTTGAAACAGTGGCAGCGCTGCAGATCCACAGTCGGGAGGAATAATTGAGCTGACATTTGGAGAGCGAGCAGGCAATCAGCCTCGCTGTGTTCTGTCTGCTGCACCTTTACTTCCAGCTAATCTACACTTCTATTAATGTATTCTGACTCAATGTGATTCTTTCTTTTTTCCACTTTCTCTTCCTGCTCTCACATACTGTTGTTAAAATGTTTATGAGCTACCAGCAGCGTGGCTGAAGGCCTGAGGACGGTGTTACGCTGCCCTCCGAGATCTGGACGCCCTCCGAGATCTGGACGCCTCCGAGATCTGAACGCCCTCCGAGACCTGGACGCCCCCCGAGATCTGAGCGCCCCCCGAGATCTGAGCGCCCCCCGAGATCTGAGCGCCCCCCGAGGTCTGGACGCCCCCCGAGGTCTGAGCGTCCTCCGAGGTCTGAGCGCCCTCCGAGACCTGGACGCCCCCCGAGATCTGAGCGCCCCCCGAGATCTGAGCGCCCCCCGAGGTCTGGACGCCCCCCGAGGTCTGAGCGTCCTCCGAGGTCTGAGCGCCCCCCGAGGTCTGGACGCCCTCCGAGATCTGAGCGCCCTCCGAGATCTGAGCGCCCCCCGAGATCTGAGCGCCCTCCGAGATCTGAGCACCCTCCGAGATCTGAACGCCCTCCGAGACCTGAGCGCCCTCCGAGGTCTGAGCGCCCCCCGAGGTCTGGACGCCCTCCGAGATCTGAACGCCCTCCGAGATCTGAACGCCTCCGAGACCAGAACGCCCTCCGCGGGGATCGCGCACGACGAAAACCACAAGGACCCTCATTCATCAGACGAGCGTAGAAACGAGTGCAGATCTGATCGTATATTTCGTCTTATATATTTCGTTTGTATCTCTCCAATCAGAGCATCAGAATGGTCGGCTGTTGATAAATGTGGCGGCTATGTTTGTCACTATAAATAAAAAATACAAGAGAGTTTTATCAGCTCCACACATCATTACAATAGTTTAAGATCAGTTCTTCTGCACAACAGATGGCAATTTTGGTCGGTGGGTCAATCTGTCCATACACACTGGACATTTTGTACATAAATAAAGGGCCCAGAGCCTAATAACTAAAAACCGCTATGAGGTTGACATATGTGTAGGATGGCCCGATTTTCAACCCCCCAAAACCGGTAATCTTTAGTGTATGCAAACGAATTCACGTACCCATGAGCCATTGGCGTTTCCATCAGCACAATTTTTAAAGTACTTTCACTTTCACCGAGGATGTCCCGTGTGAAAACTGAATGACTTTTTACAAGTTACGTTGTTTATAAGTTCCATTTTTTACATAAGTTATGTTGTTTACATAAGTTTCACTTTTTACATAAGTTACGTTGTTTACATAAGTTACGTTGTTTACATAAGTTATGTTTTTTACATAAGTTACATTTTTTATGTAAGTTGTTTACAACGTTGTTTACATAACTTCCGTAGTTCACTTCACCATCTTAACTACTTCACTTCCGGCGTTTACATTTATTTACTCTTTCTTGTATGCCTTACCAGGAAGTTTTTTGCCCTAAACCTAGGTTGGTGGTTTTGTAGCGTAAAGTCACAGAAACTGCAGCCTTTTTAACAATGTTGAACCGTACGTGTATAAACACCGAATTTGGCGTTTCACGGTTGTTTCATGGTCACGGTTGTTCCAGGTTGCTTTAAACACATGGAAGTTGCATTTTCATTGACAGCTGTTTTCTTGAAAAAGATAAGCTACATGGTATAAGTGCCATATTTTTTGTAATGTACCACACAAACACCATATTGTCACATTTAAATAGTTAATTTAAAACATACAGTAACTTATTTCACCAGTAGATTGGACAAACAATACTCCTTGGAGCTAAACCGTTAGCTATATCATTAGCAAGGATTTAAAAAGAAAGATGCAGAACAAGATAAAGGTACAGTTTCCAAGTGTCACATCATGCAAAAGTTTCCAGTTTCAGAAGTTTTGCTACCCTGGTTACACCTCTGCAGGCCTGGCTGACTTGCACATGTGCCGGCTTTCTGCAAAAGTTGCATCAGCACATTGACAAATGTCATTATCGTTAGCTCCTTCACTCTGTCAGGTTCTGCAGTATCACTGGCCTCACTGCTGATCAATTCTGAATACAACTTTGAATACAGTGCGGCTGTCTCTGGAACATTGCTTTGACTTTTTCATTCAGAAGTTCTGGTGAGACTGAACAGACATTCAGTCAGATGAATCAGTGCCCATGACAATGTTCTTCTGCCTCCTTTGATCCTTTTCTCTTCCTTTTTCTCCACTTTTGTTTATCATTTTCCTCTCTTTTAGAGCCTCCATTCTTCGTTATTTCTTCATTTGAGACGTAATAAAGTTCAAATACATGTTTTTTAACCTTGTTAGCTAGATCCAATTAATGATGTACTTAATAAAATATACCGTATGCATCTCGTCAGTCTAAACAACAAAGTTATCTACTAAAGCATATGAAGGAAATGCTAAAAATGTATCAATTTGCCTCTTACAAAAATTAATTTGAGCAATAGTTTGAGAATTTAATCCACTAGACAGTAGTTCCACTGAACATTTCACAGTGGGCTCTAAGGATTATCCAGGATACCTGAGGTATTGATGCAGGAGCGAGAAATAAATAAAAAGAAACACTATTTGCATGGCTAGTGACCCTTTAAGAAATGTTACGTTTTCTTGACTCAAATTCTCGCTGCCCAAGCATCGGGAGCTGTCAATCTGCCAAGAGAAATATATTATATATATTATATCATACCTCTTAATTCTCTTGAGAAGCCTGAGGGAGCTTCAAATGGATGTAGAAATGATGATATATTCCTCATCTGCATATCAAACAGCCCTATGTGGCGTCCCTTCCCACACGGTGGAGAATCTCTGGCCTAAACGCTGCATTCAAACATTATTTTTGACACTATATTTTGTTACATGTTGTGTAGTTTTATACAGTTATTTGTATAACATTATATTAATAACTATGATGGAAATGTTTGCTGTGGATGTTGACTATCTTTAGCTAATCCAACTGGAACCCACTCAGTGACTCATTGGCTGCCCTCCTGTCTGGTTATAGCAGGGAGTAAATCCAGATCCAGGTTACAGTAAACACGTGGCCATTAATATCGTGGTTATTGGAGATCAGAGCCACCGCGTTATTATAATCTGGACTTCTGCATGTTTGCTCTTTGAATGGCTTCCAACAACAAGGACGGCTAGAGAGCAGGAAGTCTGGAAACCATCCAGGTAACCATCAATACATAACCAGTAGGGATGGGAATAATTAATCGATGATTGATCGATGGTCGTTAAGAATTTCACGTCGATAACATGGAATTTTTAATGGATCTGTGTATTTCTTAATTTTAATGTTATCTCTGACTGTGTATCAGTATCACTGAACTGAAACACAGCCGAGGTTTCACTCTGTGGCCGTACTTAAATCAGCCAATGAGCTGAAAATTAAGTTGGATGAAGCTGCAGTTTGCAAACTGAAAGTTGCAATCACAATTATAAAACACACAGAAATACAATGCTGTGTTCCAATCCCCAAAATACACATAAAACACAGACGTGGGATACATTTCCCCATAAGGTTCTACGGTAAAACTAGACCCATGTGAATAGGGCTTTAGTTAGAGAACATGCATGAACCAGCTGGTGTCAGTTGGCTAATTCATCATTTCACTGCTCCATTTCTTTAAACATCTAAGTTTCAGTACCATCACGTCTGCACTTAGTTTTCTCTCTCTAGGCTTTTAATCCATAACTATATCTGGAGAACTTTTTGTCTTCTTTATAGTGATTCTGTGCCTTGAGAATTAACCCAAAGGAAACCTGAACCAATGACAAAAAAAGAAAATCCTTTTGACATTAACACAAATCTGCTGCTGGAGATGGTGACAGCATACTTCAGGATGTTGGATGGTCTTTTTCAGCTTTGTGCCACTTGAAATAATAGCATGAATGGTTGAAACAGTCAGAGATGAAGCTCTTCAGTTGGTGTCTCTGTTTATTTCCCCGCTGGTTTGTGTACGTAGCAAAGTGACGCTGATTTCATACAGAGGAAGCTGACATGAATATATAAATGGAAAAGTTCATGACACCATATTCTAAGTCCAGAGAAGCTATCAGCAAACTATAGCTGACACACACACACACACACACACACACACACACACACACACACACACACACACAACCAGAACCAGACGTGGACACACAGACACTGTAGCAGCTTTTCTCTCTCTTTCTCTAAAACACACACACACACACATTTAAATTTACAATTCCTGTTCCACGTCTCACCTAAAAATTGAATGCCAGATTGCACTTCTTTCTGCTTGGTCATGATTTTATAATCTACGTTTCCTGCAAGAATGAATGTAAAGATTTTGCAACTAACAGCACATAATTGCTTTACGGGATTCGAGGTAATGTTTGTCGCAGTTCAGTTAAGTTTTCACAATCCACCGTTGCTGCAACATTTCCTCAACCGGCTGGGATCGTTGCCTGATGAATGGGAAAAAACAACACCTTTGCAAAAACTAAAAGTTGCTAAAACAGAGAAGCAGAAACTTGAAAAGAAAACATTATTGGGGGTGTCTCCTTAGAGTATACTGCAAATATGCTGCAGTTGTATTTTTATAGTCCGCCAGAGACACTATGTGATAAAACAATAAACTTTACCGTTCTCATCGTGGATTATTGGGTGTTATCGACTAAACTAAGGTGTTACGGATGTCTCTTTTGATATTTCTTTATTGAGTCGCTACGCTGAGCCTCTTTATCAGACAAATGTGGCAACAGCATCATCCTGAAGAGAACAGGTTCTGGGAGCCACGCTGGAAATAATTTAAAAAGGACTGGGTCAGCAATCTGAGTAAGAGGAACTAAACTTTCCTCAAGCTGGCTTTTTCTCCCTCACCCCATTAGAGAAAAACAATAAGTGAAAAGATACCACAGGGTCACTGGGGCAGCAGATGCCTTCTATTTCATGTTAATGACATTTGTGGAAAATGGCCTAAAGTATTATTTTCAGATATTGTACTTTAGACACGTTGTATTGGCTTTTGTGCTGACTGGGGTTTCCCGGTACTATTTCATCCAGCTTGACAAACATCTGCTCAGGGATTTCATCCATACGGCACAACTCCTCACCTGAAAATTTACAGTTTATCCAATAACAGTGTTCAGTGTCAGCAGGGTGTAGCGGGCCCTTTATCTATTCAGAGTGAAGTCAGGACGGGGGCCTGAGGTCCTGTCCCGTTACCTGTAATTCACTTAAACCTTGCTGTAGTTGTCATGCCAAGATTTACATTTAGACATTTACATTTAGTCATTTAGTGTACGCTTTTACCCGAAGTGACTTACAGGAAAAAAAGGGAAACAATCAAGGTATAGTGCAATAATAATTAGTGCATCAATAAGTGCTAGTGACAATTCTTTAAGGAGGAGAGTTGTGGTGTGGTCTAGGAGAGAAGATGCTCTCTGAAGGTCTTCAGGAGGTTTTAAAGGTAGAGAGGGACGCTCCTGCTCTGGTAGGAACTGGTAGTGGTTCCACCAACGGGGAACAAGAAACACAAAGAGTCTGGATTGCCTTGGACCAACGGGGGGCAGAGCCAGAACCGTTCATTGGAAGAGCTCAGTGGTGGTGAGGTAGCATATGTCTGAATCAGGTTCAGGTAGCTGGGAGCAGGCCAGAGAAAGCTCTGTAGCAGCATTAGAGATCTGGATCTGATGCAGCAGGAGCCAGAGGAGCTCAGTGAGCAGCGGTGGGACATGAGACCTGTTGGCTGGTTGGAGTTGCAGTCGTCAAGTTTTGAGATGAAGACAGCTTGTGTCAAGAGTTGAGTGGCATGTTGAGTTGGGTAAGGCTGATTTTTCTGATGTTGTAAGGTGCAAAGCAGCAGAGAAGTTTCTCACCACCTGGTGGGACCAGACTCAGGGAGTCATGTTGATGTTGATGTGGTGGAGTATTGTAGGTTTAGCAGGAAGCACCAGCAGCTCAGTCTTTAAAGGCTCAGCTGGAGGTGATGTGTTGATGTCTGAGAGGCTCAGAGACCGAGCAGAGACCGACCGGTCATCAGGAGGAAGATACTGTAGAAACTGAAGAAACTGGGAAAAAACACTGACATGAGATGTGAGAATAGCATGTAATCTAAGGTGATGCAAAGAGGCAATCTGAAAAGGGAAGGCAGAGGGATACTCCACTGGTTGCAAAAAGAAGTCAGTTTATATGAAAGTCAATGAGAAAACGGCCCTTCTTTTCACTTGATTTATTACATAAACAAATATTCTTATCTTGAGTTGAGACACTAATAGTAGAAGGGTATGCTTAAGGTCGCTTTAAGTTGCTTTAAAATATTTTGTTCAGCGTTCGGTTGAGCTTAAAGACAAGGTTTCGAATAGTCTAAATAACAGATTAGCCTTTTGCTAACCAAGCTAGCCAGCTAGCGCTAGCATTAGTTGGTAACATAGTGTCCTCCTGCACCCTGATCAGATATGTGGTGGAAAAAACCATGAGGATAACAGCCAAAATCCAAGATAGCATCTGGCAAAACACGAGTTTGGTGGCTTCAAAGTCCATGAACCAGTGGGTGACGTCATGGTGGCCATTGTTTTTAGACGGTCTATATTTAAAGTGAGCTCTAATGGGATGGAAACTTCTTTTACAGGAGAGAATCAGGTGGAAACATGTTATTTATGTGAAGAGTGATAGCATGAAAGGGAATCAATAGGAGTCAAACCACTGGAAATATGTTTCTGCTGTATTTAACTTTCCATTAGAACATTTCAAACCCCAATTTATATCATGTTAGCAATGTAGATGGTACATGAAGGTCTTTATTCCCCTTATTGCTATAGAAACACTGAGTCATGAATAGTGGTTCCCAGAGAAGGATTTCTGGTGATTTGTGGTGATTGATCCTTGGTCTTCATGTTAAAATATTCCTCCCCAGCCCTTTGATACAAACTGTATTCATATTAAATTTACTGTGAATATTCATTCACGACTCCCTGACATTTCAAGTTTGTTATTTTAACAATTAAATTAACAATGAGCAGATGAGCAGTTCTTTAATTAAATGAGTGACATGTCATAATCAAAGTAAACTGAGCATGTGTTCAGTGTTGTTTGTTCGCTGCTACATGTTTTCTGTAATGAACATTACAGCTTAGAGCTGCTAGCACGGTGTTAGCCTCGTCTCACAGTTACACCAGCTGTTGCCTCTCTTGCTGTTGGCCATTATGGTCTCACCAGACTATTAATTAGCAGTCCTTCACCTTGATTAAAGGACGACTGTTTGCCACTGACAGCCCAGCGTTGCCTACAGGTGATATGCTTGTAGTGGCAGCAGATGGTGGCATGTGTTGGCTTTGCTCCTGCTGTTGTCTTGGCAGATGAATTGGGCGTGTCAGCTTATTAGAAACAGAAATTAAACCTGCACTACCAGGCAAGTTCAACATACCCAGAGTGTCCTTATCTGGCTCCACTGAACCACAATCACCACAAGCAGTCACATGACAGTGGTTATCACTCTGGTAAGTCAACCCAGTCAACCCAGTCAACCCAGTCCGGGTCTGAGATGTTCATTTCATTTAAAAGTTGCACAGTTGCAGCATATGACCAATTGCAAAAAATGGACAAGTCCACTGACAGCAAATCGGCATATTTTAAACACAAATAGTTAAATATAATATTATAGAAATACAACAACAACGAGAAAACAAACATACACCAGGCAAAAAGCAACACAGATGCCAAAATGCACTAAGAGCAGCAGGCAAAAAGGCACCAACTGAGTAAATATAAATATATACTTACTTATATATATATATATATATATATATATATAAGTAAGCCTGCTTACTGCAGCAGAAAGAACAAGGGTCAATAAGAATACATCTCGGCAACATAGTCATTTAATGGAAGTCAGTATTTATCTACAGTCATGTATATTAGCACATGTATGGACATAAGTAGTTACATTTGTGTATTCCATTATTAAATCAATGTGTTGCTGACATTAACATGTGTTGTGACATTGTTAAGAGCAGTAAGTACAACACGTTCCAGGCTTTAGTGCTTCAATCAGTCGACATCTGTCTTTTGAGAATCGTTGAGGAACGCCGAGGCTCTTTGCTTGAACTAATGTGACTCTGAAAAGAGAGTTAAAGTTACCTTGCTAACCCTAATCCTGCTTTGTGGTACAGGGCCCAGTACAGTTTAATTATCACATTTAATAGCTTTGTGAAGCTAACACAATCCTGACATGAGGTTCATGTTGGTTTAATTTTTAACTCATTTCCTATTTTTTAACTAATTATACACATATCAAGGGAGCCTGGCCTTTGACATTACCCTTAAAAACCTACATTCTCCAATTCCCTTTCCTAGCTCGCTATGGACCTGAGATATCCTACGGCTAAATTGTATTTTTTTTTTTAGATCCCAAGACATTTGTTCCAACACGGTAGTCAGATACTAATGTTTGTAAAGTTTGGTGGGAACATAAAAATCCTTGAAGATTTAAATCCTCACAAACAAATTGCACTGTACCAGCATGGCTGTGTGTGTGTGTGTGTCTGTGTGTGTGTGTGTGTGATGCTGGAATAATTGCAGCCTCTCCTGGAGCATGCTGGCTGTCCTTTATTACCTCTGTAAAGGGCCTCAGGCCTTCAGGCTTACAGCTCTTACAATAGCTGTGCAGCCTAAACTGCCTGGCGATGTCCCTAAGCAAACTCATCCGTTTTGCTGCATGTATTATCATATTTCTAAATCCACCTGATACACTTTTGGAACTAATTGACCACTTTCTGTGGAAATGAAGCATCAAGGACAAACCAAGACCCCTCATCTACACACACACACACACACACACACACACACACACACAGCCTGATGGAGTTTAAAACTCAAATCTTGTAAATTCTCTGGTGAGTAGCCTTCCCTCATATGTATGTTAATGAATCACTGTCTCAGCAGCAGCAGTTTAAAGAGCAGAGCTCTGTATGAACCTCTCTGTCCCGAGAGACGCCCCGTCTCAAGACGTCGCCTCTTTCTCTGCCGTTCTGAGGTTTTAACATCGGTGTTTTTATTTTCCCGAGTCAGCATTTGCAACAACAGGCTTTGTCCGCGCTAACTGCCGGAGGCGATGTGGGGCTTTGGAGTGAATGGATGTGGATGAATGTATGTTTGTTGGTCTTCATGGTGACTGACACCTGATACATTCTGCCCAGCGCTGGCTAAGCACATTGTCATTTTATCATTCAATACGGAAAAGTTCTTCCAGAAACTTGTTATCGACAGGAATAAAGCCCAGAACATTCAAACGCATGCAGACATAATGTGACATTTTCAATCGTATCCTCAGGCTATCGACTCAAGTTTCATTTATTGTCATTCTACAACACAGGGCTGCACAATGAAACTTTTCCTAGAAAAAAAACAACTAATTTTATAGTGGAGTACGGAGTTGAGGAGTCTTACAGCCTGAGGAGAGAAACTGCTCTGTAGACTGGTGCTATGACAGGGGATATTTATGTATTTCTGTCCGCCTCCCTTGATGTTTGAAGAAAACACAACAACAGTTGCTGTATCCCAAAGTCAAGGACGGATCCTCAAACGGCTGAATTTGAAGGACATTACATCATGGAAGGACTGTCCCAACGTCCAGGATCCTCCAGAGGACAGAGTCCTTCTTATGTGTGTGTCCTGAGTGTAACTTACCAGACCCATACAGCCTTACACACAGAGATTTAAAAATGGTGAGCGAAGAAACAGCGACGGCGGCGGCACATTATGAATTTAAATACATAAGTATTTTCAGTTTACACTGACTATTTTTTTCATATAACTTGCAAAACTTGTGTTGAAAGTCAAGCAAACTATATCCATAAACAAATTCCAGAATATTTAGCCAAAAGATAATAAATATCCTCTTGATACATTGCCAGTTAAGTTAATTGATGCTGTCTCAGTTGCTAAAGTTATTAACTGTCAATTAATATGCATCAGATGATGATGATACAATGTGCAAAGTTAATACATTGCTATGCAATTCAGAAGGTTATACATTTCTTTATTGTGTTTACAGGAAGCGACAGTCTGCTATAATCCGTTATTTTTGCTCATAAATAACTGTTATTGTACTGTAAAATAACAAATCACAGAACACAAAGCCAAATTCATCCAGGATCAGTGAAATATTCAGGTTTAATCCACTTTGTGGCTTTTACTTGCTAAATCATGGAGATTCAACCTTAAAGCATCTTCTTCCATTTTCACAAATATGTGTCAGAGTGCTGATGCCAAAGACACATCATGTGGTGAAATGGTTTAGAAATTGTGGCGCCAAATTTAAGCAGGACGTCCAGTTACACAATGAGGCCCAGCGTCACTCTGAAGGATGTCCATTGGTCCGTTACACCAGAGAGAGGAAGGACTCTGGACCCGACTCCGAAGGAAGGATCCCACAAAGGAAGGATCCCACAAAGGAAGGATCCTTGACTCTGGGATACAGCACCAGTCTCCACCTTCTGAATGCCCCAATAGTAGATACAACATTATAAAGTGCACTCTAGATAGATAGATAGACTTTATTTATCCCAAGCTGGGAAATTACAGTGTAGCAGCAGCATTACACACAGAGACAATAACAACACAATTAAGTAAAAAGAACAACCTAGGCATACTTCAAGCAATAGAATATAAAAATACAATAAAATAAAATAAAAAATAAAGTGTCTAAAGAAGGAGTAGAATAGAATTCCAGTGTAGAATAAATATGAATATACAGTATAAAAATGTTGGTGCTATGAAACAAATAAGGTGCAATGAACAGTGTGCATAAAAACACAAAGTGCATAGACAGTATGTAATGAACCAGACTATTATTTGTTATTGTACAGTGTGATGGCATGTGGCAGGAAAGATTTTTTGTATCTGTCCCTATGACAGCGGAGCTGGAGCAGCCTGTGAGAGAAGCTGCTCCGCTGTCTTTCTACTGTGTGATGGAGAGGGTGCTGATCATTGTCCATGATGGAGAGGGTGCTGATCATTGTCCATGATGGAGAGGGTGCTGATCATTGTCCATGATGGAGAGGCTGCTGATCATTGTCCATGATGGAGAGGCTGCTGATCATTGTCCATGATGGAGAGGCTGCTGATCATTGTCCATGATGGAGAGGCTGCTGATCATTGTCCATGATGGACAGGGTGCTGATCATTGTCCATGATGGAGAGGCTGCTGATCATTGTCCATGATGGACAGGGTGCTGATCATTGTCCATGATGGAGAGGGTGCTGATCATTGTCCATGATGGAGAGGGTGCTGATCATTGTCCATGATGGAGAGGCTGCTGATCATTGTCCATGATGGAGAGGGTACTGATCATTGTCCATGATGGAGAGGGTGCTGATCATTGTCCATGATGGAGAGGCTGCTGATCATTGTCCATGATGGAGAGGCTGCTGATCATTGTCTATGATGGAGAGGGTGCTGATCATTGTCCATGATGGAGAGGGTGCTGATCATTGTCCATGATGGAGAGGCTGCTGATCATTGTCCATGATGGAGAGGGTGATGATCATTGTCCATGATGGAGAGGCTGCTGATCATTGTCCATGATGGAGAGGGTGCTGATCATTGTCCATGATGGAGAGGGTGCTGATCATTGTCCATGATGGAGAGGGTGCTGATCATTGTCCATGATGGAGAGGGTACTGATCATTGTCCATGATGGCCAGCAGTTTGTTCAGTGTTCTCCTCTCCACCACAGTCTCAAAAGTCTCCAGCCTGAGACCGAGTACAGAGCCAGCCTTCTTGATAATTTTATCAAGTCTGTTGGTGTCGCTGGCTCTGATGCTGCTGCCCCAACACACAGCAGCAAAGAAAATGGCGCTGGCAACAACAGACTGGTAGAAGATCTCCAACATCTTGCTGCACACATTGAAGGATCTCAGCTTCCTCAGGAAATAGAGTCTGCTCAGCCCCTTCCTGTACACAGCCTCTGTGTTAGATTTCCAGTCCAGTCTGTTGCTGATCACCACTCCAAGGTATTTGTAGTCCTCCACCTCCTCCACCACCTCCCCCCTGATCAGAAGTGGCTGTGGAAGCATCTTCTTCTTCTAGGGTGCCCATAATCAGAGAAAACATGATGAAGTGCTTTCCAGGCTGCCCTTAAATGGAGAAAACATCATGAAGTACCCTTAAGATGCCCTTAATAAGAGAAAACATGATGAAATACCCTATCGGGTGCCCTGAATTGGAGAACATGATGCCGGGCCCTAAAACTGAGAAAACATGATGAAGTGCCCTCCAAGGTGCCCTTAAATGGAAAACATAAAGACTGAGTGTTGTTGGTGTGGATGTTTGTTTCCTGAAGTATTTTTTCCTGCTTGATGCCAGTTTCTCAGTCATGTTTTGTCGATGCTTCCTTGTCAACAGGTATTTTTTGGCCTTCACCTCTTCATTCTTCAGACTTTCTATTTTGGGAAAGCTTTTCTTTCATCATCAACACATATGCTGATGTATGATGTCACTGATTATGTATAGTCTTCACTGTAATAAATTATTCTGTAGTTATTTCATTTTCCTTAAGATAATTGATCAAATGTATTAAATATAAATGCATCCTTGATTTTGAGGCAGTTGTTTAAGTAACTTTAATATAAAAATGTTTGAGATATGATCTACTTATTTTGATCACATTAAATATAATCTTTATGTGTATGTAATTCTAAATCAAGAGAATTCTGAATGAATCCAACACAATAGAATTAGTCTGTTTTTAATTGACAGGCACTTCCTGTTAAGTTATTAACTCAACTTTATATTTAATTAATAATATTGCATGCAATCTGTTGCCTCAATTTTATTGAGTAGCTATTGTTTGAAAAACTTGAAAAAGAAAAAAGATTCTGCCAGTGAGCACTTCAAGCTGGATTATTATTATCACTGTTAGGATTAGAAATGGAACTAAACCATTTGAGAGACGAACACCATGAAAGACCTGTAACATCGTGGTGCTTTTAACAGATTGGTAAGGTAAAACACAGAGCTAATAGAAGTTATTAGTTATTAGTTATTGTTGGAAGAAGAACAGTTTCCTGTGATGTGACAGATTGCGGGTCAACTCACTTCTGATTGTTCAGTTTAAACATCTGAACTGGTTCTGTTACACTCTAGTGTTATAAATATATATATATATATATATATATATATATATATATACTGTTATCAGCCTGTTCCCAGATATCATATTCCCAATTATTATTATAAAATATGACTCAAATTCAAATAAACAACTAATCCTTTAATTGGTAATGCGTTATTAGATTACACAGCAATCCCTTTAGGTGTGGGATAAAGTTAGGGTGTTTAGTTTTAAATCCATGAGCTTCATGCCAATGATTTGTTTTTAATTAGCGACAAACGCAGCAGGAGAAAAAGAAGACGGCAAGAAAAAAGAAGCATGAGGCAGGAAATTAAATCAACTTGATTAAGTGATTGTTTATGAGCAACCAGAACCATTAAGTAGAATGTTATTTTCCCTCCAATCCCTTTTAAATAGCCCTTGTCTTTACACATTGCTTCATATCCTGCTGCACAGCTGTTGTTTGTCACATCGCTTCAAAAGCTTTAGATTAACCAAGTGTGTTCGACTCAGATTTGGATATCCATTGCTGCAGATGAATGTCTTAAGATATTCGCTTCCTCTATCCCAAGACAAAAGACTTATTCTCAATATTGCTTCATTATGATGCTTGTTGTTTGTCTGCTCAACACTCATCATCCAGTAGAGAGGTTGATGGTAATGATTCCTATCTGACGCTGGACTATTTCCTGTTTGTCCACCACAATATAGTCTGGGATTATTGATGGCAGAGCATCTGTTTACATCAGGCAGTGAGAACATTTCAATACCCGATTATGGTATTTTTAGGATAAAGACTTTAAAGGAAAGAAAGATTTTTTGACTATATTTCTGCTTGTATAGGAGGCAATAGCTCATCATTTCTGTGTGAAATTGTATCAGCATTTCTACATGAGTGTATGCGGCCTGAAGTGTGAGTTACCAGTGAACTGTCCTGTTTCACACTGGGGAAAAAAGAAAAAAGAAAAGAAAAAGGGGATGTTAATCGTGTTTGTGTTGTGTCTTCATTAAACAGGATTATATTTCCTTAATTTAAACTGTCTTTGTTCCAGGTTCAAAAGAATATTTCATATAAAATGTTTAACAGAAACTCCTATGAAAACGAACGTAGAGAGTAATAACATAGTATACTGATAGTTAAGATCAGGAGAGATTTAACTGAAAAAGGAAACAATAGCTAAGTTGACAAAGCACACACACACAAAAGGCCGTTTCAATGAGCCGCTTCTATGGAAGAATTATCCTATCTTTATTCAAGAGCGTAGATTTTCAGTTTGAGAGCATAATTTGTCTTTCTCGTGCTCAGATTTGTTCTCCTCATGCTCACATTTTGCGCTCGCACTCAGATTTCTGCTGCTTTCTTTCAAAATGTGTGCGTGCACTTAAAAACCACATGCTTGTGCTCACATTTCTTCTTCTTGGACACAAACATTTTGCTCGCACTCAAATATGTCCTGTGCGCGCTCAAATCTAAAGTCTACGCGCTCAGATCTCAACTCTGCGCTCTCAAAACTTTAGTGCTCGGACTCAGAACACGCAGGTCCTCTCAGGTTGAGGTGTCTGCTCAGACTGGACGATGTCCCGCCCTGCGCTTTAACTAGTGTGTTTCACCAGCCAATAGGGAGACAGCTAGATAGTGACCCCGTCTTAGGTGCGTTGCCTCGCCTTTTTGAGCGCTCCGTCGGGGCGGGTATATGGTCTGTTTGTAAAACTGCTTCTCTCTTAAAATACACCAATTTACCATATTAGCCAGCTATTTGAATCGTCACCTATTTAAGACGCAGCATATTTATGTAGAATTAATCTTAAGTAGTCCTAAAAAGAGTTATGGTAGTTTAAATATTTCTTTTTCTATTATTATTTGTATATATATATATATATTTTTTTTTTTCATCTGTATAGTGGTGTCACTATAGGCCAGTGGTGAAGGACGCTACTATCTGTTGCATTTTAAACCATGGGACGCCGGTTCGCATCCCGTCCATCGCACTCTTGCTGCATGTCTTATTATGATTTAAAATTTTAATTGATAAATTAATGTAACAGTAATACAATCCGTGTAACCAGCTGATTCTCTTATTGCAACGTGTATCACCGTCCTATTTACGCGGTCAAAGCCAGGGAGCGCATAATTAGGCTAATGTTGGTAATACTTTCACTTTCACAAGAAGAAGACTTTGAGCAGGATTCGGAGCGCGGCAGCGAATGAATGGGAGACAGATGGATGGCCAAAGACCTCAAGTAAGTTCATTGCTAAATGTTGCTACAACTCAGAACACATCGATCACATAGAGTAGTTTCAATAACAGTACAGTAATCATTTTGACACTCGTACTTATCAACATATATAGCGGGCCTTTGTCGGCACTAGGGACAGAAACTCATTATGAATGAAGTGACGTCAGCGGGGATTCCCTTCAGCTCGCGCATCATTATGTGTGCCGAGCTGCCGCTGGTACGATCATACGTTAACAATTATTGTACTTTCGTTGTACATGTTACAATGAAGGCCCGCTATATATGTTGATAAGTACGAGTGTCAAAATGATTACGGTACTGTTATTGAAACTACTGTATATGATCGATGTGTTTTGAGTTGTAGCAACATTTAGCAATGAACTTACTTGAGGTCTGTACTGTACTGCTACAGAGCTAACTGTTAGCCTGTTAGCACATACACACTGTACTGCTACAGAGCTAACTGTTAGCCTGTTAGCACATACACACTGTACTGCTACAGAGCTAACTGTTAGCCTGTTAGCACATACACACTGTACTGCTACAGAGCTAACTGTTAGCCTGTTAGCACATACACACTGTACTGCTACAGAGCTAACTGTTAGCCTGTTAGCACTGTGCTACTGTGCTGCTGCTCTTTCGTGCGTCACTTTGGTCTCCTCCACCTCGTTCTGCGGCGCTGGACTGCACTATGAAAGGGCAGGAATATCACTTTGCCTTTGCAGGATCACTATGAACGCCCTAAGGTGAAAAGCTAGCACAGATCTTTCTGAGGGCCTACAGAGACACTTTATAAAGGATCGTACTGTAAACATGCAGCTGTTATCACCTTTCCTAAGTGACCACAACTAAACTGAGACACACCATGTCAGTTATGTCATTATTTAAGCGTACACTATGTATAGACTAAATAATAAAAATAATCCTCTCAATCATCACTTATGACCCACTAGAAGCTTGTATCTGCAGAGACCCTTTGCCTGTATTTTCTCATTTCTTCTGCTGTGTTTTCAATAAGTGAATCTTGGTTTTGCTTAAACTTTTTCTGAGCTGAGAAGCAACAATGCTTGATAAGTAGCCTATGGCTTTAAGGTGGAATACATAGCGTCTACAGCTAGTCAGGTAACGAGAGACACCGAGATGACAGAGGGAGATGAAGTGAAGGTAACACACAGCCTCATTATCTTCCCCCCATTTCTGTACCTTAAATAAGAAAAGTGTCGCTTTTAATTGGTGCTGTTGCCTTCCAGCAAGTGAATAACAGCATATGTTTCCAAGTCTGAAAGCGACAGTGGGTCACTCCAATTAGCTTCATATCAAATGTAAAAAGAAGTTCCTTCAGTGACAAGGTGTTTGTGTAACCTCAGTACTGACATTTAAGGGCAAAATGTGTGTGGTATTGTGTCTGCATGTGTGTATTTGACCGAGTAAATTAGGTGGCTTTTTGCCCTTGAATCACTTTAATGTACAGAATCACTGTGACAATTTAAACTACTTGTATCTGAGCCATAATCCTGTTTTTTTCCACGTTGTGCTGGATGAAGATATAAAAGAACACAGCAAGCAGCAGGTAACCTTGAAAACAACCTTAAAATAACTGATCTTGCAAACAAAACCAAAGATTTTCTAGAAAACTTTGGACCCCTTTCTTTCAGGAATAAGTCCCTGAAAACATTAGTTTTATATTAAACATTACTCGACAAACTACTTGCATTGACATCTGACATAATTAACGTTACCTATCATTTACACCTACCTGATAGAGAAACAAAGCATGAAGAGAAACTCCTGAATGGTCAAGTACAAGACTTGAAATACAAAGTTTAACAGCTGAGTTTTGTGTTGTATATCTGAGGTTCTGCCAAGCTAACGCCATGCTAACGCTAAGGCCCTACAAGTAGCTAACAGAGTTAGCTAGCATAATGCGCTGAGAATGTTTTGAAATCATGCACCGTTATTCCCTCTATTTCCACAATTTAAAGTTAGGTGGACATGAAACATTTTTAGACATATGATGATCCAATCCTCCAACAGACAGTTATTTATTTATTTAACCCAGTAACACAAGTAATAGTAAAGTAATTTAGTAATTGTGTTTACACGGTATACTGGCATGCGCTGACATTTCAAGTCAGATTGGTCTCCGCCTTAAAAACATCAATAAAGGTAGTTTAGTTTATAACAGGCAGTTAAATACAACTCATATTTGTGTTTTACGACGTAATAGTTGGGAGAGAGGTGGATGAAAAAACACTTTTAATATAACTTACATTTTTTTACATAACCGTTTGTGAAGCTTTCACTTCACCCTTGTAACTACTTCACTTCCAGCATTAATGTACATTTATTTTCAGTTTAAACTGTCTTTTATTAAGCCTAACCATGAGGTTTTTTATCCTAAACCTAGGTCAGTGGTTCTGTGATGTATGTGATGTGTGGGCTATGTTTAGAGTGCTTCACTGTCTTGAGCTGCTTTGACAAACGTTCCTATGTGTAGTTACTGGTCGTCTTGACAAACAGTCTGTTCTGTGGTTGATGTTGCAGATCTTGTTGTTCAGGTTGAACACATTACTGCTTCAGTTCTGGCACGTAACAACACAGCAAGATGACATTTTCACCAGGTTACGTAGCCTACTACTTAGTGTTAATTCTTGTTTGCCTCCGGTTTTTCCTCCTGTTTTGCCTCCCGCTGACAACAATCCTGACCTCAATAAATGGTCTTTTTAACACAAATGACTGGACAAAAACATTTAAGCAAGTAAATACTTTGACGTCATTATGGACAACAACACAAATGTAGCTGGCCATTGTCTCGTACCTAACCCTCAGTGTGCATTCCTGTCAAAGAAAACCTGAAACCAATTACAGCTGCAATTAATTTTGTTCCTCATAAAAGCAGCCATGAACACACACACACACACACACACACACACACACACACACACAGACAGAGGAAACTACATAATCTCCAATCAGTGGTCTGTCAGTGGAATGAGACATATAAAACAGAACATTCGTCCACGCCTCCCATCAGTGTTGTTTTTGACATTCTTTAATGATGCTTTTGCATAATATACAGGCTGCAAGCAATCTGGCTTGGCTTGTGAATCCATAATTAATGTATTAGAAAGAGAAAGTGTTTCATTGCCTTGTTTCAAGCCTACAGTATAAATCCTATAGCCTTGTTTTACAGATGAGATTCTGTGTTTCTACGGTGAGTTTCTGTGTCTTTATTTCAAATAACTTGTCTTTGTGGCAGTGAAGCTGGTCTCAAACCAGTCACTCCACCCCATGCAGGAAACTTGGCAGAATGGCTCTGTAGCTAGAATGTCTTTCTGAATGTGTGATAATGTCAGCTATCATCCAACTGTTCTCCGTTTCAGTTTCATTGAAACTCTCTTTGTACGCTCTTGAAAATACTCGAATGGGAAATTTGGCAAAGTTTCAAAGGCCTAAACAATTCTCAGTGAACAGCTTTCAACCAGGCGAGGTGTTGCTAGGTTACAGTGCAGAGATGCTGGAGTTAAGTGGACATCCAGTGGTCACTTCTAATAAAAGCTCCATCACATCAAAATTCTATAACTGTGGAAATATGCTAATATATGTGGGAAAAGCTGCAGTTCATGTACATTTATTGGTTGCTGTCACTTGTGTTGGCTAAAATAGGAGATCAACCCTCCACACCACTTGGCAGCTGGTTTCTGAGTGTGGATTTCAACAAGCCCACTTCCAAACTCTCTTTTCTTTCTATTTTCATTTTATAAATTCATTTCTCCTCTCCTCTCATTTTATTGGACCCTGCCATTATAAAACTTAGTGTGAAGTAATCGCTGGTTTGCAAAGCTATGTTTTTTAAAGTAACTTCCCCAACACTGTTTGCTTGTAGAAGTAATATGCATATAGTTGGTGCTAAATTGGCCTTTTTCTATGCAAATTAGTCTAAAAAAACAGTCCCATTTACAATGTACAGTGAAATTATTAGCATCTCCAGAAAGTTACTGGTACCAAAATAGGTTGTAATGGTTCATAGACATTATTACAAAAAATAATGCACCGAATATCATTGCAAAATTTTGTCTCTTTATGTTGCATCCCGACTACTGACACGTGAGGGGGAGGGGCTTTGACCCAGGAGCAGCCCTGGAAATGGACTCATGTTTTAGGTTACTGATGTAACTACAAACAGTAGTTCAGTGATTTTAAGCCGAACAGTTTGATGATTTCCCTTCCATCAACAAGTGTGTTTGTGCTTAACTTCACGTAGTTCCATATCAATTATGTTGGGTGTGCAGCAAGGTTTCAATAGTTTTGGATTCTTTATTAGTTTTAGTTTTAATTTCGTTGTGAATTTTTGTTTTCAAATTCAGTTAGTTTTTAGAGTGAGCTTGCTAGTTTTAGTTTAGTTTTTATTTTTTCAAAATGCTTAGTTTTAGTTTAGTTTTTATTAGTTTTAGTGTTAGTTTTAGTTTTTTGTAATGGGTATGTGCCTTCATTTCCTTTGGTTTATCATCTCAGCCCCAATAAGGTTATTAACTGTTTTGTATTTTGGTTCTAGTGTAAACATCCCAGTCTCAGTAAACATATTCACCATGTGTTGCATGTTCAAATAGAAACACTGAATTATGAATGAAAAAAGTTGACAAAGACGAAAACTAAGGACATTTTCACTATAATTTTAGTTAGTTTTAGTTAGTTTTGTAACCACACAATACAGTTTCAGTTAGTTATCGTTTTTTAAAAAACTCTTGTTTTTATTTTTATTTCAGTTAACGAAAATGTTTTTTCGTTAACTGAAACCCCATCTTTCAACTTTCGACCCCATCAGGTTTAACTTGATGAGGAGGATCGATGAAGAAAAAATAAGAGCTGTCAAAGGTCGGATGAGCTCATCAAGAGTCAACGAACATCCACATCTGGAGAGGAGATGGACACCAGATTATCTGTCTATTGAAACACTGATGATGATTACACCAGACAATGAGTGATCGGTGGTCGACAACGACCACGTCCTCCATTCATCGCAGGATGGAATCGAAATATTGCACGTTGGACCAATATGACATCGTATAATGCAACAAGAGCTGCAGAAGATCAATCACAATGAAAAGAACTGGTGAAAAATGTCATTATGCACCTACGGCAACTTGGCTACGGATTATGATGATGATATCAAGAATGTTTAAAGTAGCATTTAAAGTGTTTGAAACAGAATTTATAGGGAATGTCCACTCAAACTCATTTTTCTTGGATGAAGAGATAAGACAGCTGCCGTGAAAAATACTAGTAAAAAGTAATGAAAAATGTTTTCATCTTGCATGCAGAGAATTATTTCTTTTTCCTGGGCACAGTAGGTTAATCTCATGTTGATTGGGATGTGTGACGTAAAGACAGAACGTGGTTTGAGATGTGTTTTAATACATTTCTAGTGTTGTGCGTGCACCATCTTTTAGTTTGAATGCTTGAGTGCTGAATAGTTCGAGCTCTTCTGTCAGGGACACTAATGTGAGACAGCGTGAAGGACCCATTGTATAAACTGCTATTCATTTTATTTTGGTTGAACAGGCTGTAATCCATCAGCTTCTTCCATCTGAATCCAAGCTGCATCGCAGAATTTAACGGTGAGAACAATAAACTCTCCAAGGCTGAACAGAGACAAACCAAGTATATGACTCGGTATACTGTCCATTATTTTTCATTTATTAAGATATGTTCCTTATTAAAGCTTACAACACTCACTATTAAAGCTTGTGTCACTATCAAGCTGATGAAGATGGTTTGAATACAGCTTATCTTCTTGTGTTGTGAGTATTAGGGCAATAATCCACTCCAAGTTGTCTTTATATGCAAAAATAAAAGATTTAGGAAGAAATCTAAACACAAACACTGGCAAAATACCAAATTGCAAATTTCATGCCTAGATACAGGCTCTGTTAAAAAGTTTTCTTGCTTTGTCTCCGTCTCCACCCTGGTCCAGGCCTGGTGTAGTGCATCTGTCCCGCTTCATCCACATTAATGAGCTCCTCCTGCTGTAAGCTCTGATTTACACACCACGTTGCTTAGAGCTGAGGCAGCACAATTCTTGCCCATCTCCACCGTTTCTGCTCAATAAAACAAGAATAACACTACAAATATTCATCCCAACAGTATTTTATCCATTATGGAAAAAGAGGAAGAGAGAAAGAAAGACAGAAGATGGGAGAGGGACAGTGAAAGAGAGATAAATGGGAGCGTTCATTATCCATTATGAATGACTACCTCAGTGCTCCGCTCTATTCAAAATGATTTTATAGCATCACGGAGTGCTGATGCAGTAAAAGTGTATTGTGTGTCTTGAATGACCAGCGTTAGGTTTCTGAGGTGGTGATGTCCTGAGTCTCCGTGCTGCACAGAGCAGACGTTTCCTAAACCTTCAGAGTTCAGAACAAAAGAGGCGTTCAAGAGCGACTGGTTGTTTCCTGGCGAACACAGCTTGGAACGGGAGAGGTAATGAATCATGTTAATATTACAAACTTTTTCTCACACATGAGCAAATAAACACATGCACATACTCATCTGCTGAGGGTGGCAGCCTGCACAGTAACCACAGGGAGGAATGATGATCCTTCAAGATAATGAACCATGTATGACAGTCGCCAGCGGCCTCCGTGGGAACACCACCCTAATGTGTGTCTGTGTGTGTGTGTGTGTGTGGTATGTGTGTCTTTCCTTGTTACAATTTCCCTTAGGATGAAAAGATTTGAGAGTAGAGTTTGTAAATTTAAAAATGAAAGGTTGGAGTAGGAAGCAAAGCTAAATGTGGCACAGTGCCAGACTGGAGTAACATTAATTAGACTATTTAACACATTTAATATCAAGATAATCTCTTTAAAGAGATATCTGGAGGCAATCACATGATTTTGGTATCAGGCGTGTTCTGGTTGCTGTTTTTAGTCCGAGTAATATTGACCAATCACGTTTGAGTCTGTGATGAGGCGGAACGCATTGGCCAAAATTCAATCTCAGAACGGCAATCTGACGATGGTTATTAGCTTTATTGTTTTACAGTTTGCATTCATATGCATCTGTGTATCTGTTTATAGAGGTGAGCTGAAATGTCGTAGGTACCTTAAACATCAATAAGAGGTATTTAGGAAGTTGCTATTTGGGCGAAAACCGATTTTACAATCGGTACAGTTCTTATGATAAATGAGTCACGTTTTACAAAACAAAACTCTGACCTAAAGCAACATAACATAACTGTTTAACCTAAAAAACAACAAACTTTAGCTGTGCCATGCCTATTTGACTTGTTCTTTGACTTTTTATTACATAACGGGGCAGCATGTATGACCTATACTGCAGCCAGCCACCAGGGGGCGATCAAAATGTTTAAGCTTCATTTTTATTCAGCTGTCATGTCACCCCTTCTTTATATACAGTTTATGAACCAAACACAAAGTGCAGCTGAGGCAGATGGGGATGTTGTTAGTTGGTAGTTGATCATAAACTAAAGTATTGCAGAAACTGAAAATGATGATGTAGCTACATGAAGTTATCAGTTATCACAGTTCATGGGCTGACATGAATGTGTGTACCAAATTTCTCCATATGCCATCAATTAGCTATCAAGGTTGTTGCTAAAAGCTATCGTCTACATGTACAAACATTAAACTAACATTATGGTCTCGTCTCCTTTGTGACTTCGTTTTCATTTTCTTCTTGTTGACAAGAAATGTTTTATTTATACTTTTTCCAACACTCAACCTGTTATTACTCAGAGAGTCAAACTGAGTGCTACACTGGTTTTAAGAGGGTTTTTTTAAACATAAAAACCTTGAGTGGTTAGTTTATTACCTGCAGTGTACTAATCAGTGAGACAAGTTTAAGGAAGGCTGCATGTGGTGTTCCTACACTGACAACAAGATCTTTCCAAAAGAATGATGGAAGTAAACCTTTTGCATCAAACACCAGAGGAGTGTGTTATGCTGGAAGTAGTTATTTGCATTTTACTGAGGAAAAGCAATCTGATTTCATGGTTGACACTGGTGATGCATGTTAATGCCAGGTGTAAATCAGACATGGATAATGCCTGGGAGGAATAAATCTGGGTACAGGACATGTTAATGCAACACTGAGTCTCTCATGAACCCTTCAGTTTGTTGCTGTTTTCTTGTCATTTTTAGGTATTTCAATGAGAATTGACATATTGTACACCCACCACTTATGGATACAGAGGACAAGAGACAAATCAGTCATGCATCTTCTGTTTTCTAGCAGGTTCTCATTCTGACTCTCCTGGCTACCGCTGACATGTTGACATGACAACGACAGCTAAATGCCGTTCCTCAGACTTTGAATTTGACTTTGAAAGTGATATCACATAAAGAATGAGACTGCTGCTGTCTGCAGTGTCCATTTCACCTGAGGACACCTGAGGATACCTGAGGATACCTGAGGATACCTGTGCGCTGTAGAGTCTACAGGGTCCGGGTCCTTGGTGCACCTGCCCGAAACAGCTGAGGTCCAGTCAGCCAAGAGGAGGCTCTGACTGGCTCTCCTCTGTTCTGTCGGCAGAGATGAGGGAGGGATTGGGGTTAGTTGGTTATAGTTAGTGAGTGTTGCCAACAACTACTTTGTCGCTATATTTAGCTAGTATTCAGACTCTGTTTCAAGAAAGTGACCAGCGAAAAATCTAGCAGCCTTTTCTGGTGTTATAGGAGACGTTTGGAGACTCGGGTGCCGCTGTGGGCCCCTCCCCTCTCCCAAAGCACTCACAAGCGGCCCAGTCCTCCGGCAGCAGTCTCTCCCAGCTGCAGTCAGAGCAGGAGATGTTAATCCAGACTGCAAATGAATCGTGCATGTGCTAAGTTGCCGCTGGCTAGCTTACAGTCAGAGTGTCTCTTTTGGGTCACTTTGCCGGTCCCAAGGCCAGATAATGGATTGGATTTGTAGCTCGACACATATTTAGGTTGTTTTTCACTCACTTTTTGTCTCTCACGCCGTTATTCCTCTCTCCCGCTGCGTCCATTATAATTACATGCACATGTTAAATTATGCAAATTAGGCGATGACGTAATTTAGAGACTTCTATCGACTTTCAGGACAGCCCTCAAAATTTCCTCATAGGTCGTTTGTACAAGTAGCCAATTACAACCCATGTTTACATTTGTTTGGTTGCGACCTCTATAGGCTTCAGTATTTATGGCGGGAGCTCAGGAGGAAGTAAGATGACAAAGTGTAAAGAGCAACAAACTTCCTCCAGGGAGGATGTTGGGGTGGATGGATGGGTCAAACAAACACATTGACCCAAGATACTGCTGTTCATATCCTCTGTGAAACCAAAAGTCAATGGCAGCTGCGACTTAGTTGGTAGAGTATTCGCCCACTGATTGGAAGGTCGGTGGTTTGATCCCTGACCACGGCAGTCTATATGTCGAAGTATCCTTGGGAAAGATGCTGACCCGAATTGAAATGCTGAGATCATCGGTGTGTGAATGAATTTCCTGATGGTGGCAGGTGGCAGCGTTAGGGTCGCCTCGGCCACCAGGATGAATGTTTGGATGAATGAGCCCCATCTGTAGTGTTTCAAGTGATCACAAAGACTAGAAAAGCATTATTCCATTTTCCATTTATTAATACTTGCATATGGAAATAAACTTATATTATGTAATGCACTTAACTTGTGTCACTTCTCTTACACTCTATCTTCTTCTCTGAAGCTACCCCTCTTCCACCTGTTTCCTGAAGAGCATTGGTAAACCAAGACCCAATGTGTCCCGAGTTGAATTGGAAATAGTTATTCATGCATATATTTCCTCGTACTTGACTATTGCCAGTCCCTTTTTAACAGACGTAGAAAAATGTTCCTTTATAACCTACAAGTGGTCCGACATCCTGCTGCTAAGCTTTTGTCCAAGTGCTACAAGAGGTCACCTGTTGCTCTCAGTTTGCTCCATTATATTTATAATCCAGTTCAAGATGTATTCCAGAGCCACTGCAGCCCTCAGGTCTCTGAGGTTTGTTTGTTTGTTTGTTTGAGGCCCTCGCTCCAGGCCCAAGACAAAGGGAGACTTGACTAAACACTCTCAACACCTTGAACTGTCTCCCAGTGGACATAAGATCTGTGGACACTTTTGAAAAGCTGCTCAAGACCCATTTGTTCAGAGTTGCTTTTGAGTACTTTTTTGTGTGTGTTTTAGGTTTTTCACTGGATGCCTGCATTTTATTTCTGTTGTTTTGAAGCTCAGCCTTTAAGCATTAAAGAGGAAGTGTTACAGTTGGAATAGAAGTAGGGACTGAAAATAATTTAAACACTGCTGTTAAATGAATAAATAAACAATCAGTCTGCCCTGCCAGTAACCCCCCCACTGTTATAACTTTATAAGGCTGACACAGCTTTAGTTTTCATAAATACATGAGGCAAGAAAAGTTTCTTTGTGTGTGCCCTTCTCTGCAGAGAACAGGTGGTGAGGTGGTGATTTGTTCAATTTTCAATGTGTTTACTCACTTAGCATGTTGCAATCTGGAGGCACATAAATGTAATTAACGAAAAATTGTTGGTGAATATGAATATACCCAAGGCAGGTGTTCATGTTTTCAGAGAGCAGGCTGTTAGCCGAGCTCAGACTCAGATTGTTTCTGTTCGATCGACCAATGTATTATTAGAGCTGGTCGTTAGAGTTGATTAGAGCAGTGGTTCTCAAATGGGGGTGCACGGACCCCTGGGGGTACGTAAAGGCACTCCGGGGGTACGTGAGATTTTAAAATATACATTTAAAAAGTAGCATCCATGCAAAAATCCTTCAAAAATAATTATTTCATAAATATTTTTGGAAAATATAAGTATAAGTTCATAAAATAAATGTTACATTCAGTAGGCTTTTCAATTTCATTATTCTAAAAACCCAGAGTCTTCCCCATACCAGGATGGTTCGACTCAACCTGTCACACGTCACCTGGCATCACCTGTCAATCACTTGAAAACTCAAAGATTGAGTCCTGGTTGAAGCGTAGCAGCAATGCTTTTGAAAACACGGAGGGGCAAGTGGCAAAGATGGTTCTGTGACGAAAACGTTTTCTGTGCAGCTCTTTAGATGAACACAGTGCTACGCTTCATTTGCAACCAGGGTTGGCAACCCCTGTTGGACTTTTTAGTTATTGCAGGATTAAGGCACTCCACTGTTGCTTCACTGCTCAGACCGGAGTTTGCTTCCTGGACTTTCATGAATAATCAAACATGGCATCTTCAAGTCACTAAATGATTTTCTATGTGCTTTTTTTCACTAGACAGCTTGATGTACAACATGGCAGGAGTAGGTTCAGGAGGAGGTCTTTTCAGTTTGCAAGGTTTGTTGTACATCTAACTGAATACAATCTTAAACATTGTCATTGGTGCATTTAGTAGATTATGCAAGTCTTGTACAAGATGAAATGCTGCCCCATATTTTTGTGGAGCATGTGGCCAGTAATTACAAATTTGCACCTTTAAACTATTTTGTTGTGTTGTTCTTTTTAAAGCCAGCATCTCTTGGCATTTGATCACAATACAAAGCATGCCAAATGACTTCAAATATATTCAGGAAAAGTCTGACTTTGTTTTTGTCCCAGTTGGTTGGTGGATTATCAGAGTCACTACATTATATCCTAAAGGCCTGAGCTCCTTCTACAACAGTGATCTTATTTTGAAATACAGAATTGAAACACCAGCTGCCTCTTGCCTGTCATCTGTATTCGTCTGATCCTCATATTAACAGCTGATTTATCACTGCCAGTCAGCCAGTTGATGTAAATAAATGTTACATAAAAGATTTCCTATGAGTTATCCCTTGATTAAAAAGTTTAAAACTTAAATTAATTTACACAGATGTTTTTATGCCTGTTAAACAATAATTTTACCCCTGATTGATTGCATTTTTTAACATAAGAACTAGATTCATTTAGAAGTGGTGACTAGAGAATATATGTAATTATTTTTGAGTAACAGACAAAAAATAGAAGAGAAAGGAAGTATGAACTTGGCCTTGCAGAACAAGAGAGAATCCTTCATGTTGTCCACTAATCCCAGTCAGTAGGGCTCCCAAGCTCAGAAACCAATAGGCCAATTAAACTTTTTTTTTTTTTTTAAATCAAAAGCTTCTCTGTGAGCTGAGGATCAATGGCAGGAAAATTCCCCGGGTTCAAAGCAAGTCACAGCCTAAATGTTTAACCAAATCCCTGTGGCTGTGTGTGTGCCAGAGGATTTGGTTAAAGCCATGAACACGCAGCGACTCCTGGAGAATAAACTGATAATTAACGTCTTGCTACTTGGACATCATCCTACTTGGGTGCATTAAGTCAGACATGAAGCAGACTGGGATAGTTAATATCACATGACTTGGTCTTAATCCATCAATCAGCTGTCTCCTTCTGATGTCAGAGCACATGCTGATTGATTTAAATATCTCCGAACCTCCTCTCACTGCTGTAACTTTCTCCTCCTCCGGCTGCAGGGTGCTGTAGTGGTTAGCACCCCTCACAGCAAGAGGGTCGCCGGTTCGACTCCCGCCTGTGGCTCTCTCCCTGTGTCAGCATGGGTTCTCTGGGTTCCTCCCAAGGTCCAAAAACATGCAGCTTAGGTTTAATTGGTGAATAAATTGTGCGTAGGTGTGAATGCATAAGGTCTGTATGTACTAAATGTCTGTATCAGGGTTTGTCCACTGCAGGCCGATCCTGGCCGGTGCCAAATTGTGGTTCTTTTGTTTTCCACCGCTAAAGACCAGCTCCTGGCCAGGAAAACAGGTTCCACAGTGGCACAAACTCTTTGCTGGTCTTGAACCGAGAACCACTATGTGAAGGGCTGGGGGCTGGGCTATCTGACCAACAAGACCAACTAAAACATGTATCACTCATTTATTTGATCTCTTTAACTGCAATGTGATTGATACGGGCTAGCGCTAGCGTGCTTATGTTAGCAGCCAAATGATAGCGTGCTAACGTCAGTGGCCAATCATAGCATGCTAGCGTTAGCGGGCTAGCAAGACCAAGACCAACTCGGTGCCGTTGAGAGAGACCAACTAAAACATGTATCATTCATGCATTTGATCTGTTTAACTGCAATGTGATTGATACGGGCTAGCGCAAATCAATTGATCAATGGTGATCAAGACGAGCAGCACTGATGTTTTGTAGAGTAATGTAGTCTGACGTTGTTTTTATACTTATAAGACATAATACAGACATTAGAACCACACGAGCACTGGCTGACTGTGGATAAGCGGTTAACTTCCTCCTCCTACTCCTCTTCCTCCATAAACATGCACTCAATACATTTGTAAAGGAATCTTTTGCTACAGTATGATCCCACATAGGAAGCAGCTTTAATCCCTCTCCCTAACGTCAAATAAAGACATCTGTTGATGTACAACGCTCCTTCTAAGGCTCATCATCTCAGGAAACTGGAGACCAAAGAACATCCCTCTGCAGTAAATGTGAAAGATGTTACCTATTTCTCAACAGTTAAAAGCCCATTAAATAACTTTTATTCTTTTTACAGACAAAAGCAATTGCAGGTAAAAAAGAAAAATGTGATCAAAACAGAGAATATGTAGTCTGATTTAGGCTTTGATCTGTCTGCTACTAGAGCACACAGTCCAAACAGATCAGCATTTCATCTGACAGCTGAAAGGAAAATGTTGAGGTATCGTCCTTACAACTGAGCTACATTATTGAGATGTGTGAAAAATGGAAACACTCTTAGACCTGCACTTATTAATATTTTTTATATTAAAATGGTAATAGACGAGTGTGTGCTTTAACTTTCCTTATGAAGTAAATGTTGATTGCACAGTATAATGGCATCAACACTAGCTAGATTGGTGTTGTTGTATTAATATAATAAATCTATCATATTATCACATTTCTGTATCACAAATATACACATGCCTTAATCATCACTAACAAATATAAATAGTGTATATAATAATAGAAAGATTGTGTAAAAACATAAAGAACTGAAGGTGAAACAAAGCTGTCAGCTGCACAGGAGGGAAGGGAAGAGTTTCCAGTTTCCATTAAGGCTTTGAGTTATAATATACATATAGGTGGAGTTAGGAATAAGTAGCAGGTTTAAACAATATGACATCATCATCGTAATCAGTAGCCAAGTGGCCGTAGGTGCACTATGATGTTTTTCACCAGTTCTTTCCATTTTGATAGATCTTCTGCAGTTTTAGTTGCATTATAATGTCATATTCATCCAACTTAATATATATTTCCATTCCATCTTGCGATGCAACGGAGGGCTCGTTGTTAAACCGAGCCACGACTGATCTGGTCTGTGGTTTCCTGGTGTAATCATCACAAGTGTTTCAATAGACAAGATAATCTCTCCAGATGTGGATGTTTCTTTGACTCTTGATGAGCTCATCCGACCTTTGACAGCTCTTCTGGTTTCATCCTGCTTGGTGTCCACCAACCCCTGAATCAAGATAAACCTGAACGGGTCGACGGTTCAGTCGCCGACAGCTCGACAAGCTCTGCGAGGCGGACGCTCAGTTCCTCGAGGTAGAGCAGTCAACAGCAAAGTATCACAGCTTCCCTCCTTCTGCTCTGTTGTTTCACAATAAAAGCTTCCCAGAGAACACTTCACTTTAAACATAGACTTGTGAATCCATTTTCATGCAGCCAAACAAACCCCTTGGCAGATATTTTAAAAAGGCTTGTTAACAGGATTGTTTGACAAACTTAACTCATGATCAAATGTTGTCTTCCAAAATACACAACATATGAGGTTTTGGCTTTGACGTTGGCTTTTTCCTTTCTCGTCCAAGAACACGAGTTAAACAAAGACATTAGATGATTATGCAAACCACAAACAGCAAAGTAAACTTATTTAAAAGTAAAAGGATCCAATATAAATACACCAAGCACTCCATTTAAGTCCTGTTTCCCAATTTGCTGCAAACTACTGTGGGAAAAGCAATTTTGAGTAGAGCATGCATAAGCTCATTGTAGCAGATCAATACAAATTATAGAGAAGGGCATCATAGTTTTTTTTTGTTTTTATCAATGACCTAATTAATTGGGTACAGTACTGTGAGAAGTTTACAGGAAACAGTCAGCACAATGTAACAGGGTTGATTTCTTGCTCAGCATCCATCTATGACATTCGTTTTCCATCCCGACCGATTCTGACCGCTCCAGTTTACTGTTGGATGTATATTATATATATATATATACATATATATATATATATATATATTATAGTATATTATACACGTATAGGCATGCATGTGGATGCACGTTGACTCACACACACACTCCATGCACTTACACGTTCACACACTCGAGGGTCGATTTATAATCTCCAAGATGACTTTCCTACAGTCCACTGCTCCGGGTATTGCCTCTTCCATGTAATTTGATTTCAGGGAAATTAAAAAACTGATTGCACTGGGGTTTCGCTCCAGCCTAGCAATGCTGTAACACACACACACACACACACACACATGCACACACACAAACATGGTGCTAATAGTGAAATGTAATCAGTTTAAGAGATGATATGAAGGGATATTTCTGTTCCCATCTCATAATGATGATGCCATGTTGTACATTAAGCTGTCTCGTAAAAAAAGCTTCATTTAGTGTCTTGAAGACGCCATGTTTGATTATTTCAGGAGAGTCCCACTTCTGTGTATTGATAACCTGTAAGTGTTTTCCCCATTCTGCACTGATTTCCTAAATGACTCTTGTCCCAGGCTCAACAACACAGCAACAGTGAAGTTTCCTCACAGGGAAATGACATGTGGAGGAACAGTAATTACCTCACCAAGGAGGTTGTGTTTCCTGTCCGTTTGTCTGTTTGTCAGCAGGATTACAGGAAAACTACTGGCCTGATTTTTATGAAACTTGGTGGAAGGGTGGAGCATGGGCCAAGGAAGAACCTATTAAGTTTTGGAATGGAACCGTTAATGGGGTGGAACACAAATTATGTTTAACTTTCATTAACATTGAGAGATGCCTTGGCAGAGGTCTGCTAGTTCTTAACTAGAGTTTCAAAGTTTGTCTCAACTTTCTGTTTTTGTAGTTGCCATGCAGCAGTTGAATGTAACTGATGATGGACAGGATAAATTACTATTAGAGCATGAACTAATCGATGCTAATCCATACCTGAATAATTTCTCTGTGCCATCACACAGCTTCACCTTTAAACACAAAGAGGAAATTATGTGTACAGACATTTGTTCAAATGTCAGTTTTCCCTTCTTTTCTTCCTTTTAAACAGATGTCCTTCAGACTTAACAAGCCTTGTGATTTTAGCAAGTAGTGTGTGTTTGTGTATTCTGGTACTGCATGAAAGTGTGCATGAGATATATCTTTCCGAAAGAAAAAAAATCTATGCTGTCATAAATTATTCATCTAGCAAAGAACTTGTTGATTTTTACCCCCTGAGAGGGCCCTACACATGTTTCCAGATAATTAATGCTCATCTGTTCGGAACCTTTTCTTTTTGGGAGTTATTATGTGAAAATGAATAATTTCCCAAGTATTCTGAGGACATCCACTGAATGGAAATGATAAAGCTTTTGTTTCAGCGGACTGAATCGGTCAGATGTTTGTAATGATGGGGTAATGGTGCAAAGCATAAGCACTTCATTTTGAGCAAAGTGTGCTAATGTCTCGGCTTGTTAATGTTTATCTGCAGCACAAAGCAGAGCAGTTTCATTATTTATAATCCAATATGACACTGCTGTGCAGAATCCTTTCAGCTGCAGTCGCCACGTCACAACAGTGCAATGAAACCTGACTGAACTTTAACGCTGTGATGTGATAATGCATTGCATTGCATTTTTTAAAATAACAATACGCCATTTGACATATTGAGATGAATCCATTTTCTTATGAAGCTTCAAGGCCTCCTGGCTGTGTAAGCTGATCCTCTGTTTACAGTCTGCTTCACTGGCAAAACTCATTTTACTGCCATGTCACAACAAGGACACTCTGCTACCTGAACATGCAAAGCAATGTTTCCATCACAGCTGTCTCGGGCGCTGCTAGCTCCAGATAAGCTAAGGCTAATAGCATAGCAAAGTTAGTGGAATGAGAACGAGAATCTGATCCAGTTTTATTGTGGGAATACACAGGGATGCAATGTTTTGCTCAAGGGCACTTGAACCTAGTGGATAAATAATAATAAATAATAATATGCAGGTATGATCCCAGATATTTGGGATCATATATCATATATAAGAGTGAAGACCAACTTCTTGTATTGTGGCACTCTGCACACAAGTCTATCTGAGTTTTCATAATAAAACTACCTCTCCTTATCTACCTCAGATTCACTTTTAACATTCAAAATGTATTTACTTCTTCTTTGCCCCACTCAGCCCTTTGGACTGGTTTCTATCATAAATCTGGGTTTTGCTATCTGAGTGAATGCCAGCATCAGATTAAATCAGTCTGATGTTATGATGAAAGCAGTGATAATGGTTAAATGTCAACTCTCTCTTTCTTTATGTTTGTTTTGTTTATCTTTCTTACTGCACATAATATTGGTGAATAGTTCATTTTTGTAAGTTGAAGTTTAGCACAAAGTAAAGAGATCACATCTGGCGAAATACAAATTGGCATTTATGATATTGGGTTTTTAAGTGTACTATACAGACGCAGAGCTACACAGTGGTGTCGTGGTTAGCACTCAGGTAGAGGGTCACCGGTTTGACTCCCGGGTCAGGGCGCTTCTCTTCCTCCCACAGTCCAAATCACTTCGGTTTGATTGGTGACTCCCATTGGAGTATATGGGTCTGTCTCTATGTGTCAGCCCTGCGACAGGTTACGCCCCGATCGTCTCCAGCTCCCCGTGACCCAGGGTTAAGGATAATGAATGAATGATATAGATATAGAGATATATAGATAATATAGACACAGAGTAATGTATTTCAGTATGGTAGCCTGCAGTAGAGTCCTCCACTAATACTCAGTTTTAATCGGATGGCTTTGTACAGCTAGCACAGGTCAGATGGATCAGGACTCTATGAGTTCTGAAGTTGAACCCTTTAAGCACTTAGATGTTACAAATTTAGTCACATTGTGTAGAAAAAAACAACATAAATCAGAATATCTGGAAATGTCGCCAACTTCACCTCAGATGCACTCATGATGCTTGTTCCTTTGTGTGACCACCACAACTACATTAAACTGTAATTAAATCTGCCCACCAGGCTTCCACTGGAAGGTCCAAATAGTTGGACTCTCTAAGGTTGCCAGCAGTGAATTACAGAGATCCATTTTACTGTAATTGTAATGCTGTTTCCCGTTCTTAATGTCAAGACCCTGAGGGGCTGAAACAAATCTCTTGCCTGTAGATTGAAGGCTATTTAAACCCCAAGATGGAAGCTTATTATCTTCCTTTGGCTGGACTGTGCAACTGTGGGAAGTGAATCACAGCTGGGCAGTAATATTCTGCTCCATCATGATGCTGACGTAAGCAGCTAATTAGCACAATATGTTACGAGATATCTCCACAAGACATTTAACATAACATGCAATGTGCTCTCTGGGTTGCATTGCTCAGCCTTAACTAACTGTTGTGACAGACTAATGACAGCCTGAGAGGACAATGCAATGAGACTCGACTAGAATAAAGAAGAAGAGTCTCATTTCATTGTGAGTGCCTGGCTAGTTGGATGGTTAATATCAAGAGAAACACCCATGCTGTCAGCAAATTAATATTTTACATTTATGACGCCATAAAGCTGGTAGAGCTGAACTCATAATTTCCTGTTGGTTCATCATTGCAGGCAACCACTTTTACAACCACGTACCCATGCGATCCATTGTTAATGCAGACATATTAAAGGTGCAATTTGTAGGATAAGGCCACAAAAAAAAGCAAAAAGAAGAACTTTATCAACAGCATATGAAGAAGCAACATTTTTTGCATTATGTCAGTGTTGGAAAAAGTATTCGGATCCCTACTTCAAAACTTACTTAAGTAAAAGTACAAAAGTATCAGCATCAAAATGTACTTAAAGTTAATAAATTAGCCAGAATGGCTGATTTTAGTTTTTTGGTTTTCCAAAAGCAGCTCTTTGGTTTTCCAAGCAATAGAAAGAAATATGTAAATGTTAGCTAGCTAGCTATGTTAGCTAGCTAGCTAGCTAACATAGCTGACACAGCTGCTTCGAAGTGACACCTTTAATCGTTTTACAGTGCTAGTAGCTTAGCCAGGCCAGAGACAATTTAATACCTCACTGGTATTGCACCTATCGTATTATATGACTTACAGGTCATAAACGATGTGCTAATGTGAACAATTTAAGATACTGCTAGCATGTGAGTTTCCTTCAATAAAGTCCAATGCTACATTTACTCAACATATTGATGCATGATCATTTGT
Organism: Centropristis striata; assembly: GCF_030273125.1. Taxonomy (NCBI): domain Eukaryota; kingdom Metazoa; phylum Chordata; class Actinopteri; order Perciformes; family Serranidae; genus Centropristis; species Centropristis striata. The sequence goes on along the minus strand of NC_081522.1, from coordinate 350,294 downwards.
TAGTTAGTTATATTTATTGTAATTTGAATCTGCAAAGTGAGAAGTAAGTAAAGTTATCAGTTTCTTTCAAACAAATGTCTTCATGATGAGAGAGGTGAGGGCTACTGGTCTGTAGTCATTAAGTTCAGCTGGACATTTTATTTTTGGTACAACACAACACCAACTGTAGACTGATGAAGATCTGGTGGAGAGGTTGACTCAGTTGGGCAACACAGTCCTTGAGCAGCCTTGGACCCTCACCATCTGGACCAGCAGTCTTCCCAGTTCCAACCTCAGCCCATCTCTGTCAACAAATATATTGTTAATACTGCATTAAATTATTGTCATCATACAACACAGGGTTGTACAACAGTATGCAGTTACTATGTGCTTACTATATACACACAAAAAAGCAAAACAAAAACAGCAATGGCTTCCTGTAGTCCATTCTTTAATTTGCAGCACAGAACAGCAGGGATTCTCTTGGCAGATAATATGGCCTGCATCTTAACATTTAAATTGCATTGTCCCTGAGAATAAATCAGATAGAGAGCTTGTTATAAAATTTGGTTGGATTCAAGCTATTTTAATTTAATCCTGTTTAAAGGGGGTGTGCAACTATGGACTGAAGTGCCCAGGCTATATTAAAACTTTCTGAACTGAGGCCCCCTGTAACTTTAACATTTTCTGGTTTATCATGGAAGTGTATTAAACTACAGTGCAGACTGTGCACATTATTATAATCTGGTCATGGATAACACCTCTCACCTGCTCTTTCTCTCTCCCTGCAGCTCTGCTGGTGAACTCATAAAACTAAAGCTTCATGTAAGGTTACTGCACACATGCCCCTAAATACATTTTACAGTTCACACACATCTATCTGGAGTCACAAGTGTGAGATTGTACATTGTAAGTCCTGCATTCACTGCATTCACTGCACAATTCACATTCAATGCAGCACTTGCTGGCAGGAATGTGTGGAGGTGTTTATATGTGCTTTAGAATGGAACAGCTGTGACACAATCAGAAAATAACATTTTGTTTCTCTAATTGCTATTGCTGCTCCCTCTCTTCATTCACAGCCTAGCTCGCTCGACCACAGATACAACAATCTAGTCAGAGCTTCTGAGACTGATTCAATTTGACAGAATTAAAATTTGAATTAGTTTAACAAGTCCAGTCCAGTGAAAACTGTCCAAAGCAAGGTGTATGAATTAGGTCTGTCTCAATCTGCATTCTTGTCTGTACTCGAGTTCTCGTGGACCGGTGAAATGTTATCAGTCACAGCCCAAACACTGTTGCAGTTCAAAGTAAATGAATCAGATTTTTTAAATTTGCTATGTTGTCAGAGATGTGAGGAGCACTGGCCGGATGAGACCGCTCAACGTCTGTTGTCATCACAGGGAGCAGAGTCTTATCTCAGCCAGCCCTCCTATGCTAATTCACCAGTGGTTCACACATTTTCATATAGTAATTCCTCTTGGAACATATGTTTTGATCTCAGAAAGAAAATCGAATCAAACTGTTAATGTAAGAAAGTGTTGGACTGGAATCCTTGTATGTACAGATCTTACCACAGTTCAATAAAAATCACTTATTGGAGTCTGAGCTAATGCTTCCATCAATAAACACTGTGATGTTGTTGTGTTGTTATTATTACACACACACACACACATACACACACACACATATACACGTGTACACAGTAAACTGTCAGATATCAGATGCATTGGTCAATACTGAAACCCTTCATGCAGTCTGCATGCATCTTGTGCAAATGCACAAATGTTATTTGGTAATTACACTTGCCATGGATTAATCAACCAATACCAAAAGGTCTTCTTGGAGTTCTGTATTTTGATTGGTCAGTGGCTGTCTCCTCTGTAGATATTTACCCTTCTACATGACTTAGCTGTGCTCCTGGTGCACTGACTCAATATTTAATTTACATAATGTTTATGTGTTGATGTATAAATTTGACCCACACCAGTTTGCATACAGGACCAACAGGAGCACAGACGATGCCATCTCGACAGCCCTCCACTGTGCTCTGAGCCACCTGGAGCACCCGGGGACCTCGGTGAGGATGCTGTTCGTCGACTACAGCTCAGCCTTCAACACCATCATTCCTGACATCCTGGTGGACAAGCTGGCTGCCCTGGACTTTCCCCCTCCCACCTGTGCCTGGATCAGGGACTTCCTTTCAAACCGCCCACAGACTGTTAAGGTTGGTGTATGAGGCGAGAACTGATTGCTGATTTCTTATTTTTCTTGTGCAATTTATTTTGTAATTTGTAACTTTGGATGGATCTGAATTTATATATATTGGTCGAATAATTAATGATGTTTGAGTTTAATTGAATATGACTATTTGTTAATCTTTTCTGTCTAGATCAGACTATTTCATTTATGTTTAATGCTGGTGGTACTGTAGCTTTAAGAGCCAGCAACCTCAGACGCTAGAAAGTGAGGTCATTGACCTGAGTAGTGAACTCTAGGCTAGCAGTGGAGACACACGGTTTTTTACCGTGTCCTGTCCGGTATTGTTTAGAAAACCAAGTTTGTGGAATTTGAGTGACACTTGTGGAATAAATTTCTATCCTTTTTCTAACATCACCTGGACTTCGAGTGGATTTTTAAGGACAACAGTTTTTGGACACGTGTAAGCCAGGAATACCTGCTAGCCAACATTAGCCACTACATCAGTAAAAAACCTTCTCCTTGTGGATTTGCCTGTGGACCAAGAGTTTGGAGTTTGTGGATTTTGGAACGGAAAGGAAAAGGCTCTCTGCAAGCTCTCAAGTAAGTGCAGCTGCTGTTTGGAAAAAACGGATGTGTGGATGAAGAGCATTATTATGCTAATTAGCGCCGACGACTCGCTAACGACTCACGGACGGTGCGCTAACGATCCGAGGACGGCTATCCTTTGTGAGTGCTTTGAAAGACATTGGAACGCTTTGTTGTATTAAGCTAACAGCAGCTAGCAAGTGGAAAGGGCTAGTCTTGTCTTATGAATAATGGAGGAGGACAATTCAGCCACATTGAAAAAACGATCAGTGAAGCCTACACTCAAAGCTATGGAAGAAGCATTACAGAAGAAAATACGGTCAAGGAAAGCTGTACTGACCCAGCTTACAACAAAAAAGAATGAGATGCGTCATTTGATGGATGATGATGGAAATTTAGAGTTGATCAAGACCAGGTTGGTTGTTGAGTTTAATAAGCTCTTCAGAGAGTTTCAGGAGCTGAACATTTCTGTTAAAGAGTTGTTTCTGCAAGTTACCTCAGAGGAAGAAATGAACAGTGATCAAGAGAAGTGGTTCAAACCAAAATCTGATTCATTCAAGAGCTTCAGTGATGACATTGATGGCTGGATAGCAGATGTCCATGTACGTATGGAGGAAGCAAGAGAAGCTAACGAAGACATTAAACCATGTGATAGCATATCAGAGGCATCTTCAAAAAAGTCCAAAAGGTCTAAGGCAAGCTCCGGTCGTTCTTCTGCCTCTTCGGCACGCTTGAAAGCAGAACTGGAAAGGGCTGCGCTTTTGGCCAAGGCAGCAGCACTGAAAAAGAAGGAAGCCTTGGAGAGGCAAGAAGTAAAGCTGAAGGCTGAGAAAGAAGACCTCGAGCTTCAGACGGCTTTGGCTGCTTCAGACGCTAAACTTAAGATTTTGAAGAAGTTTGAAGAAACTGATGCTCTAAAAAAGGAAGATGAACAATCTAAGCCATTGGAGTATCCGGCTATGACAAAGGACCGTCATAGAGAGTCTGTAACCGGCCATGACGTGACTGCTGAGCATCATGGAAATACAAGACATAAACACAAGTCACCATCACTCTTCAAAGCTGCACAGTTGATTTCATCAGCTACGAGTGACGAAGAAGAAGATGATTCGTCTTTCATCAGCAGTTCTAGTGAAAGTGTAGCAGGTGCTTTGCCCACTGCAAGACGACGTCAAAGGGACATTACAGAATTACTGATCAAGCAACAAAAACTTTCTACTCTACCACCACAAAACATTCCTGTCTTCAGGGGAGATCCGTTGGAATATAGACTCTTTATCAGAGCATTCGAGCATGGTGTTGAAGGTAAAACAGAGAGCAGCAAGGATCGGTTGTACTTCATGGAGCAATACACCAACGGACAGCCGAGAGAGTTGATTCGGAGTTGCTTACACATGGATCCAGATAAGGGTTATCACAAAGCAAAGAAACTCCTAAAGGAACATTTCGGAAACGAATATAGGATCTCTGTGGCATACATAGACAAAGCTCTAAACTGGCCCGCAATCAAGGCAGACGACAGCGAAGGTCTCAACGCACTGGCTCTCTTCCTTACCAGCTGTAACAACGCAATGTCAGACTTGGATTACATGGAGGAGTTGGATAATGTCGCCAACATGCGCGCCATTGTTAACAAGCTTCCTTACAAATTCAGAGAAAGGTGGAGGAGTGTTGCCTTTGACATCCAGGAGCAAACTGCGAGAAGACCCAAGTTTAAGGATCTCGTCAAGTTTATTAACATGCAGGCTAAGGTTGCACTACACCCTTTGTTTGGAGACATAAAAGACAGCAACAAAGGACAAGTTAAGTCCTCAGTAAACTTCACAACAGAGAGGAAGAGTCACAGGACGACCTTTACTACGTCTGCAACACCAACGAGTAACCAAACAGGTGTTAGCACAGAGTTAAAGCCAAAGCCAAAGAGTCCTACTAGCTCTAGCAGCGCTTTCACCAAGCCCTGTATTTTTTGTCAGGGTGAACACAGCATGGCGCAATGTAAGAGGCTGAGGAAATCGCTTCACAAAGAGAAGATAGACTTTCTCCGTGGCAAAGGACTGTGCTTCAGTTGCTTGAAGCAGGGGCACATGAGCAATTCCTGTGAGGAGAAATTACACTGTGAGGCCTGCTCATTGCTTCATCCCACTGTGTTGCACATAAAAAGCAAAGACAAAGTTGCACCTAGGGGAGAGCCATCAGATGACGGTGAGAAGCAGTCTGTGATCAGTGGGTTTGTGGACAAAGCAAACAATGCATGTTCTGATACTGGGGCCGGGGACACAGACAGTATCCTTGCCATTGTTCCGGTACAAGTAAAAGCAAAGAAAGGCGACAAGGTGGTAACGTCGTATGCCTTCTTGGATCCAGGCAGTACGGCCTCCTTTTGCACCGAAGAGCTTATGAATGAGCTCAACCTTACTGGAAAGAAGATTGACATTCTCCTAACAACCATGGGAGAACAAAAGACTGTTCGCAGCCATGTTGTAACAGGTTTGGAAGTGTGTGGCCTAGAGAGTTGCAACTTTATAGAACTACAGGAAGTTTTCTCTCAAAGGACCATTCCAGCTAACAAAAGGAACATTCCACAACAGGAAGACGTGGACAGATGGCCCCATCTGGAGCAAGTGAGAATCCCCCACATCAACGCAGAAATAGGTCTGCTGATTGGGACCAATGTGCCAAAGGCAATGGAATCAGAAGAGGTCATCAGAAGTGTTGACAATGGACCTTACGCTGTGAGAACGATCCTTGGGTGGACCGTGAATGGACCATTGAGAGACAACAACTGTGAGCCTACTGGAGATGGAAAATACATCACATCCAACAGAATATCAGTGGCTAAACTGGATGAGCTGTGGAACCAACAGTTTAAATACGACTTTCCTGAAAGTAACCAAGAACAGCTGGAGATGTCCCAAGAAGACCTCCAATTCATGGACAGTGTTTCACAGTCTGCCAGGTTGGTAGAGGGGCATTACTGTATTGGTCTACCACTGAAGAAGAAGGACCTTCAAATGCCAAACAATCGTGTTGTAGCAGAACAACGGGCCTTAAATTTGAAGAGGAAACTTCTCAAGAACCATTCGTTCTGTGAGGAGTATGTTGCTTTTATGAATGATATGATCACCAAAGGTTTTGCAATGAAAGTTGCCGACCAAGAGCTGGATCGTAAGGATGGAAAGGTTTGGTACATTCCACACCATGGAGTGTACCATCCTAAAAAACACAAGCTGCGTGTTGTGTACGATTGTGGTGCTTCTTATCGGGGAGTCACGTTGAATGAGGAACTTCTCCAGGGACCAGACCTCACTAGTTCCTTAATTGGAGTTCTCACCAGATTCCGGCAAGAACCTGTGGCTACTATGGCTGATGTGGAGGCCATGTTCCACCAGGTAAGGGTTCCACCAGAAGACGCGGACCTCCTTCGGTTTCTGTGGTGGCCTGGTGGAGACCTGAACCAACCACTGGTGGAATACAGGATGGTCGTGCACCTATTTGGTGCTACTTCATCACCGAGTTGTGCGAGCTACGCCCTCAGACGTTGCGCTGAAGACAACAGGGACCTGTTTGATGCTTCAGTAATCAGCACAGTGTTGCACAACTTCTACGTTGATGACTGCCTTAGGTCAGTCAGCTCCGAAGAAGAGGCGGTGTCGCTCTGTCGTGATCTGAAAGCCATTTGCCAGAAAGGGGGCTTCAAGCTAACAAAATGGGTTAGCAACAGTCGGGTGGTACTGGCAGCTATACCCGAGAAGGAAATGGCAAAGGAAGTAAAGGATCTCGATCTGGATCAAGATTCACTCCCCATGGAAAGAGCATTGGGAGTACAATGGTGCGTTGAGTCCGACCAATTCAAGTTCCGGGTTGTCATCCAAGATAAACCTCCCACCAGAAGAAACGTCCTCTCCTTGGTGAGTTCTGTCTACGATCCTTTGGGATTCTTAGCTCCGGTGGTTCTGCCTGCAAAAAAGATCTTGCAAGAGCTCTGTAGGCTAAAGCTCAGCTGGGATGACATGATTCCAGATCATCTTGCACAGCAGTGGTTTGAATGGATCAAAGACCTGCAGTTGCTCACTGACTTTGGAGTTGATCGATGTTTCAAGCCAGCCCACTTTGGAGAGGTCACATATGCTCAGTTGCATCATTTTTGTGATGCGAGTGAAGAGGGCTACGGCACAGTTACCTACCTCGTCCAGCAGAACAGCAAAGGCCAAGTCCATAGCACGTTCGTCATGGGAAAGGCTAGAGTCGCCCCACTCAAGCCCACTACCATCCCGCGCCTGGAATTGACAGCGGCGACTATGGCAGCGCGCATGGATGGACTAATTCGGAAGGAACTGGAGCTACAACTTGCGGACTCCATATTTTGGACAGACAGCACGGCTGTGCTCAAGTATATCAACAACGAAATGACAAGATTCCGCACATTCGTAGCCAATAGGGTGGCGGAAATTCGGAAGGTGTCAACAGGATCTCAATGGAGGCATGTCAGCACACATTCAAACCCTGCTGACTATGCATCAAGAGGACAGAAGGTGAATTCTTTCTTGCAAAATCAAGTCTGGATCTCGGGACCTGTCTTTCTCACCCAGTCGTCTGACAACTGGCCAGAGAACCCTGATCATCTGACAGATCTCAACGCTGCTGATCCAGAGATCAAGAAGAACGTCACCACAAATGCTCTTGCAGTAGGAGAAACGGTTGATGCAATGCAGACGCTCATTGAGTACTACTCCTCATGGATGCGCCTTAAGAAGGCAGTAGCATGGATTCTTAAGGTGAGGAACACTTTGCTCTGCTTGGCTAAGAAGAGAAAGGAACAAAGGATTGCTATTGCACTGTCTAACACAGATAAGGACGAACAAATACGGCAGTTGCATAAGTTTATGGTGAACTACAAGACAAGCCTCAACAAAGTAACCCTCACGGTCGATGATCTGAAAGAGGCTGAACTGGAGGTCATACGCCACTGTCAGACGAAAAGGTTCCAAGAAGAAATCACCTCCTTAAAGAAGGGTGAACCTGTCAAAAGGAGTAGCCACATATACAAGCTAAACCCGGTTCTTCAAGACGGTATTCTGAGAGTTGGGGGCAGGCTCAACCGTGCAGCCATGCCAGAAGAATCCAAGCATCCTGCTATCTTGGCTAAAGACCTACGGGTGTCAGAGCTCATCCTTCAAGAGGTCCACAAGGAAGCAGGTCACAGTGGACGCAACCATGTCCTATCCAAGCTGCGTCTAAAATATTGGATCCCGAATGTCAGTGCAGCAATAAGAAGGGTCCTGTCCAAGTGTCTTGTGTGTCGGCGGCTACATGGTGTCACTGGACAGCAACAAATGGCAGACCTGCCACGAAACAGAGTCTTACCTGACGAACCGCCCTTCACTAGAACCGGAGTAGACTACTTTGGTCCTTTTGAAGCAAAACGAGGAAGAGTTACTGTGAAGAGATACGGTGTTATCTTCACCTGTTTAGCCGTTCGGGCGGTCCACTTAGAGGTGGCAGCGTCCCTAGACACAGACTCCTTCATTAACGCTCTTCGGACAAGTTGTGGAGCTGCGTTCTGACAACGGGACCAATTTTGTTGGGGCAGAGCGAGAGCTCAAAAAGGCCATTCAAGAGTGGAACACCTCCAAAATAGAGGACACATTGCTTCAACGAGGCATAAAATGGATGTTTAATCCCCCAGCAGCCTCTCACCATGGAGGAGTATGGGAGCGTTTAATCAGGTCCATCAGGAAAATCCTCAATGCTACTCTGAGGACTCAGAATCTGGATGAGGAAAGCCTCCAGACGTTTCTGTGCGAAGCTGAGGCCATCATTAATGGGCGACCCATTACTACCCCTTCCAGTGACCCCAACGACTTAGAGGCACTCAGCCCAAATCACCTCCTACTACTGAGGACCAAGCCATCTCTACCTCCAGGACTTTTCAAGGCAGAGGACCTCTATGCACGTCGAAGATGGAGGCAGACCCAATATATGGTGGACCTTTTTTGGAAGCGTTGGGTGAGGGAATATCTGCCTGAGCTCCAGATGCGCCAGAAGTGGTCACGGGTGTCACGTAACTTTGTCCCAGGGGATATTGTTTTGCTGGTGGATGAGACTGCGCCAAGAAACTCATGGGTCATTGGCAAAGTCATTGAAGCATTGCCAGATGAACATGGACTTGTTCGCCGGGTTCGTCTGAAGACTAAGACCAGTGAACTAGTCAGACCCATCACCAAGGTCTGTCTGCTCCTCGAAGCAGTATGAGACAGAGGTAAAGACTAGACTCCTTCAGTAAGTACCAGAGACTTCTTAAGTCAGAAGAAAGAAGACACGACTCTGGATTGTTATTAAGACTTTATTGCCCCAGGGTTATTTTGATTCATGTTGTTTGTAATTGTTTCTAAGTTTAGAGAACAATTAGGGGCCGGATATGTATGAGGCGAGAACTGATTGCTGATTTCTTATTTTTCTTGTGCAATTTATTTTGTAATTTGTAACTTTGGATGGATCTGAATTTATATATATTGGTCGAATAATTAATGATGTTTGAGTTTAATTGAATATGACTATTTGTTAATCTTTTCTGTCTAGATCAGACTATTTCATTTATGTTTAATGCTGGTGGTACTGTAGCTTTAAGAGCCAGCAACCTCAGACGCTAGAAAGTGAGGTCATTGACCTGAGTAGTGAACTCTAGGCTAGCAGTGGAGACACACGGTTTTTTACCGTGTCCTGTCCGGTATTGTTTAGAAAACCAAGTTTGTGGAATTTGAGTGACACTTGTGGAATAAATTTCTATCCTTTTTCTAACATCACCTGGACTTCGAGTGGATTTTTAAGGACAACAGTTTTTGGACACGTGTAAGCCAGGAATACCTGCTAGCCAACATTAGCCACTACAGTTGGTGCCCACAACTCCTCCACCCTCACGCTCAGCACCGGCTCTCCACAAGGCTGTGTGCTGAGCCCTCTCCTGTATGCCATCTACACCCATGACTGCACCCCCACTCACCCCACAAACACCATAATCAAATTTGCGGACGACACCACCATAGTGGGGCTCATAACTGGAGATGATGAGTCGGCCTACAGGGACGAGGTGCAACATCTAGCAGAGTGGTGTGCGAAAAACAACCTGAGCCTCAACACCAAAAAAACCAAGGAGGTGGTCATAGACTTCAGGAGGCAAAAATCTGACACGGCTCCTCTCCTCATCAATGGAGACTGTGTGGAGAGGGTCCCCACCTTCAAATTCCTGGGGACTCACATCTCAGAGGACCTGACCTGGTCAAGCAACACGTCAGCAGTGGTGAAGAAGGCCCAGCAGCGACTCCACTTCCTGAGAGTACTGAAAAGGAACAGACTGGAGGAGAAGCTGCTGGTAACCTTCTACCGCTCCACCATCCAGAGTGTGTTAATGTTCTCCATCTCTGTGTGGTTTGCAGGCTGCTCAGCAGCTGATAAAAAGAAGCTGCAGAGGGTGATTGGGTCAGCTGAAAAAACAATTGGCTGCCCCTTGCCCTCCCTGGACGACATCGCCAGCTCCCGATGTCTTTCCAGAGCGAGGAAGATCGCCCGTGACCACCTTCACCCAGGTCAGCACCTGCTCAGCCTGCTGCCCTCTGGGAGGAGGTACAGAAGCCTTAAATGCAGAACTAGCAGGATGAAAAACAGCTTCTTTCCCTGGGCTGTCAGAACTCTTAACACCCAGAACTCTCAACACCCACATAGGATAAATTAATTAAAAAGTGCAATAAAACGTACATGTGCAATACAATTGATATGTGCAAAACACTCAATTTACCTCATGTATGAATTATAGCATTTTAAGTATCCATTTATTTATTTTTATACTTATTTATTACATCACATGTCCTTGTTCTTGTTTTTGTCCTTGTTTAGCTCGGTATTTTTTTAAATGTTTTTACTCATGTTGTTTTGTGTTATGATTGTCATAACAATGCACCTTATGCAGTGGCACTTTCAATTTCGTTGTATAGTGAACTATATAATGACAATAAAGACTATTTGATTTGATTTGATTTGATTTGAAATGCTCCTGTGGAATGTATTGATGCTATTTACACTTTCTGAAATTGCAATGTACCAAAAGTGCTTAGATCATGCTCGTTAGCTTAACATGCTAGGTCACTAATATGCTTTTACTCATCTGTAATTAGACTGACTGGGTGTGTGAGCTGTGACCTGAACGATCCCCTTTGTTCACCAGAATAAATCAGATGAAACAGAGAATAAAGTGTGATTCTTCACAAACCATAATGCAGAGTCTACAGTGGTTACACAAACAGTTTGTCTGTCCTCCAAAAAATAATTGGTTGAAACAAAGAAAATCCTGAACTATAATCACTCATACAGTACGGTGAGGGTTCTAGTCCACAAGTTCTCATAAACATCACATATTATGTCTTCTCTGGCAAAGCATTTCAGAAAGCTTCTTCTTGAATGTCTAATCCAACCTTGACAGTCCTCAGAAGTGTCTCCACACCCCTCATTCGTCACATAACACCTTCCAGGTCTATGCACAGATAAAGGTCTGTAGGGGTTTAGAAGGGTCAGTATGGAGGCAGGAACAGTACTGACGTCCTGGGATGCTGCAAACCAATCTGAGACTGAACAGAGTGGTGGATGCCACATTATCCCTCAACACAACAAAGGTAGGAGACTTTATTGCTTGTGGACAAATCAATAATGCAGCACATCAAGAGAAGAAATGATTGTGTTGTAGGTCAGTGAGAGCAAACCATCATTGGACGGTGCTGCACACAATGTCGTGATACTCTAAAGCAGTAGTTCTCAACCTTTTTGAGTCGTGATCCCCAATTTAACATGCATGTTGTCCATGACCCCCGCTCACTGAACACAATCTCACACGCACAGTTCAGATCACCCAAAAAATAAACAAAATGACCAAATAAAGGAAACAAAATGACCAAAAAAGACACGAATGGACCACAAATTGAGCAAGAAAGACACAAAATGACCAGAAAAGACACGAAATTACCAAAAAAAGACACAAAATGACCAAAGAAATGACACAAATTGACCAAAAAAGACACAAAATGACCAAAAAAGACACAAAATGACTAAAAAAGACACAAAATGTCAAAAAAATAAACAAAATGACCAAAAAAAGACACAAATTGACCACAAAATGGCCAAAAAAAGACACAAAATGACCAAAAAACCCCCACAATGACCAAAAAAAGACATTAAGTGACCAAAAAGACTAAAACACATGAACACTTTAACACAGTGGAGACAGAGCTGACTCCCAAAATGATTTGGCGACCCCCAGAAATCATCTCGCGACCCCAATTGGGGTCCCGACCCCAAGGTTGAGAATAGCTGCTCTAAAGTAATGTTCTCACAATACAAATTATAACTCTGATACTGGCACTAAAAGGATTCCACAACTAATGGAATAATAGATGACGGAACATGAAAGATCAAATTCTTGGATTCCTTTATAGATTATAAAAACTGAAATGTTCTAAAAATATTGTAATTTCATTCTTGTGGTCATTTATTCGGCTGAATATAAAACTAGAAAATGTTTTCATGGGAGCAATGTTCCTCTAACAAACTGTGTTACTGAAGCTTCTTTAACAGCAGGATGAAGTTCTGCTTTGTCAGTAACTGTTGGAGAGGATAATACCTTGAAAGATGATCAACAAACACAGAGGACATCCTGCTGCGAAAGCGTTATCAACTAAAATGTATTGGTGTGGAGGGAAGATTGTTCAGAATGTCTTGAATAGAAAGAGTGTCGGTTGCTGAGGGCTGATGAGCTTTTATTGAAATTACTACAGATGAAAGACGAGGAAAGTGAAAAGTCTGTAAGTTTACCTCAGAACCAGTTATGTTTGTACGCGTAAGGCTTTGTGTAATTTGAATAATTTTATGCTGCAAATAACACGGATTATGTGTTAGCATTATGGCGCTAGCGTTGCTGCGTTAGCCATAGCGCGTTAGCACGCTACTTGATAAGCATGTTGATTGTTAGTTTGCTAACTCTAGCATAGCATGCTAGTCTTATTTGTTGTTTGATTTAGTATATCTGCTTATGTGACAGGTTAATATTATTTGCTCTTTGTTACTGTTAATATTAATTGTTCTTTATTACTGTAAGAAGACTTGGGGAGGGGGAGTAATGCAGCATCGCTTCGTTTCTTTTATTCATCTCTCACCCTTGTTAAGGTAATTACTGTACAAAGCTCCATAAATGTGTCACATCTGTTATCAATAATATAATAATAATAATAATAATCCCTCCTTGTGTTAATGTAATGTATGTATGTTGCGTTACGTTGGACCTCGGTCCGGCCGTTTAAGCTCGTGAATGTTACAATGATGATTGTGAAATATGGCGATGATGTTTATTTTGCTATAGAATAAGCATGTTTGATGTTCGGGTTAAAGTGAGTGTTGTTTGTGTTGAAATAATGTGAAAAACAATTAGATACAGAAGAGTAACGGAGCATTGTTTGGTTTCTTTTATTCATCTTCATCTTGTTTAAGGGCACAACACTTTACTGATTCATATTTATTCTTGTATTGCAGTTTTCTCTGTTAATGCCACATGAAAATAAAGTTCATAAAGGCATCTGCTTTTATGTGTCATCAATGGAGGAGTTAGCTATCTGCTAGCTATCAATAAGCAGTGAGGGCAGAATACTGAAACAGCTTAGGCCAGAGAATGAAGAGTGGTTTAACCCATTGACGCCGGGAAAGCATTACCGCATTTCTACCATTAAAGCCGGGAGCGCTGTTGCGTCACTCTACCATTAAGGCCGGGACAGCGGATATGTCATTTTGTAGTATTTGTATTTTTTTCCACCTATTTTCGGTCTCTTGGCCAATGAAATGCATCAGAATCAAGATCAGAATACATGCGGGAGTGTCGCAATGCATCATGGGACTTTTCCAGAACTTTAAATCATGGAGGAAGACGACTATAGCGGAGGCATATCTATATCTATCTATCTATATATATATATATATATATATCTATGAGCGGAGGAGCTCAGCAGGAAGTGACGGAAGAGATCTGATGAAAACAGCGCCGATGATTTTATTGGACTTTGAACCCTCGGAACCAATCGACCGGCATTTATGGATGAGGAATATGTTTTTAGACGACATATTTTCACCGAAGAACAGACAGATTTGTGGCCATCTGGAGATAATAATGATATTATTAATAATATATTAATATTAATAATAATAATAGGCTAATTGATTGTGATGATGATATAAGAAATCATGACTGTTTATGTCTTATATTACTTTATGAGTCGTTGAGTACCCTGAAAAGTGCAATATATAAAATGTATTATTATTAATTTTTATTATTATTATTATTATTATGATGATAATTTTTTTTTTATTAGAGTAGGCTAATGAGAACTATGTCTATTTCTTCCAGTGGTCATATCATGTTAGCATCTTGCTAATGGGCATGTATTAGTATTATGCATAGGATTTTTTATTCAGACAAATGTAACATTTGCTGAGTTTGTTGATTTAAAAAAAAAATGTATTGAAGGTTTAGACAAATAAACTCAACTTCGTATGAAAGCCACGGGTATAAGCTCTCAAATACTTTTTGAATTTCATTTTTATCTGCTACAGAGGCTGAAAAATCTATTATTTAGTAGATGTTGAATTTCCAGAAAAACTTCAGGTTTTAGGGGGTCATTTGAAAATCGCCCAGAGGTTTAACAGGCTTTTTTTTTAGGCGCTTTAGGCGTTAATGGGTTAATCAGTGTGTATGTAGAGGCTGTGATGTGCTAGCTAGCTAGCTATAGCATGGCGGCCTGAACGCCATTTGTGGTTGCTGAAGAAGAAGCGCTGAACCTTTTTCCAGCTTCATTTAAAAAACAGCTGACCTGTTAAAGTTTATAGCTACGCTGGATCTAACTTTTTGGTGGAAGAAAGTTTTCTGTTTTCCTATTATTCACATTATTTAAAAAAGAAAGTACTTGAATGGCACCATTAGTAATTCTCGTTCCTCTCTCTTGGTTGACCAAACACAGCATTGTTTTTTGTTGTTTGTTTTTTGAAGCTAGCTTGCCAAGTTGTAGGAAGGCCAGCGGGCATTATCGCAATCCCAGCTGGGTAATTACAATGGACTGTCCAGCTGGTATTCATTGGTTTCACATCACACAAGCATAGCAGACCTTTCTCACACTGGATATTGTGACATGTCACGGTGGGGAGAGCACATCTGGTAGCCACTAATGTTGATGCCTCTGTTCCATTGAGGTGTGCCAGTTAGGCAGGGCAGGGGGCCAGCATGCACAATACAAGGACCTGGATTCAGTCAGTATTAATGTTATTAGTTACATTTGTGTCTGAATATCCAGAAAACACTGTTCATGAAGTTGGAAACGAATATTTTTTATCTCTTTCCATGAAATGATTGTGACAATGTGAATTATTCTTCACAGACAAAGTGTTTATCTTCTCAAAACTTTATTAATCAATGTCTTCCAAACATGTCACAAGGCAATGAAACCACAATTAACAGAGGTTTGTGTCCTAAATTTATACACAGGATGTATCTTACGCCAAGAAAACAGCATGCTATGAAAATCATCCCACCTGATCGTGACCTGCTCTTCATGTATCAAGGTAATGTTTATCTATGTTTTGGGAATTAGAATTTGATTTGCTTGAAGTACATATTCCACGATCACCGACTTCACTTTCACTCAAGATGACTCTATCTAAAGTATATCTATCTATCTAAAGTCTATCTATCTATCTATCTATCTATCTATCTATCTATCTATCTATCTATCTATCTATCTATCTATCTATCTATCTATCTATCTATCTATCTATCTATCTATCTATCTATCTATCTATCTAATCTATCTATCTATCTATCTTGGAGTTGTCTCTCCAGCAGAGGTATTTAAACCGTTGGCCTTGTGATGGCAACCGCCTCACACATTGTCGTGGCAACAGTGGGCCAACTATTTCCTGTTCATAGTTATGATGGAGAGATCTGTGCCAGTCAGAAAACCTTACAGGGATGGAATTAAGCTTACACTTTGGTGAAAGAGAGAGTGCAGAACTAACTGTGTGTGATTGTCTCCCCCTCCTCTGGTTTATAAATTCTGGCAAATATTCAAACTATGCAAATGTGTACGTTGCAAATACACGTTTCTACGCAAGTAGGACAGTGATGAGGTTCCTATGATCACAGACAAATGACATCTTCTGTTATTTCCTAAACTGCAGAGCTGTTGTTGTCTCTAGTCTGACTTAAGGAGAGCATTATACTTCAGTGTACAGGTGGAAGCAAGTTCTGCATCTTGGAAACCAGCCAGTCGAGGAGAAATGCAGCCTGTAAATAAAAAGAGCACTTATGTACATGAAGCGTCTTTGTCCCTGCAGGGTTGATTAAGGATTATGTAATTGTAATTGACTCTATGTCAAATGTAAGAACAATTAGCGAACAAAAAAAGCAACCATTTGTCTTAAGTGTTGCCACATTTTTCTGGCTCTTCTCTAAAGTAGAAGCAGAGAAATGATTTGTTCGTTACATAAAGCTGCTTGCAAGAGGAAAAACTTTCTGGGTGCAATCTAAGAGGGGGAAAAATGCTTTCCAAGGCCTTTTGGGAAAAAGGCAGAACATCTCCAAAAAGTAGTCAGCTCCAGTGTGAATCATTGTGCATAAATATAACCCACTGGTGTGAAACTTCGAGCCTGTCTTGGTGGAACATTTCATTGCCTTTTGGGAGACATTGGAACTTCTCCAAACAGCAGTCAGGGTGCAGATATGTGAATGGTGAGGCATGAGATTTAACCTGAGAGCATGAATACGACCTGCAGAGAGAGTGGTGGAGAGAAACTCATGGCTGGTTAGAGGAGGAAGGAGATGTGAAACAGTGTGTTTACAGCTGTTTTTCAGGAGGAGCAGGCTTTTCTTCAGGGCAGCAGTGTGTACAACTTAGATTTATTTGGCATTACGTCCCGGCTGCCTTTCTCGTAACTGAGGACAGTTTCCTCGCAGTGATGAATCACACGGTTGGTTCGTTTGTGGAGAGTTATGCTTCTTTAATTTCATTTTTTAAGATATTTGTCTTCCATTTCGACCCCTCAAGATATTCAAAGGCTGTGATTCATTTTTAAGGGCTGGGTTTTACTGGCATTCTGGCATCCAACAGAAATAACTTTGCATAGAAAGTAGTAATTCTTTTTTATTAAAACAGTGTGGATGTTTTGATTGCACAATAATTGATTGTGTAAGCAAATGATGCAATGGTTTTGAGTTAAATGTCGATGTGTGTGTTTGATTAAGGGATTCGTTATCCTGATTTGATGGTGGGAAAAAAATGTCCACATAAAGTACACTGCCACTCACATCACATCACATCACAAATTACTCCCTGTAAGTGCGGCTTCTGATGTAATTTCAGCCTCAAAGGTAGACGGAGGTTTAAAGGCACATCTTTTACTGCCTGGGGAAGGAAAGGCATGCTGGCTGTCAGGGTGACTGCTTGTGTAAACTTTCAAGGGCAAGGAGGTTTTACTAGGTTGATCTGATCTTTGTTCAGGCATTGTTTTTCAAGTGTTTATTAAAAATGATCTGTCCAAGAGACAGATCATAAAGCTCTGGGTGGCCTGGCACTAAAATGATCCATTTCTTTATATTTCCTATCATGATATTTACCAAAGAAAGAACAGACATCTGTTGGCTGTATTCTACAGTCTCTTTTCCCTATTGAGTGACCTTTAAAAAACAATAAACAGAACAAAACATACAAACTGTGTTGGTCAAACTACTTCACAGTGTTCGCTCTATTACAGTCAAGACGGGATGTATTCATCTTGCATTGTGTCTCACTTAAGTGGATCAGACATATCTGGTATGGAACAGGCAGCAACAGTCTGAGCGTTGAACAGTTGAAGTGCCTCAAGCCTGCATTCTTTCAAAAAGTCCACCAGGGGTTGACCCAGTCGGTTGCAAAAGAGGTCTGGTCCTATCTATCTCAATACAAATGATGTTAATTCTGTAAATAATGGTCCCATTTAGAAGAAAGTAGATGATAAAGCAGGGTATGATTTGGGTCTGTGGCTACTTTTAGATTGGCAGGTAACCAACACGGTGAAGGGCATGCAGTGCAATGTCCTCAGTTCTCAAGCAGTTTCTGTTATCATATCTTATCCTTTCAAAAAACAAAGCTGGTGTCTTTTGAATTTTAATAATTATAAGAAAGAAGCAGCAGCAATGTGTTTTTCTGCACTGTAGCTTTTCTTTCTTTCTCACAGACCTGAGACTCAGCAGTGTGTTTCGCACAGAAGTTATCTTGTTTAGGCTAAGTCATAGATATGCGCCTGTAACACACACACACACACACACACACACACACACATTGTGTATCACAACCTTGGGACGAGACTTGAACAGCTATTGGCCTGTCCATGTCAGAGGGAACTGGCCAATAGAATTCGGTTGCGTGTAAATCCAATTTCTGTAGAGGATTAATTGTGGATTATGATGAAATCGGGGCTCATTCTGACTGGGATCCTGACTTTAATAAAGGCCGTTGGGCATTGACACCAGTATCTTTGTCCAGTTTGTGTTTACTCTTGAGCTTTCAATCTACAAACCTGAGACCTTAACATTGGCAACGAATGTGAAGCAAGATGGCGACGGCTATACGAATTTCCAAACTTGATGCTTCAAACAGGAAGTCCACAAATTAAAAAGTGACATCACTGTGACGAACTCCACCATATATACACAATCTATGGAATGGAATTAATCTACAGATATTAGAGTTCAAAGTGCAATATATTTCTGTTATTATATTTATGGATGTCAAACCTCTGTTTGTTTACAACAGTTAGCGAAGCCAGTTTGTTTACGATCAGAGGCAGACACTTTGTGTACAGTAAGCATGCCGGTTTGTTTACAACAAGAGATTCATGCTGTGCACGGTTAGCACCGGCCGCCGCAGTTGTCGTGCAGGTTTATTAAAAAAATGTGAATCAGCACAACCATGAGCAGTCCTCGAGTACAGTTATAAATGTGCAAAACAATACGTTCAGTCCAGTAACATGTGACATTAGCTGCAATGATCCCTTACAGGTTTACGCTGGCTGAGATAACTATGTTCATTATGTCATCACACAGAAATCCACAGGTCACAGTTACTCTCCCAATAAAATAAGTCCAAGGAGGAGAGAAACACAGTTAGCCACTTTTTGTCAGATTTACTGCAATCCTATTTCATATTCTGCTCTGGTGCCATTTTAATCAAGTGGCTTATAATGTCAGTAAAGAGTTCGTCATTCAGACTGAGAACATAGCGGGGGAGACAGAGGAGAGAAAGTCATGGACAGAAGATTAGTTCACAGTTTGAGATACAGGAGATTTAACCACTTCACTATCTCTAGACAGAAAAACACATTTAATCGGTATGTCAGCCCACCACTACACAAACTTTGAATCTCATCCTGGATCTTTATCTTATCTGTGATTGAGACAAAAATTGATTGTCTTTCTCTTGCAGTGAGGGCTGCCCTTTCTAAACTTTCGATCTGTAGTGATCCAGATAAGGCCCGCTCGGTGGGAGACCGTTATCATCTCTTGACATATTGGATGCTAGAAAAAAACAAACTGATCAAACATGCTTTGAATCAGCATTGGCAGCATAGGACAGAAGTGCTGATTAAAATGCTTTGGCATGAGCACATGAAAGACCACACACACATCGTCCCACCTACTTAATGGGGGAAGCACACAAATTCCCCCATTTACATCTATTCTTCATTGTCACTGTACTATTGATTTAACCTTTAAAAGACTTGTCTGGAAATTCAATTAGATGCTTCCAGTGGAGTTTGTAATAAATAGTTAGTGGCATTGGTCTACCAGCATGACTTGTATTTTTCCATATATTTATTGCCCAAGGAACTAGAATAACCATTTTTAATGTTAATATACTAAAAGAGAAAGTGTGCCTTTATGTGTTGAGAATATTCTCATAGCTCTTAAGCTAAATAAATGATTTAGAAACCCTCTCGCATCAGTTGGAAAATGCAACCATGATGAAGCTGATAACAGGCCTGTTTCTGTTGACTCTGTAGAGATGCATGACACTCAAAGGACATTCATGCTGCAAAAGTTTGGTGATTTTGCAACTCCTTCCCCACTCCTCTGTCAAGGCATCCCCCCAGGCTCAGTGCTTGGTCCTCTACTGTTAATTCTCCACATGCTCCCCCTTGGTTACATCACACACCATCATGGTCTCCACTTTCAATGCTATGCTGATGACAACCTGCCCTACATCTCCACTAAATCCATTCCCACTGCATCACACTCCATTCAGGCCAACTGCTGAAATTAAATTATAGATGCAAGCTAACTTTCCAAAACTGTGACAAATCAGACATCATCAGGAAAAATATCATGTGTCCCAAATCCCTCAGCAGAACAGCTTGGTGAGCTTCTGCCTCATTATTGATCACAAAAGAAGTAAAACTTAGCGCATGTATGCAACATATTCATCAATGTTATGTATTATTCCAAAAACATCATATGGCAACACTAACGGGAAGCATTTTTGATAATACTTCCATATAGAGCAATAACTATTTTCAATTACTCTTCCCAAGGCAGATCATCCTGCATTCAATCTGTTAACTGTGTCAACTCAGTTAAAACATTTCTTCCTCTCTGCAGCTTTCTCCTCTGAGTTGACTCTACAAAATAAAAGAGCAAATAGACTTCCAGTTCTGATGCAGCCAATGCATTTAACAGCATGCACTGACACACACACACACACACACACACACACACACATCTATTGCAACTCAGTGTACTCTGATATGTACAGACACATATGACATTCAAACTAAAATCACATGCTCACGGTTGTCTGATGAGACATTAAAGTGCAGTGGATCATATCAGTCATGTCATTAGACTCTGTGTGTTTCTGTAAAGCTGTCTGCTGGTTGTTGTCGTCAGATGTTAAATAGAGCTGCATGTTTCCACTTCAGTTTATAGGACTTGGTTTGACTTGGTGCGTCAGCCCAGCACATCAGGGATTTGCGTCAGCGTTACACACATGCTGTGTTGAAGTGAGCGGTCAATGGAGCGGCCATAAACCGGAGCAGGAGCGGCGGAATAACGGAGGATAAAAACATTTCCTGTAAATCTGCAAGATTAAATCATACGCCTGTTATCTGCAGATCTTTATCAAACACCTCACTGTCTGTTCCCACCTGTTCTCTTCTCCCTGCAATATAACACTTAATAATAGTGCAAACACAGATACAAAGCTTTGCTAATTAATTGATAAAATATTAAATCTTCTATATATTCATCACATTAAAGACTCAGCTTAAAGCGATGATGAAACAGTATAAAGCAGATACTGATGTACAAACTAAACTTTAAACCAAAGAGATTCAATTAAAAGCTACAAACACAGACTTGCTTTTCTCTCATCGACTGCACAGACACAAGTTCACTCTGGCAAAACCAGCTAGTTTGAGGGACGAGGGTTCATCACGGGTCGGCTGTGGTCAGCGACGTGTCACAACAACCGGCGTGGAAACGGACCAACGCCCGATATGTTCCACCTCGGGCAAGGCACGGCAAAACTCAACGCACTAAACCTGCCAACGGGATTCATCCATTCAGCACGTTTGACTTGGAGCAGCCTAAATATCAGTGAAATCTTGACTAGACTGATAAATACAATGTAGTCAGAAAATATCGAATCTAACAAAAAAGTGCTTTTTCAGTGCTCTTCAGCAGAGATTTAGTTTTATACTATTTAAAACTGCATTGATTAGTTTTTTGGCCCCTTGGGGACAGAATTCCACATCACACACATTTGATATATTATGGCCTAATAAAGTTGATATGGCTGACATGTTGGTAAACAGTTGCTTGTTTACACATCCAGCAGTCATGGAACAACATTAGCATTCATTTGTGGAGTCTTGTTTCTACACATTTAAGTCCAATATTTAGTCTCATTTCAGCTCTGGTCTTGTTTTAAACAGCTCCTGAGTAAAATATGTGGACTGATGGTTTAGAAGCAGTGCAGTACTTTCTTTATGTTTGGTCCTGAGCAGGGAGCGGAGATGAGATGAGCGTGGTAATAAACTGTAAAGTTGTAGTAAACAGTAACGTTGCATGCTGGAAATCAAAATAATAAGCTCAATAATAATTCATATGGAAATATTGATTAGTACAGCTTTAAGAAATAGTTAAGCTGCTTAATCTTGCTTTACCTTGTGTAATTACTTTTGGGTTTCTTTATGGAATTACAATGGACAAAATGTGAGTTGATTCTATTCCCAGTGAACAGACACTTTGTCAGGTCTTATTATGTAGAAACCATCTGAATGTAATTGTTGCTGTCAATCAGCACTCACAAGACAATGTCTTTATTATTTCAAGTGTCATTGTGATGCACAACCCAACCCCAAGCAGAACTCTAAATGACACGGCCAGATGAATGTGTATTGACCCGGCCCTGTGGGCAGGAAGGACCGGGGAAAGGCTGCTTACTTCTGAGGAGAAACAAAGCAACACAGGAAAGTAATAGTCCAACTCACACAGTGAGGTAAATGGGTAAACACATCAGCAGCTGCCCCGGGGTTCAGAGACTGGTTCTTCACCTTCTGCAAGTTTTCTCTTTAGCTTCTGGAGAAAAATGTCACTATACAGTAATTGTTCAGATAGAATCTCTGAAGAAAATGTTATCATGACCAAAAACAAGGAAATGTCTGATGTATAAGCTTTTACTAAATGAATCTATGTCTTTGGGCATAAAGTGTACCTTTACCTTTTCTTCCACAGAATAACCTGCATATCTCTGGATCCCACAAACACCATCAATTATGCATGATTGCTCCACTGGGATTTGGTTACCACCATTTTTCAAAATTCCTCCGCCTGCAGCCACTAACGCCCAGCTCTCTATTAATATGGAAGGTATGAACACTTTCCCGCAGTCACTGAACAATTCAAATAATTATTGTGGTTATTATGGAGGCTCCAGCTGCTTGCCAGGTCCTTTTTCATTTGAAAATGCTGTAACACTACAGAGGCAGTGGAGCAGCCAGAGAGCAGCCAGCATCACTAATAGTTACTGTGTCAGAGAAACACTGAGATAAGGTTGTGCTGACACAGACGATGGATGCTCAGAACTCTCAGATACTTTGGCTGAAACATAACTGATATCACAGCTGCTGTCACATTACTTTAGTGAGAGAAGATGAAATGGGGCAACGTTCTGCCGTGTTGCTGGCAACATCTCTCGATCAATCCATACGATGATTCGGTCCAAGAAACATATCTCAACAACTGGCCAGATTATTGTATATATTATATATATTTTTATAGTCCCAAGGAGAAATCTGAATAATTTGGGTGATACGCTGACCTTTTGAGTTTCAGATATAATGTCTTTGGTCTACTGAAGATTAATCTCTCGGGTCACCATCAGGCCAATTCTATATGATTTTATTAGGAAAGAAAATTAAGAAAGCTGTAAATGTATCCTGCAGTTTGACATGAAGTTTGTGAACATATTCATGGTCCCCAGAGGATGATGAGTTTTTTGACACTCTACAAGCTTTCACAATGTTCTAGTTCTTAGTTCTTAGTTCTTGGTTGATTTCTGGTGGGAGAATTGTATTACCCTCCACCATTTTAGAACAGTCACTCTTTACAGTGGGAGCTGAAGGACTTCATGGTGCATTCAGGCGTAAATAGGCCGACAAGGTACTTCATGTTTAAAAGCACTGCAGAATGCATGAGAGCCAGGGGGAAAAAAACTAACCAAACTTACCCAACACAACAACCTGCACAAAATAAAGCACAAACAGAACCAAACCCATTTATTTTTAGGGGAAACCGAGTAATAACATGCTGTGTGACAATGAAAACACTCAAGAAAAGTGCAAACACCTCAAAATTGTACTTAAGTACAGTACTTGAGTAAATGTACTTAGTTACATTCCACCACTAGCTAACAGCCACATGTTAGCATTTTCATGCTACATGTAAAACGCTCAAAGCACACCTGCATACTCTAACTGAAATCATGTGAAGGATGTGTAATTTACTTAAACAAACTATAAAATATAACATTTAAAACAATCTAATGACCACCATAGAGTCTCATTGAACACTAACATGAACTGTGTAATTAGCTGCTGAATGAACTAGCCAGAATGCGAGTCATGACTTGTGTCCGAGCTCTGGAGAGTCTCTGCCGTCATCCATCATCCTGTCTGACAGACACAATTATATCCTGAAATATGCAGACAGCAGGTTCCTGCAGAAACGTGACAGCAGACCTGATGTATAATTGCATCCTTGCACGTATTCGTGTCCTTTGATCACATCGTTTGGTTTCACATCTCCACAGAGCTCCAGCTGGTGTCTGACACAGTCCTGCAGCTGGAGAACAGCATCAACACGGTGAAATTATCCTTCACAAACAGACTCCAGCATCACATGACACGTCCTTCATGTCAATCAGCTGAGAGCAACAAGAAGACGTGACAGTCGGTTAGGATCCCTCAGAGTGAAGCCAACACTGAGTGAATGGCAGGAAATGAAAGAGACAAGCTGGTTGTGTTGATGTTCTTCTCAACTATTTTATCGTCCCTGTTTGATGTTTTGTTATATTTTTCCAGTTCTGCCCACATTTTACCTACTTCTACAGTCATTTATCAGTTAGTTTATTCCAATACTTAATAATTCCACACCCCTAATATGGAAAAATCATCTTAATGTGTTATTTATATTTTTAAAAATAGCCTTAACATTGTGGTACCTGCCACTTATTCTACGACACTTAAAGGATATTTTTCTTACTGCCAATCATTTTACACAACTACACTAGAAAACACATCAATGCTTTGCTTAACTTATCATTTCATACACAATTTCCTTTATTTTAACCCTCTATGGTAGTGTTGCCCCAGTTTTGGCCTGTCAAATTTCTACAATGCATGTTTTTGAGTGATGCGATACTTTAAAAAAGAGGGAAGAGTCTAGGGAACCAATAGCAATGCTGTAATTTGTCACATGACCTCCAGGAGGCCATATTGAAACACTATTTTGGAGACTTTTCCAAAGGAAACAGCTTTGCCATTTTGTGCCACAAAAAAATCACTCAAAACGTAATTTCCTGGCCCTTTTCCATGTGGAAAAATATTCCCACTGATAGGTGAGTAAACTTTTATTTTTGATAGTTTAATACACTGTTGAAGACATTAATTTCAATGGGTCGTTGGTTCAATGGTACAATGTCTCCTACAGGCAAAACCGGTTTAAAAAGTTCATTTTATATTGTTTTTAAATTTAAAATGTTTTTTATTGTTCCTTGTTGAAGCTACTGAATCTTTTACACGTGTTTTTTTATATTCATTTTAACATAATTTATTTATTAAACTTTCTTTTTCCATTGTGCACCATTATGGGACAATGTCACCTACGGGCAACAAACCACAAAAACAAAAAAAATGTCTTCAGATTATGTTTATTTAGTCTATTTTAAGACACATAAAAACACTCCAAACATTTGTCCTAACTGGCATCATAATGCGATGGAGGGCTAGACAGCAGCTCCTCTCTTCTTTAGTCCCACCGTTAGAGAGGAATAAAGACATTTAACAGACTGAGACTCGCTGCCTCAGAGCTGTCATTTTAAAGCAGCATCAATATAATCTATTGCTGCATCAGCTGCATATTGTTTGTCATTTAATGTCAGAACAGTTCATGACAACTTCATTCAGTTCACAACGTAGCGTAATGTGACGCAATGCAAATGTCTGTATGAAGAGTATTTTACAAATAAAGAGAGGCATGTACATATATATATATATATATATATATATATATATATATATATATATATGGTGCAGTGATATATATATGATACACACACAAAAAAATTAATGGCTATCTGTACAAAGTAGGTGATGTATTTTTTCCTCTCGTCACTATATATACTATAGTTATGACGATAAGAAAAACAAGAACTTGTTGTTAGTGCTGACAGCAGGGAATGCTCTTGTTGATGTCATAATTTGACAGAAATAATATGAAGGGGAATGTCACAGAGAAATGTGGTTTGATGCACTACACAAACAGTTGGATCACATCTAATCATTAAATATCAAATGAACTGATACAAAAGAAAGACTGACACTCAAACAGTGCTTCTATTCCATTCATTTATATATTTGACTGATTTTTATATTTAAAAATTCTTAATCCTTTTATTCCTTTCAAAGTTGACTGTCCATATCTGACATTACATTTCTTCTATATCTGAATAAAAAACTTTAAAATATATAACCACTGAAAACTTTACAAGATATTTATGTTTTAAAGAAATCCATATTTTTTTACTTGGTGTATCGTTGCCTTTAGCTCCTACGGTGACTCTCCTCAGAAAGCATTAAGACATAGACTGTACATAAATAATATATATATATATATATTATTATATATTATATTATATATGGACGTAGTCACTGTGACGTCACCCATCAGTGTGAAGCATGGAGTTGGTTGCTCCGTCCGTCAACATGTTGCTCTACATCTGTTGCCATCTTTGTTCTTTGAAACCAGGAGAGACCATAGTTGGTCTGGGGAGGCACAAGGACGGGTGATTCTAAAAATAAACTGTTAATGATAAAAAAAAAATGTATGTTAGTTACCAGAAATATTTAACAGCCGACTCCTTGGAGTGAACAAGGCATTTAAGAATGACCAAAAGGTTCAAATAAACTTTCATCAACTGAAAACACTTGGTGAAAGGGTCAAAGTTCACCTGATTTTAGGACATTGGAGCACTGAGATCAGTTTCCTGAGTTTCAGGATCGAAGAGGCACAAAATCCAGAACAGTGCTTCAGCTAATGTGAGAGGAATTTTCCTAAAAAAACCCCCAAAAAACTCCATTAAAACCAAAGAAAATATGACATTACAGCATTATTCTCCATATTTGTTATATTCTGCCTGTAGATTTTTAGACATCTGTGAACTAAAAGTCCCTCTGTGTTATACCAGTAATTCATTGTATTTAATTGGAAGTGCTCACAATGACTCCTCCTCTTTCTAGTCCCTATAATTAGTACGACATCACATAATGCTCTCCAGGAATGTATGAGAATATTATAAGAAGCTGTGGGACCTTTAAACTCAGTCTGACTGAATCAGTGTCTGCAGTGAAAAGCAGCAGCGAGCTGCCGCCATCAGCAGGTAGAACAGCTCTCTCATTCCTCACAGGGCTGAGGGTTTGATTCCTGCCTCTTGTGTCCATGTTGGAGTGTCCTTGAGCAAGACACTGAAGCCAGAAGGACTCCTGATGGCTGCAGGTGCATTAGGTGTGTGTGAGAGAGATAATCATAGATACATTTACTAAAGTACTCTGCTATTTTAAAATACATTTATGTAACTTCATACTTCGACTCCATTACATTATAGATGCAAATATTCTACTTTTTCACTCCACTACATTTAGCTGCCAGCTTTAGAGATAGTAAAGATTTAACATGAAAACATGATCGATTTAAACCCAGTTCAACCCATCTGTGGAATGTGACTAATACATTCACCAGATCTGAATATGTTTTCCACCACTGGTTCCTCTCAACAGGATATTAATGAACCCTTGACAACATTAAATGCTGCTTACAGAAAATGATGTAAATACTTCTTCCACCACTGATTAAATACTGTAATACTGTCTCAGCTTCATAAATATCATAGCCAACAATTCACATTTCATAATCGTTAGGATGCATTCTTTGTATTTCTGCACAGTATGTATCGATATAATATCTATATACGTATCCATTAGCTCAGCGTAAACAAATACTTTAGTATTGGTGTATGTGAGGAACCAGACTTGTGTCCATCTGACCTCTTGAGGAAGATGTTTCAGCTGTTGGCAACTTAACCTAATACTACTAATACTACTAATACTATAACTTATAAGCACAATGTTTACACGACAATGGTGAAAAAGACAGAATATTTTATCAGATGTGTCTTTCCTTTAGATGCGGACAGTAAAATGAAACCTTCCTCCAGAGTGGAAATTTTAAAAATGCTCCACCGTTATGTACCGTATTACTGTATAAAGGGTTAAAAACAACACAAACGCAGGCAATGATCAGCTCACGCTGCTCTAGTCGCGTTTACCTAACATCCATGTAGTCCAGGAAAACAACAACAGGACGAAGCAGAATTATCTCAGATAATATAACAGAACAGAGAACCAGGAAGAGAAGAAGAGAAGAGGAGAGAAGAGAAGTGCTTCAGTCCCACCTGCTGCAGACTTTCATGACTTTCACAGACTTTTGCGTCACCGTATGAACTCAGATTTCCCCTAAAGACGCTCGTCTAAACGCAGAATTAAAAGTGAGAGCACAACACCATGTTTGCATTTTCTGTCCAGATCGTCTCCGTCTAAATGGATTTAACAACCTGCACAAAAAACTGCCGTTGGTCATGACGAGTATATAGCAGTTTTCAGTCTCTTTTAGTAACTTTTATTGATTCTGCAGCATGCCAGAACTGAACCGATGTGTGGATTAAATGTTCTTTGAACGACTTCTCCACTTGTTCTCCTCATTCATCAAACCACAACAAACATGCATACTATCAATAATATACTATCAATAATAATGAAATATCAGAAATTCCCTGAAACATGCACATTAATGCAAACATGAGAACATTCTACATTTCCCACAATGCCTTTGGACAACAAGCTTAATTTAATTCAAAATGGGTGTTTTGTCAAACAAATATGCCAATTTTTTAAACATTGCCATATGTATAGAACTGAAACCTCTTACTATAACACAATATGTCTAAAGTGCATTGCATTGTGGGTGATGAGGCTGCTTCCTCTCCTCTGTGATGAATTCCTCCATGGAGAGACTGAGAACATCTTCATCATGTTTGATTCTGAGGCTCTGACATGGAAACCTGACATTTACATCATGTTTGATGTTTGTGCAGCTCTTTAACATTATTAACGTGTTTTATGGGATTATCAACAAGTGATAACCTCTGAGAGAAACCACACATCCTCTCACACAGAAACGCCTTATTTCATCTTCTGACATGAATAACTGAAGGCTCCTCACAAACTGTTCACTATCAACTTGTTTATTGACTTCACACACACACACACACACACACACACACACACACACACACACACACACACACACACACACACACACAGGGCAGAAAGAAAGAAAGAAAGGCCCAAACGGAAACCAAGTCTCTGCTCTGTGATTTATTCATTCAATAACCAGCTGGATGATCATTTTTCTCCATTTGGCTGCATTAGCCCTGAGAGGAAAAACTGTTCAAATTGCTAGTAAATAAGAAATATTGAATGGAGGGAATAAGGAGTGGAAGTACATTATTGAGTCTGACCTTCTAGCAGCTGATGACATGATCGCCTGATGGTAAAATCTGCAGTCACATAAATCATTCCAGATGAGGAAAAGCACCGAGCCACGGAGACGAACGGAGACGAGGCTTCAGGAAACTGCTGAGTGAGATGAAGCTCAATAAATGTTGCATGTTCCATTCATTTCCTCCCTCGTCTTCATTCATTCTACTGTTCTTTTGTTTACCCACTTTAAAAAAAGCATCTCATGCCTGACTCCGGCCCATGAACACCTCGCTCCGACTTGTATGTGCTTGTGAAAAACATGATGATGTTCCAGGTTCCAGTGGAGGGATGCAGAAGCGGCTTCTGAACTTCCCACTTTCTGGATTGCAGATCAATCATGCAGGAATATTATCGGGCAGAACAAGATTGTTATTACCTGGTGGATGAAGCCGTGTGTTTCTGAAAGTGATACACAGTGAAATGAAAATAAATGGACCCTTGTAGGCACCACGTTGAATTGAAAAGTGTTGGGGCATCGTGGTTCAGATGGAGAAACGTTTTAAAGCAGCAGATGATTTTAGTAGTATATGAGTACATAATAACTGGTCGGGAAAACATTTGATACCAGCACATCAGAAGTGCGTAGGTCACAGGAGAGGGCTGCAATTAACATTTACATGATTAATCTGCCAATCAGCTGCTGGTGTCCTGTTAGCTGGTGGGTTTGAGTCAGCGTGGCTTTCTCCTCCGACCGCCCAGAGACATGAACGCATCATCGTAAATCCATCTGACAAGTTATTTCGCACAGACTCTCTTCATTTTTTGGCCTATAAAATATCAGAAAATATTGTAAAATGTCCATTCTAATTTCACCAAGTCGTGCAGCTTGGGTTTAATTGGTGACTATAAATTGGCCGTAGGAGTGAATGAGAGCTTGAATGGTTGTCTGTCTCCATGGAGACCTGGTACACCTGGTACACCTGGTACACCTGGTACACCTGGTACACCCTGGACTGGTGACCTGCAGTTTGGGATCATGAATGGATGAATGAATGAATTTGCTACGTTTTTTCTTAATGACTTGATTATTTTGGCCTATAAAATGTCAGAAAATACTGTAAAATGTCCATCCCAGTTTTGCAAAGTGAAAAGTGATGTCTTCTTTTGTCAATCTAAAACCAAAATATATTTTATTAAATATAATATAAAACAGAGAAAAGCAGGAAATACAGAATCCAGCTGATCCATTGACATGACACATTAAATTATTCTGTTCTTAATGAGGATATAGACATCAGACTTATTTTTTAGTTGTTTTAAAAATGTTGCCATTTCTCTCGGCTTTCTCATTTTTCTCACAGCCTTTATTTAAACCTCTGTTTGGGCATTTTTCATGTGGTTGATTCTGTTTCATGTAATTGAGTTGTTTCAATGATTGTGAAAGAGTTTCAACTGTCTTGTTATTATTCTGGTCATGTGATCTGTTACTGTATCAGTGAGGTCACTGAAACATAACGTGTTTTATCTTAATGATGTCTCCTCCACAATAAAAGCTTTAATATTTACTTCCTCTGAGAGCCTGAATTGCATTCCTGTTTGTCCTGTCACACATTTTTGATTCATGGTTTAATATACAGAGCATAATATAATATGTTAGTAGCTATGCAGGTTTATCTTATGTTTATTTAAACAGATATTTCTGTTATGAATATGTCTTATTTTTGCTATTATTGTACTGTGTGTTTTACTGTAATGTATTTCATGTGTTGTTTTCTATGATGTGATTTATAAATACTCAGACCTTAAACTTCTTTACGATATAAAATGTGAAATAAGAAGTTGTGACTTCTATTGTTGCCTCGTCCACTGATTGTCTCACTAGTTTCTCTGCCTTTAACTCAGTCTGTCCTGGCAGATCCTCCCTGATGAAGGCAGCTTAGCTTTTGAAATGTTGTTTTTTTTTTTTATTGATGTGCCAATATATTTTTACACTGGAGCAACGACTTTTTCATTTTTCACGTCTCCTTTTTGTCAGCCTGCACCTCGTCATACAGGTGTGTGTTTGACCTGCTTTGAACTCAATATACCAAACAAACAGTTATCCAATTATTCCTGGAAATCTCCATATTAAAGAGGCAGAAACCATATTCTCAGATATTTCTGTCAACATCCACAGCTGCAGCTGATCCGTGTATGCTAGTTGGGAATCATTTTAGAATCAGTGGAGAGGTATTTTTATTTTATTTTTATTACTTTGGGCTCATGTTTTGTTTTGTTTCAGTTCACATTTGTTTTCACAAAACACACCACAAGTTATAACACAAGTTATTAAAGGTATTTTCTTCCACATTTTACAGTCAAAAAATATATAAAATACAGTATTTCGAAGATTAAATATCAGTATCAAAGTTATTATTGTACACTGGCTATAATAAATATTTACCCTTCTATATGATCAGCTTTGTTCCTCAGTCTTTGGTCTCCACCAACAGAAAGAAGGCCACCAGTCAGTTTATTACAAGCAACCCATCACACATCACATGACTTCACCTGATCCATTCTAATACAGAAATATTGATAAAGACAGATTTAACCCAGTGGCAGAGCTACTGAACAGCACCATGAAACGTCTTTGAGTGAATGTTTGTTGTAGGATATAGTAAAGTATTTCTGATGCTCAGCAGAATAATCTTCACACATTAACACCTCTTTATGATGTTTGGAGTGTTAATGCAGAAGGCGGATGTAAAAAGCTAACGTTGGCTTCAGTTGGTCTCTGACAAGCTAACCAGCAGTTTTGACTGGCTAGCCAATCAGTAGCCTAATAAATTGTTTATTTACATAATTTACAATCTACAAGAGTTTACTGAAGAACAGGACTAGAGGCTGTGAGGTGACGAGTGACAGAGTTCCCGTTATGTTTGATGTCCCCAACAACCACTGCAGTTCATTTAGCAACTCCTGTTCTCAGGTGGGAGTATTTACTAATGAACTTTATGTTGTACAGTTTGTGTTAACCACAGACCTTATTTCAGGCATCTCACCAAAAACCTCATTGAGTTTAAGAGGTCAGACCCCAGGGTGCTACAATGCTAACTCACTTCCTGGTTTAAGAACTCATTGTGTCCTACGGGTTTCTGCATTAGGAGAACCTGACGGCTTTGTTGTCGAGGGAGGGAGAAGTTTGTATCCATGTATCAGCATATATTCATACTGGTCTATTCTGTCTGTGAATTATTCTGTTTCCTAGTTTATTAATAACAACAGGAGGCTAAAACTCATCACATGTTCTCTCTGCTCCTTCTTGTCAACAGCTGGAAAACTGGCAGCGCTAATAAGCTTTTAAAAAAAGCAAAGAGGGAAATTAATCCAAGACACTCAACTCTTCAGCTCCTGAAAAATTAAAACTCCAGATTTCTGTTGTGTCTTCCTCTCTCTCTTTCAACTCATTACAGTGTTGAGAGTGAAATGGAGCTATAGTGGAAGTTAATTAGATGACTGCTTCCACCCTTTCATTTGTTCTCGGGTCTTTTAATCTATTAAGGTTCTATTATCCTGTTAACATTTCCATGCTTCTCTTAGAAACAATTAGCTCCTTGCAGCTTTACTTGAATGTATATATGACTGATGTAAACTACGCCTGCCTTACTGTCTGCAGGATGAGACTGGCTCACTGAAAGGCTGCATGGAGTTGTTCCCTCCCCTTTTTAAAATGATGTCGCTACAGCTTTTAATTAAATTCGACAAGTGGATAAGCCAGATGTTTAGAAGGTAGATATACAGGAGTGGGTGGGAGAAAAGAAAAGTAGGTAAGAGAGTCAGGAAGTAGGAGAAGTGAGCTGTGGAGTGACCTTTCAGAAGGCAGTTAGTGTGTGAGCATATGGGACAGGAAGTATACAAGCAGCATGAAAAAGAGGGAAAAGCTGAGTTATAAAAGTAATATAAAATATATAAAAATGATTATATCAATAAGTATGTTAGTGAAAGAAGGAATGAGTAAACAGCTGCATTAGTGACAAACTTCATCATTCCATAGATAATATATATAATATATAAAAAGGTGTTCTTAAATGAGATTTTGCATTTCTGCCAACCACATACATGCTGAATCTCTACACTGGTGAACCACATACACACATCTATCCATTATTATTATAATTATCCTGAACCACTGGTCTAAACTGGGGGGCCGATCACCCTGGACAGCTCACCGGACCAGCACAGGGCTGATACATAGAGGGCTTTTAGACCAGACCCAGGCCCAACTCTTTGGTGGTGGAAAACCAAAGAATTGGCTCACCACTGGTAAACTGGTAAACTGGTAAACTGGATGCAGGCTCACCTGGTGGAGCGCCTGGTAGAACCATAGAGGCCTTTCACTCTCTCACACCGTCAATAAAGCCTTAAAAAATGGCCAAAAAATATCTTTAAAACAAAGAAAAGAAGAATAGGCCTCTTAGTGCCATCTATGAAACGTGTCTCTGGTCTGATCCAACTAGAGGAGAGGTTTAACCTCATCCCAAAGATGCCTGGAGCCTGGAGATGAACTTCAAATGCAGCTCAGCGCTGTGTCAAGTTGTTCTGGACATTATTACCAAAAATCAATTTATTACAGAAAATAATGGAAGTGGTTCATCTGGCTTATTGGACACATCACTACTATATACCCAACTGAGATAGATTGAGATAAGGTGATTCAAGTGATTTACCAAAAACAGATTAAAAACAATGCATTGATGCGCCAGGAAGTCTGTTTTTTACAGGGTGTTGGAGGACAAGTTATTAATGATGGTGGAAGAGATACACCTGGCTATGCAGGTAGATGAACACCTCAAGGAACTAAGCCTCCTTTTCCTTGCATAGCTTAAAGACTAAACTGTTGACCCCACCAGGTTTAACTTGATGAGGAGGATGGATGAAGAAAAAATCAGAGCTGTCAGAGGTTGGATGAGCTCATCAAGAGTCAACGAACATCCACATCTGGAGAGGAGATGGACACCAGATTATCTGTCTATTGAAACACTGATGATGATTACACCAGATAACCACAGACCGGTTCGGTGGTGGCCGGGTCGACAACGACCACGTCCTCCATTCATCGCAGGATGGAATCAAAAAACTGTCTCTCAAATATTGCAAGTTGCACAATAAGACACTGTATAATGCAACAAGAACT
Organism: Centropristis striata; assembly: GCF_030273125.1. NCBI lineage: Eukaryota > Metazoa > Chordata > Actinopteri > Perciformes > Serranidae > Centropristis > Centropristis striata. The sequence goes on along the minus strand of NC_081522.1, from coordinate 315,925 downwards.
GCAAAATGGAAAGAACTGGTGAAAAACATCATAGTGCACCTATGGCAACTTGGCTACGGATTATGATGATGATGATGATGATGATGATGAAGAGATACAAAGAACGTCCATGTTTTCTGCATAAGTACATAACAAACTAGCATCTTGCTAACCTTTGCCTTTCTAGCCTTGTCATCTGGCTCAGACACTCTTCCTGAAGCTAAAACAGCTGAGATAGTCGATTCTGTGGAGATGGAAATTACTAAAGACATATTTTGTCACAAAGTTTGGATGACATCTATTCTGCATGAGAATTCTTCATTAAAAACTTTTGATGGACAGCTGGGGAGCTTTGTTTTGCATTTATAATGATACTGTACATCATACTGTTTCATTTTATTATAATTAGTGTCGCCTTGATGCGGTAGTTTACGTTTTGTTCCCCTCTTTGTTTACTGTATTTCCCTCACTAATTACTATTGATATCACTCTCATTCACTGCGTCTCTCTCTGCTGTCCCACATTTGGTGGTGCTGTCTGAAACATGAACCAGTGTGAGAATGTCTCAGATATTGATGAAAGCTGTGGAGATTAAACCGAGAGAGAGGAAGGAGAACAGACAGTAAAAGAGGAGCAGATGGAGCTAGAAAGTGAATTAGCAGCAGCCACCCAGACTGAAGTTTCTGCTCTTTTCTCTTACTGTCTGCTTCAGAGGGGACAAAAGGAAAGGAGGACCATAGACTGTATAGAATAAGGAGGACCATAGACTGGAAGGAAATAAGGAGGACCATAGACTGGAAGGGAATAAGGAGGACCTCTCAGGGTTCATGTGGTTCAGAGCTGTTCTCTCTCCAGAGGAATCCATTTACTCCTTCCTGCAATTATCCAGCCTTGTTTCCTCTCTTAATCCATCTGTTTGTTTGTGTTTGTTTCTGGTGACTATTAGAGCACACACACACACACACACACACACACACACACACACACACAGCACAGACCCCTCTCCTCTGTAATAAATCCCTCATTACTGGCAGTAGTTGATTCCCTCTGTGTGTTTTGTGGTTGTAGCTCTGCGTTATTAGCTTTGTGCTGCTGAAACTCAACATGGAGCCTCGGTCACCCTCAGCACTGGGACACACAGAGATACAGACACAGAGGCTATGCAACTCTAATTATAAATACAATGCCACAAATAATAATCCTGATACAATAACCACAACAACTGTTAGTTTTCCTGTCATACTGTAACATCAGTGATTCTACATGAGGCTGATGGAGGCTGGAGACTCTGCAGAGATGGCTCATCCACCAGGAGATAGCATTCATTCATCTGATAAAGAAGACTTAAAGCGGGAGTGAGGGACTTTTACAAATACTTGAATGAATGCACACTTAAGTCCTCTATAGACACGTTCACACAACACTTAATAAGCCTTAGTGGCAGGTTTTTATGTCTCATTATAGCAGAGTTGTTGTGTCTGTGGCTGCATGGAATAAAAACCCCTGACAGATCATCAGAAACTTTGATCTGTAACTGCTGCCATGCATCCGTCGCCATCTTGCTGACGTAGAAGCATTTGGCGGTGAATCGAATTACAAACGGCGGACTTTCACCCAGGAGAACGTGTCCCACTGGAGAGAACGTCCCATGTGAAAACTAAAGGAAATTATATTTGACTTAAGTTACCTGAATCACGTTTTAGGATATAACTGAAGTTTTTACTACTTCACTTCCAGCATTTATTTCCTGTTTAAACTGTCTTTTAATGCCATGCCGGGAAGTTTTTTGCCCTAAACCAGTCAGGTCAGTGGTTTTTGTACCTACGTGTCCTAATGGCTGCTACTGGCACACGACTTCTTCTGCTGTTTAGGTTGGAGAACTTGTTGAATGAGAGTTTATTTGAGTTACTGTTGCCTTTCTATCATCTCCAGTCTGGTCATTCTCCTCAGACCTCTGGCATCAACAAGGCATTTTGGCTTACTGGATATTTTCTCTTTTACTGACTATTCTCTGTTAACCCTAGAGATGGTTCCTCAGACCAGCCTGTCCTGCACCAACAACCACACTCAAAGTCACTAAATCACCTTTCTTCCTCATTCTGATGCTGCTTTGAGCTCCAGCAGCTCGTCTTCACCATCTACAGGCCTCAAAGCATTAAGCTGCTGCCATGTGAGGTCCATGTGTACATATTAAAGTGGCTGGTGAGTTGAGGTCTACCATTGAAGGTAGATGGCACCCAGTGTTTACTTCTGGACAAAACCTCCAACAACTGGATGCAGAGTTTCCTGTTGTTGGAAGTTCTGTCTGAAATAGTGATCTGTTCTGTTTACATAATAAATACAGTCATGGTCTTTATGGACAGGATCTCAAGGCGCAGCCGGGGGGAGGAAGGGATTCGGTTTGGTGACCTCAGAATTGCATCTCTGCTTTTTGCAGATGATGTGGTTCTTTTGGCTTCATCAAGCCGGGACCTCCAGCACTCGTTGGGGCGGTTTGCAGCCAAGTGTGAAGCGGTTGGGATGAGAGTCAGCACCTCCAAGTCTGAGGCCATGGTTCTCTGCCGGAACGGTGGACTGCCCCCTCTGGGTGGAGACAGGTACTGCCCCCTCTGGGTGGAGAGAGAGGTACTGCCTCAAGAGAAGGAGTTCCAGTATCTGGGGGTCTTGTTCAGCAGTGAGGGTAGAACGGAGCGTGAGATGGAGGCGGTTTGGTGCAGCGTCAGCAGTGATGCGGTCGTTGTACCGGACCGTCGTGGTGAGGAAGGAGCTGAGCCTGAAGGCAAAGCTCTGGATTTACCGGTCCGTCTACGTTCCAACCCTCACCTATGGTCATGAGCTTTGGGTAGTGACTGAGAGAATGAGATCACGGATACAAGCGGCTGAAATGAGTTTCCTCCGTAGGGTGGCTGGGCTCAGCCTTAGAGATAGGGGGAGGAGCTCAGACATCCGGAGGGAGCTCGGAGTAGAGCCGCTGCTCCTTCTCCTCTAAAGGAGCCAGCTGAGGTGGTTTGGGCATCTGGTAAGGATCCTCCCGGGCGCCTCTCGTTAGAGGAGTTCCAGGTCCAACTGGTAGGAGGCCCCGGGGAAGACCCAGAACACGGTGGAGGGATTATATCTCTCTCCTGGCCTGGGAACGCCTCGGGGTCCCCCAGGAGGAGCTGGACGTTGTGGCTGGGAGAGGGACGTCTGGAATGACCTGCTTAGCCTGCTGCCCCCGCGACCCGGCCCCGGATAAGCGGACGAGAATGGATGGATGGATGGATGGATGAACCAAGATAGAAACGGACAAAATGCTTTGAGACTTCAAAACCGAAGTACAAAAACCAACGGGTGATGTCACGGTATTATCCAGCACTTCTACACAGTCTATGGTCGTAATGAGCAACACACCCGGTCGCATGTTGTCACAAGTCACAATGAGAATGTATCAGGTGGAATCTGGTTCTAGTCCAGAAGGTTAAATACCTGAAACTCAGTCACACATCGACCACTCTGTTTCTGTATCTGGTTCTGGGAGAGCAGATCTTATCTTAGCTGCTCCACCAACAATCAACATGACTCTGTGTAAACTTAAACTCAGTCTGAACTTTATGGGAACGATCAGCAGGAATTAATGAGATATGACAACACAGATTTCCTGGCTGACAACATATATATATATCTATATATATATGTGGTTTATGTACTCACTCGATAGTTAGTTACTTTTATATAGAATATAAATGTTTAATGCTGTGGCACTATAAAGTAGACTGAATGAGGAAAGTACCTCAAGTACCTCACTTCAGTACATTTGTTAAGAACTTATTTCAGTATTCCAATTTTATTCTCCTTTATACTTCTACTAACTTCTGGCCCCGGACGTATATCCCCATGCAATTAGCTACCAAAGCTATCCGTCACCGCTCATGCAAATGAGCCGTCAGTCCTAAGCTGTTCACTGCAGGCAAACTGCTGTTGTTGTGCCACAGAACTTAAAACAAATGATCACCTTGGGTGCTGCAACAACAACTCTTCCATCAGCTATAAGTTTGTTGAATCAATGTTTGTGTCATACAGACGTGATGGAAACTTCAGATTGTACTCTGAGCAACAATTCAGAAAGTTTTATTGAAGGAGTTCCTGGATTCTTGAGTTGCTCATGTTTGGCTCTGATAAGGCAGACTTCTGTTTCCAGGGATTGACAGTATATCTGTCTTTTCTTGCCACAGTCTAAACACACTCAGGTGGATTAATATGAGTGTGTGTGTGTGTGTGTGTGTGTGTGTGTGTGCATGTGTGTTAGCTATGTGGGGACCTCTCTGACACAATGCCTGCAGCAATAAACTCCATGGCCCTGAAAATGTGTTTAAAACATGTTTAATGAAAACAAATGCTTGTTTTTAATTGTTATTATTCATAATTAAGTAAATTTTCTTTTAATTGATTGTACACCAAATGTCTTACAGTACAAGGTCACTGTTTAGCTACAGCAAATACAAAGCAACATGTCCTAATGTGTGTGTGAGTGTGTGTGTGTGTGTGTGAAGATATGTATGCAAGCAGGCAGGAAGGTGATGACTTGACACCAATTATCACGATCACACCTCACCTTGGTGTCAGAGCTCAGACAGCCTGTAGCTGAGGACAAAGAATGGAGAAGGAAATGAAGTGTTACATTGATAGATTAAAGCTGAGGTAGGCAGCAAAAATCCTTAATAACCTTTTTATTAGCATATTGTAATTCAAGTGGTCTGAGAGAAAACTGTAGACTTGCTCTGTCGTCAGGCTTTAGACATGCACCATGACTCAGAGCGTTCCCATTGGCTGTTTGAAGAATGTGGATGTGTGAGCATATCCCTTCAGCCAGATGGTCTAAAAACATTGGATGTCACCCATTAATGGACTTCAGTTTGAAGCCTTCAGTTTGGCCTTTTGGCCGTCAGCATCTTGCTGTATGGCCGTCGCCAGGGCGACCACAGGACACTGGGACCCTCAGGGCGCTTTCACAACCTAAACTTTAGTTAGTTTCAATTAACCGATGCGGTTAAATCCTTGTTACGGTTCGTTTGGTCGCTTGTGACGGCCCCAATCTGAGTCTGGTGAGGACCAAAACAACCAAACGAACCGTAGTGCAGTTCGAATTCACTGTGAACGTAATCTGAACTAATTACAGGAAATGAATCAAAATGCAGCAGATTGTTGGCAGTGTTGCCAACGAAGCTACTATGTCATTATATTTAGCGACTATTGAGACACCTCTAGCGACTCTTTAAAAAAAACGACTAGCGACAAATCTAGCAACTTTTCCTGGTGTTCCTGGAGACTTTTGGAGACTCGTTCTTACTCTTCTTGTCGAGCATTAGGTGCTGCCTGTGGCCCCTCCCCCGTCCCAAAGCACTCACCAGCGGCCCAGTCCTCCCGCAGCAGTCAGAGCAGGAGATGTTAACTCCTCAGCATCCAGTCTGCAAATGATGTGTGGTCGCTGCTGGCTGTTGTACAGTGTCTCTATAGAGTGTCTCTATTGGGTCACTTATGGTCCTGAGGCCGGATAAAGGAGGAGGATTGGGATTGTGACAGAAGACGTTGCGTTTGCAGTTCTCAGCATAGTATTTAGGGTTTTTCTGACTCACTTTTTGTCTTGATGTTACTCCTCTCTCCTGCAGCATCCAGTACAATTACATGCACATGGTCAAGTATGCAGATTAGGCGATGGCTTCATTTAGCGACTACGAGCGACTTTTAGGACAGCCAATAGCTACATTCCTTCCCGCAGGAGTTGGCACCACTGACTGTGGCTAACTGTGCTGCATTTAGTGAGATGAAACACGACTGGGAGAGGACTGACTCGGACTTCTGCTGGAGTTCGATGTTTGCTTGACATCTGGGTCAAAGAACACATCCAGGAGATGCTGAATAAAGTCCACAAAAACAATGAGATTTAAAAAATCTATTGAGATCAACCGGAGTGTGCACAATAGATCAGTGCAGAGTCAAGGTAAAAAAACTTGGACAGCAATCTTTCATGGTGCGTTCAGCTCCATGTTGCTTTGTTTATTTGAAACCGCCCAAAGTGAAGACACTGCCTAATGTCCTCCATCATACATATGTTTATTATTATACTCTTTTCATTGCATAAATAAAGGAACTGACAAAACAAATAAATGGATTGATAGAGTGAGAAGGTCAGAAACATGACTCAATGGCACAAAGAAACCCAAAAGAAGGGAACATGGACTGATCAGAAAGCGTCTAAAAGAGTCTGATAATAGGCACAATAAAACATGTCAGTGGAGATAAAATGTGGTTAATAGTTTAATTTTACTGTTGACTGTAGCCAGCAGGCTTGTTTATGTAGCCAGCTAGATCCACGGTACATGATCTCAAAGGGCTTTATAGGCTACATATATTATAATTATTATAAAACTGGATTATATAACAGCATCAGGATCACAATCAGGATCTAGATGATTGAATTTAATAACTCGTACTCGTACAGGTTATGCTAAGGAGCCAGTGGTGGGATGAAGGCTTTCTCTTTTTTTTTTTTTTTTTTTTGCCTTTTTCAGAAGACTGCCCCAGCTTTAACAGACAGTAAAAAAAAAAGGTGAAGGAATGGAAGAGTGACAGATGAAAAGATAATGTGTGTGGTTAGTGGGAGGGAGGTGGGGGGGTGGGGAGCCCACTGGGAGACCGTGGGAGAATAATGCTGGTTTACATGGTGCTGTCATGGGAATGGACAGATAGACTGGAACATGGTGTCAGTCAGGGGGCGGGGCTTAGTGCTGGGAGGTTGATTGGGGAAGTAAATGATACCTTTCCTCTACACTTTACTTTTCCACAACACATGCAGAGTTCTAATGAGGGTAAAGTTCAGCTGAAAAGTGCCAAAACTGCCTCTCTGCATCTTATATTATGTGACGGATGATGTATGATGAAAAGTTTTCCCTGTCTCCATCCAGAGTTTGTGGTACATGATAGCTGTCAGTGTCTGCAGCGTTTATCTGACTCCAGGGAGTTTTACACCCACTCAGAGTCTTTGGATGACACATGATGACACTGTTTCTCTATCTCTCCCCAAGAAAAAGACCTTTATTGTTGCGTAATATGTGGACCTTATTACACATAGACGTAGTATAAGAAAGGTGAAACACAATGCAATAAAGATGTTTGCAGCCACTGCATGGATTGTATGACAGAATCAACCAAAGTTTGGTGTTTTGGAGGGTTTTTCTCCGTGCTGCAGAGGATCTGTAAGTGTAGGACACAGTGCCATCTACTGGTGTTGTCCTGTCCCTGCAGCTGCACCATCAGCTCTTCAGGGTAAAGGGAGCAGATGCCCCGCGGAGCCTGAGAGCCACAGCTTGTATGCAGGTACAGTGTAATTATAATCAAAAATTAGCTTTTAAATGAAAAAGGACCTGAGGGCCAGAATGAAACAGAGGGCTGGTTTCAGTAATATGGTCCTGCTGTACACTGTTAGCCAATGAAGCATGTTTAATTACGTAGAATACAGCGGGGTCACTAAGTGCTCAGTGAACACAATGGCTTCAACACTTTCAATTAAGATACATTCTGCTTATTTTTCACTTTCATAAAGTCGTGGGACCTGCAGGAAAAATGTAAAAGAATGGTCAGAATGAAAGCAGCGGAGGGTAAAATGGTTCACAAACACTTCCCATAATGCAGCTTGATATGTTTTCTCATTAGACTGTTAACTGTCTGGCAATCACCAGCAACTTGTGGTTTCTCCATCTGTGTTCCTCTGTTCTTTTACTTGTTATTCTGATTCTGACAGTACAGAGACATGGAGGAGCCAGACGGAGATCTCTCACTGGTCAGACAGTCTGAAGACTTCTCAACAGTCGACATCTGATCCACCTCATACCAACCTGAACCTGCAGCAGCGAACACCAAACTAAACAAATTTAAGTTTTTAAAAAGATATATTTTAGAGTTACTGTAGTCATAGTGTAGTTATAATGTTAGGAAAACTCAATTTCAAGGAAACTTGCTGCACGAGATTTTTGAGTTTTAAGTCCAACTAAAAATTTTCTGTTTTAAAGGAAAACTGTTACATTTAGATAGATTACTTTATAATTGTAATAATGTAATTTGACATTTCAAATAAATGTAACATTTGAGCCAACCAGTGTTGTGAAATGAAAAAGTAGTCAGATCATTTACTTCAGTAAAAGTACTAATACACACTGTGAAATGACTCCACTACAAGTAAAAGTCATTCAAAACTTACTGAAGTAAAAGTACAAAAGTATCAGCATCAAAATGTACTTAAAGTATCAAAAGTAAAAGTATTATTATTGATGCGTTTATGTAAGCAGCATTTTCATTTTGTAAATGTAGGGCTCGTTTTAATGACTTAATATACTGTTATGAGGTTAATTTTTTAAAAAGTGTATTCATTTTAAATGGACCATGTTTTTATGTTAAATCTCGACCTGAAAAGTAACTAAAGCTGTCAGTTAATGTAGAGGAGTAAAGAATAAAGTTACATAACATGGAAATACTCAAGTAATGTACAAATACCTCAAAATTGTTCTAAAGTACAGTACTTGAGTAAATGTACTTAGTTACATTCCACCACTGGAGCCAACAAATTATATATACAACTAATTATTTTTTTGTTCAAATAATTCATGTTTTATACGTACAAAAATAAAAAAAATTGAGTTCTTCCACCTTAAATCATGATGTTTGACTAACTTTACACAAGAAACTCAAAGAATATAATGATAATCAGATCTAGTTTACACCATAACTAAATGTCTTTCCTTCAGTTGACTGAAAAAAAATCATTGTAAGGACAGAAATGTTAAATTTTCGTTTTAACAGTTATGTTTCATTTGTCATTGTTGGAAAATATTATCCACAAGTACAAATGTTAACTATCCAGCTATACAGCATTATTAAATATTTTTTCAAAGTAAAAAGTCTGCTACATACTCCATCAGGTGGTTAAATGTGAGACCAGCTCTAGTCCTACAGGTGAGGAGTGAGACAGGTGAGGAGTGAGACAGGTGAGGAGTGAGACAGGTGAGGCCGACAGGTGAGGAGTGAGACAGGTGAGGAGTGAGACAGGTGAGGAGTGAGACAGGTGAGGAGTGAGACAGGTGAGGAGTGAGACAGGTGAGGAGTGAGACAGGTGAGGAGCCTGAAACCTTCCTGCTGTCTGTCCATCCTGCAGCTCACACACTCAGACACAGAGCTGCTGTGAGTGATAGCTCACTGACACTAAGAAAGACACAGAAATAATAGATAAATATGTGCCTGGTGTGTCTGAGCCAGTGCTGATGGGGCTGACCAGAGGGGAAACAGCAGCTCTGTGTTTCCATGTTACTGTCAGACTGTCAGGCTGCAGTCTGCCCCGAGGAGACAATGAGATCTGTCTCTGCTGGTCCATCAGGTGTGATGAGGAGCTGCAGGACTCACAGAGTTCCACTGGGAGGAACAGAGGAACAGAGAACTTTAGTGGCTGGGTCCTCAGAAACCTCCTGACTGGTTCCTGCAGAACAAACCAGCAGCGGAGCGTTCCTCCAGCAGGAGGGATGGATAGAGATCCAACATTTCACTGTGAGTGTTCCTCCTTCAGGGCAGCAGAGGAGCAGAAGGAGCAGAGGAGCAGAGGAGTAGAAGGAGCAGAGGAGCAGAAGGAGCAGAGGAGCAGAAGGAGACTCTCTGACCATCAGACTGTTGTTAGAACACTCACTCTCCTCCACCACAGAGTCTGGAGGAGTCTGGAGGAGTCTGAAGGAGTCTGGAGGAGTGAGGCTGTTGGAGCTGCAGACATGGAGGCTGACTGAGTTCACAGGATCAATAAGTTTTATTTCACGGGAACTATTTCTGGTAATTTACTATATATTCATCCTGGGTGCTGTAGATCTAAGCTGCATATTCCACCTGTGGTTGGTCTTCACTCTGCATTATTTTACACATTTTAAATGATTTGGTTTTCATATAATTGCCTTTGGTTTGGTTTGATGAATGAGGAGAGAGGTGGTCGTTAGATGAATCTATCGCTATCTTTCCGTCTGTATTATTCTTATTCTCAGCTGTCAGTTAATAATGTTTTGTTTTTACTGTTTTCAATGGATCAAACTGATGCTGAAGAAAGGGCTTAAATCTCCACTTAGCATGCTAATCGTTGATAGCACATTAAGCAGTATGCTGCACTAAAAGTACATTAACATGAACCCAATTAGCTGATATACTATATTGATAATATATTTAAAAAAATAGCAACCCTAGCTGTTGCAGGACACGATAATATTCGCTGTTGTAAAAAAAGTTTTGTTGAATTAGGGCGACAAAACCACAAAAAACATTTTTTTCCCCAAAACCACAAGTTCCTGATTAGGCGTTATCAAAGATATTTTAAAAAGTAAATAAATTTAGTTTACAACATGTTAACAACGTGACGACTGGAAGTGACATAGTTACATAAAAACATGATGCATGGATGTTTGTGATGTTTGAATAACATTTAGAACTTTTCATGGTTTTAGTGATTCATGTTTTTTATAAACCTGTTTTAAGGATCAGTGGCTGCTGACTCCACTAACTGCTCCGGGAAAATAAAGGCTTCAGCCACATGTTTGTGCAAAGCAAAACCTCTTTTTAATGAGAAGCCCGACAAGTTTGACTGCAGGATCACATTCATGTTTATTCATGTTACACTTCATATTGTGTCCCAGTCATATTATATAAATAACGCCACCATTATTTTTTGTCATCAGCTGTGGCTGAAATAATGGCTACTGTTGTAAATCAGCAAACAGCTCAGTGAATTTCATCATCTTCTCCAAGAACTACGTCTTGCTCCTACAGAAGTATGAACCTAAAATAAAAATACTTAGCTGTGATTTATTTGCAATAATGAGATCAAAAGTGTGCAGAAAGAACTTCAGCTGGATGTCGACGTGTTGAACGTCTGAATGTTTATCAGTTTGTCTGCAGGACGACAAGAAAACTACTTTAAAATGCTTGTTTTCTGACCAGAGCTCTGATACATCACAGTTTATATTTACTCATTGTTGTTGTTGAATAAATGAATCAGCACTTTGAGCACTTAACACTAGTTTATACTAGATCCACCACTGTGTTGTTATTATCTGTATGGCTCGACACCACCAGAGGCTAGTGAGTAATTATGTATTTTGTAATGTGGGTGAATTAATCCTACATTATATAAAACTGCTCTTGATGTGCCAGAGTGTGTTCTGCTGAGGACGGAGTGATGACTCTGGTGTTGTAATGATCCAACTAAACATTATTTATTGCTTTAAACCAGAAGGCTCCTGACTCAACCACTGGAAACAAAGCAGGAAGTGAACATGGGTAATATTTCACTCTTTCTTTTCCTCCCCTCTTCCCCTCTTCCTCTCCTCTCCTGTACTCTATATAGAACTGTAATTACAGTGTCTTCTTTTTCTTATTAGCAGATAAGACTTCCATAATGGTTCCCTGGAGAGCCTGTCCAAACTTAATTAACGCTGGCTAAACACTCCCTCTCTCCTTCTGTTTCTCTCTCTCCGTCTTGCCTGTTATGTCTCTCTCTCTCTCTCTCTCTCTCTCTCTTTCTCTCCTCCTCATCCCTCTCTCTCTATTTGTCTCCCTCCCTCTTATGGGACAATGACGGCTGCAGGAGAAGAAGACCGGCAGGAAGCTGCCTGGAGAATAAAGCTGGACTTGACACAGGCTTGACTCAGATACACTGAACAACCATCAGGGCTTAGAGCTGCTGCTGTGGTGTGTGCTAATTTACTCATTGACTTGAATAGTGTGTGTGTGTGTGTGTGTGTGTGAGTGTGTGTGCGTGTGTGTGCGTGTGTGTGTGTGTGTGTGTGTGTGTGTGTATGTGAGGATCTAATTCCTCTGAGCGGTGTAAGCCCTGAAATCGTGCTCTGATCTTCGGCTGAGTAGCCCGCTCTTTTAATTCCCATTTGTTTGACTTAGAGAGATTAGCCATTAATTACTGGCTAGAGAAATTAAGCACACACACACACACACACACACACACACACACACACACACACACACACACACAACCTCACACAGAGTGTGGTGTAGAGCTGTTAAATAGAGCTCATTACACCGGCCTTACCGCATGGGCCAAAGGCACAGAGAGCTGAGATAGCATTGTCTAACAGGACACACACACACACACACACGCACACACACACACACACACACACACACGCACACACACACACACACACACACACACACACACACAGCTACTGGGGAAACTATGGGCCAAAAGATGCTGTTCTGGGCGAAATCTGTCCGGTTTTAGCTGAGTGTAGCATGAGAGCGCGGGGGATTAGAGAGACGAGCTGACGAAGACGAGACAGGATGAAGAATATCACAAACACCTGAACAAGCACCAGGCTGCTCACTGCTACAGAGCCTCAACACCTGAACAAGCCTTTACATCAGGGGTCTCAAACTCGCGGCCCGCGGGCCAATTGCGGCCCTCGTGACGATATTTTGTGGCCCCCACCTTGATATGAAAGTTTAATGAGTTTTATATGAATGGCACTTTACCGTGTTGTCTGTGGAAGGTCCCTTTAATTACTTTTTTGTAATTTTGTGGGGTTTTTTTTGATAATTTTGTGTCTTTTTTTAATAATTGTTTTTTTTTTTAGAAAAAAAATAATTGTATGTTTTTTTTTTTTTAAAGTATGTCTTTTTTGGTGATTCTGTGTCTTTTTTGGTCATTTTGTTTCTTTTTTTAAGTATTTTAGTTTTTTCTGTCATTTTGTGTCTTTTTGGGTCATTTTGTGTCTTTTTTAAATAATTTTGTCTTTTTTGGTAATTCTGTGTATTTTTTGGTCATTTTTTTTTTTTTTTTTAATTTTGTGTCTTTTTTTTATAATTTTGTGTCTTTTTTGGCAATTCTGTGTATTTTTTTGTCATTTTGTGTCTTTTTTGTCATTTTGTGTCTTTTTTGTCATTTGTGTCTTTTTTGTCATTTTGTGTCTTTTTTTGGTCATTTTGATACTGCCTCCAGCGGCCCCCAAGTAATTTGAGTTTGAGACCCCTGCTTTACATCATGTTGGGCTTCATCTCACATGGTCCCAATGAGTCCTTTGACCCGCTTACACTGTAAAAAATATTCTGTTTAATTTACGGTAAAATACCGGCAGCTGTGGTTGCCAGAACTTTACCGTAAAAAATACAGTGAGTTGGTTTTCTACTGTAAATTTAAATGTAAATATCAGCTAAATCTGTCATTTAGACTGAAAAATCACTTGCCATTTTATCCCTATTGTGTCTCTTTTTGGTAATTTTGTGTCTCATTTGATAATTTTACATATTTTTTTGGTCATTTTGTGTCTTTTTTGATAATTTCATGTCTCTTTTGGTCGTTTTCTGTCTTTTTTTGGTAATTTTGTGTCTTTTTAGATAGTTTTGTGTCTCTTTTGGTCATTTTGTGTCTTTTTTGATGGTTTTGTGTCTCTTTTGGTCGTTTTCTGTCTTTTTTTTGGTCGTTTTGTGACTCTTTTGGTCATTTTAGGTCCTTTGTTAGGTCCTTTGGTCTGCTATTATTTTTAGGGTAGTTATGTCCTTGTGACGTTCTGGTATTTCTCCATTCATTTTAAATGAAAAATCTAATATTTTTTACAGCAAAACTGTGTTTTCTAAAGTTTATGACAGAAAAAAGTAAAAGTTTTGTGCTATTCTTTGATTTACGGTAATTAAAAGTGTCTACTACGGTGATATTACATTTTTAATTTCACGCCCTATTTCTGATATAATTTGACAGTGTTTTACTGTAATTTCTACCAACATTTTTTACAGTGTAGAATGGAACAGAATACAATGCCACATTGGAAAAGATAAACCTAAAACTCTACTAATTGTTTTTTTCATCTCAACAATGGATGACATTACAATGTGTAATATTAAAGGGGCTGTTTATAGTTATAAACACAACCCTCCGCCTCTCCACTACACTAAATATGTCTTGCTGAAAGCTATCAACAAAACTCACTGCATGTATGCTAGCTACAGCTCATCGCTACATGCTAATAACCAGCTGGTGAATAGTCACACTGGGTGGACCGCATGATGGGCACCACTAAATATACATGTAAAACAGATAAAGGTGCTTTCTGGGGACTGGTCCTGATAGGAAGGCTGCTGGCCAGCTGTGGTTGTGTATTGCATCTGTCAGGAATACTATCTGTACCGCAATACACAACCATGGGCTGAACGGCTAACAAAAGGCCTGTTTCTAGCTAGATTTAAGCATATCATGCGATTATTTTAGCACTTTATATCTACCAGAAAGGACAAGCACGGCTTGGCTGGGAACAAGCTATGTTATGTTAGCTATATGGTAGCAAGCTAATGTTAGCTGTAAGTTAGCAAGCTAGTGTTAGCTGTTAGTTAGCAAGCTAATGTTAGCTATAAGTTAGCAAGCTAATGTTAGCTATAAGTTAGCAAGCTAAGACATTTATTACATAGCTTTCTGAATTATCCACATTCCACCACACCATTTATAACTTCTCAAATGCTTAACTCACACAAATGTAGTTAGCTTAAAACTGACATTATATATATTAGACTAATATGTTAGTTAATGTTAAATATATAAGAGCATAATATGGCCAAAAATGACAGGAAAACACCATATTATAGGATGTCCAAAAATGAACTTATCAAAAAAATAGTGATACATGTCGATTTTTGTCAAAAATGGTCAAATTTTAAAATGCCCCAAAATGCTTAAAATGGCCCAATTATGCTCTGTTGATACATATACGAGCATAATATGGCTAGAATTAACCATATTATAGGATGTCAAAAATGACCCCCTAAAAGAAATTAATACATGTTGATTTTTGTCTAAAAAGGTCAAATTTTAAATGCCTAAAAATGCTTAAATTGGCCCAATTGGCTCACTGTGTTGACTCACAGTTTCCCCATAGTCACAGCTGGAGTCTCAAGTCTGTTTCCATTTTTGTCCTCTTAAAAGTTCAACTTGTCAGATTTTAAAAATAGAGTTCTGGGTTCTTTACCCTGCTGGTAGAGCAATTCACCAAACAGCAGCTTTTAGACATTTTTCTGTTGTTTTCACAGATGGAATTGTCAAGAAGGCTCCTTCATTCAACACAAAGTCAATAGAAAGAAATGCATTGGTTTCCCCTCCGGCAGGCAGCGGGGCTTAAATCTGCCTCTGTTACTTCTGGTCATTTACAGAAATAGTGAGGCGGAGCAAGATGATCAAACAAACAGAGAACATGAAACATCAGTGGTGCTAAAGAGCCAAGAGATACAAGGTCAAAGCCTCTAGATCATGGGTCTCAAACTGGCGGCCCGCGGGCCAATTGTGGCCCTTGTGACGATATTTTGTGGCCCCCACCTTGATATGAAAGTTTAATGTGAGTTTTATATGAATGGCACTTTACCGTGTTGTGTGTGGAAGGTCTAATTACTATTTTTTTTTTATTACTATTTTTGGTAATTTTGTGTCTTTTTTAAAATAGTTTTGTGTCTTTTTAAATAGTTTTGTGTCTTTTTTGGTAATTCTGTGTCCTTTTTTTTGGTCATTTTGTGTCTTTTTTGGTAATTCTGTGTCTTTTTTTGGTAATATTGTTTTTGTTTTTTTATAGTATTTTTTTCTGTTATTTTGTGTCTTTGGTGTGTCATTTTTTAGTAATTCTGTGTTTTTTTGCTAATTCTGTGTCTTTTTTGGTAAATTTGTGTCTTTTTAAAAATAATTTTGTGTCTTTTTGCTTATTCTGTGTCATTTTTGGTCATTTTTATTTCTTTTTAAGTAATTTTTTCTGTTATTTTGTGTCTTTTTTGATCATTTTGTGTCTTTTGTGTGTCATTTTGTGTCTTTTTTTTGTAATTTTGTGTCTTTTTTTTGTAATTTTGTGTCTTTTTTAGTCATTTTGTGTCTTTTAGAAATTTTGTGTCTTTTTTTGGTCATTTTGTGTCTTTTTTAAGCATTTTAGGGTTTTTTTCTGTCATTTTGTGTCTTTTTTGTTGTTGTAATTTTGTGTCTTTTTTTGGTCATTTTGATACTGCCTCCAGCGGCCCCCAGGTAATTTGAGTTTGAGACCCCTGCTGTAGAGGCTGATGCAGCCGGATGGTTTAAAATAGCTGATTACATCTGGCGCCCCACAGCCAAGTGGGACTAAAGGCCCTGCAGTGGTTTGGAGAGAGAGACTGAAGGTAATAGTGATAAATAAAGTGAGAAGTTTTCTCATTTTGTATTGAAATGAATGGACCCAAATGCTTCTGCAGCACCGCCTGTTGGAAGTCTTGTCAGAATGCAGCTTGATGCCTCGTTCCCACGTGACTCACGAGTTTATTCTCAGTGTTTGTGCACTTACACTTTCTTAAGTTTCCACATCTTTCTTTTGTACCAACGCTGGACCGTGATTGGCTTCCAAACTAGTTCATGTGATGTCACAAATCTTCAGCTCGTAATTTCATGTGTTGAACTCAGTTTAAAGGTGAGCGCAGAGGAACTTTTCTCCCTTCAGTGGATGAATCGAAGACGTTTATCTAGAGTCACACTCTGCACAGAGAAGCTTCATCATCTCTATGGAAAGAACAACACATTTTTGAGTGGAGGGGGACTTTATTATATATATATTATATTATATACTTATAATAAAAAAAAGATATTTCACAAAAAAAACAGTTGGTCTCAAACCTGCTTTTCAAAATATTTGATAAAGTTAATAGGCAAACAGGTAGATAGGTTTAATACATTAGTGGTGTTAGTGTGTGTTGGTGAAGTGACTTCCTGTTTACAAAGCTGATTGCTTTTGATTGGACAGCTCTACGTGTTTACATTCCTTTAGTTCCAACTGTGAAACCCAATTTAGTAAATCATCAAGTTTGAAGCTGTTTACTGAGAACTTAAAAAAAACAGATTTACATATAGCTGCAAACATGGAACAAACATAACTTTTATCTTCTCATGAGTTATTCCCTCCATCCTCCTAAAGAAATGCTATCTCTGAGGTCACACATTCCCGTCCCTGCAGCCGGCTGGCCGTCCTGTGGTTCAGGCTGTCTGCTGTCATTCACCAGGATCAGTCTGAGCCTCGGTTCCTCCTGTTGCTAACGGTTAGCTTCGTTTGAAGAGTCGCTAACGGTTAGCTTCGTTTGAAGAGTCGCTGTCAGTGACTGGAGGCTGTTACAGCAGCTCAGTTTATCTCAGGGGAAATTATGTTTTATTCATGATGCCAACGCTTCACCTTAAAACAGAATGTATTTCCCTTCTCTGGCATGTGACTGCCAACACAAACAACACAAATATGAACAAACAACACAAACAACACAAATATGAACAAACAGTACTTTTGATCACGGGCGAAAAGAATTTTCAGAAGGTGGAGAAAAGTGAAGCAGCGCTGAAGATAAGGCCTGAAGTGTGTGTGTGTGTGTGTGTGTGTGTGTGCTTCCCTCTAGTGGTCATAAGACTCTACTCTACTCTCTAGGGCTCTGCTGTTATTCTGTACTGTACTATTATTATTATTATATATCGTCTAGTCACTATAGCATTGTTGCCATCACATCACCAGTATAATTACCTTCATCTTGTCAACCATCCTACCAACTGATCTTCTTTTTTTAACTCTTAAGTGTTCTTGTTCTGTTCTGTGTTTTTTTCTATTGTTGTTTTTATTTATGCTACCTCAGTATTTTATTCTATTGTATTTTATTGTACTTGAATACCGAACTGCTGTGACAACCGAATTTCCCTTCGGGGATGAATAAAGTAATCTATCTATCTATCTATCTATCTATCTATCTATCTATCTATCTATCTATCTATCTATTCATAGCATCAACAAGATCATTCAAACGTATTTACATTAAACATTAAAGGGACATTTGACCCTTTAATTTAATTAAATTAATTTAATTTGACCCTCTATGGTAGTGTTGCCCTCAGGCAACATACACATTTTTTGGCCTGTCAAATTTTTACCTTAACTAACTTTACAAAAAAGAGGAGAGTCTAGGGAACCACGAGCAATGCTTTAATTTGTCATCATTTGACCTCCAGGAGGCCATGTTGAAACCCTTTTTTGCAGACTTTATTTTTAATAGTTTCATCCACTTAGACTGTTGAAGACATTAATTTCAATGGGCCGTTGGTTCAATGGTTCAATGTTGCCTTCAAGCAAAATTCAGACAGGAAACCAGTTGAGAAAGTTCCTTTTATAATGTTATTAAATTTAAAATGTTACACATTGAAGCTACTGAATCTTCTATTAAATAAATGATGTGAATGTGTGCACCGTTTTGGGGCAACAGACCCAAAAAACCTCCAAAAAATGACTATGAAATTTCTTCAGATTATGTTTATTTGGTCTATTTTAAGACAAAAAACACTCCAAACATATTTTTCCTACCTGGCATCATAATGCGTACCATAGAGGGTTAAACACAGCCAGATAATGCAAATCAAAAGAAACAGAGGTGTGAATGCTGGATGCTGAATAGTTACGTGTCATTTAGTGATTCTACCTGAAGGTTCTGGCCTCAGACCACAGGAACCAAGTAAGAACAGAACTTTAAGAGCCAACTGTAATCGCTACAGGAGTGCTATATGTTAAAGAAGTTTTTATTTTTTTTCGGTTTTTAGGTGACCATGACTTCACTGAGGTGTTGGTGGAAGATGTCCAGGAGGTCTGAGCTCCTCTGAGATCTGTCACATTGACAATCTGTGTCAGATGTTTCCTAGAAGGAATAGTTCGGCTGCTGGCTTTGGGTTGGTCCTGTCTGCATGCATCAAGTTCCTCATGCATTTTCTTTTGGAAAGGTAAATATGAGAGTTGTGTCCTCTGTATAGCTGGAGACAGATTATTCTGAGAGGATCAGGTACCATCAGCTCTGTGCCAGACGTTAATGTGAAATATACAGGATGGCCAATCAGCCAGTCGCTGCTGCAGCAGGCAGCATGGAGATGTTTTAGGGTGTAAGTTAAAAAGAGAAGTGAGTCATTTCTTGACAAAGATCATCTTATTAAAAAGTGTTCCTCTCCAAGGATGTTCTGCAGGCCATCACAGGTACTGACACACACTATGTATGACTGCTGTCATGTTTTTATCAGATTAAAATTGGCCAAATATCTAAGACACAAATGCAACTGAGAGAGAAGAGAAAACAAGAGAATGGAGACGAGCAGCAGCTGGACTGTGACGCCCCCTGGTGGATATTAGAGTCAAAGAGCAGAGCAGGTTCAGAATCAGCTGCTGCAGACAGTCAAACATCCTGCAAACATCCCTTAGTTCAGTAAAAGTACTAATACCACACCGTGAAATTACTCCATAAGTACTCAATGTACTGAAAATATCAAAAGTAAAAGTACTTGTTGTGCAGAATGGCCTCAGATTGTTTTATATTTTACAAATATCGTTTTAGATTATTTGCATTGATTATCATGCATTTACATAAGCAGCATTTAAATTTTGTATAGGTAGGGCTTATTTTAACTACTGAATATACTGTTATTAGGTTTAATAAAAAAAAAAAAGTCTAATCACTTTAAATTGATCACATTTTATATTAAATCTCTACCTGTAAAGTAACTAAAACCTCAAAACTGTACTTAAGTACTTCAGTAAATGTACTTAGTTACTTCCCACCATGGGCTGCAGCATGAAGAAATAACTCAGTATATATTTACTCAGTATATTTATATCTCAATAAGACAGTACAGAGAAATACTGCAGCTACAGCTGCTATCAAACATTTTAACACCTTAATATATAGGTCTTTTTTTCAAACATTCATACAATATTTCTACAGCTTGAAAACTTTTTTGTTCATTCACAAACTTCAGATAATTTAATGACCATTATTTCTTTGATCCTGCTTTATTTCTTCACATTTTTTCCACAGAGAGCTTCACCTTCAGACTTCCTCATCACTTCACTCAAGTACTGTACTTAAGTACAATTTTGAGGTACTTGTACTTTCCTTGAGTATGTAGTTCTTATATTACCTATACTTCTACTTCACTACATTTGAGGCAAATATTGTACTACAACATTTAGCTTTAGTTTCTTTTAAGATTTAACAGGAAAAACATCCGAAATTTAAAGTGATTACACATTTTTTAAAATTAAACCTCATAACAGTATATTAAGTAGTGAATGAGTCTTACCTTGAGAAATAAAACACTGCTTACATAAATGCGTCACAACAAATAATCTAATAATATATTATGAATACACTGCAAAAAAAGAAAAGTTGGGTGAACTCAAAATTTCAAGGCAACAAACTTCGATAAAATTTTAAGTTGGACAATTAAACTAAATATTTTAAGTTTTGTTTTTCAGTTTGCTCAACTCTGAATTCAGATTTTTGTCAACTCAACTGTAAGTTGTACTAACTTATAATTTTACATTGTAATAACTTTTAATCCTTCTGCTAACTTCTGCAATGTGCTGAATTGGCACGATTGTAACGCCGCTATGAAATGTCAGCTAATGTTGTGACCACAATTTTGAGTTAGCATTGATACGCTAATGGCTACTTTAGTAGCTGTAACAAGCAGCGCCGCTAGCATCAGTTAGCCGCTAGCATCAGTTAGCCGCTAGCTTTCGCTAATGACCGAATTTCACCGCTTTCCCTCATTTCCCAACAAAGAAATAAGAGTTATCAGAACTATTGTCCCTTGTTGTGAACCCCAACTTAAAGATATAAGTAACAACAACTCACCAACTTGTTTTTGAGCAGACAACTGGCTTCCTTTGTTGTGCTAACTTACATTATTGCCCTAAATGTCAGTAATTTATATTTCCAAGTTTTACCAACTTAAATCACTGTTTTAGGCAAAAAATACAAGTTGGCTTTTTTGCAGTGTATATAAAACAATCTGAGGGGTCCATTCTGCATAACAAGTTCTTCTACTTTTGATACTTCAAGTACATTTTGATGCTGATACTTTTGTACTTTTACTTCAGTAAGTTTTGACTGCAGGACTTTTACTTGTAGTGGAGTAATTTCACAGTGTGTATTAGTACTTTTACTGCAGTAAGAGACCTGAATACCTCTTCTTCCAGCGCTCCATCTCCAGGCAGTAATGTCCCAACGAGAACCAGCCTTGGATTATAACGTCTGATGGATTATAACGTTTGATGGATAATAACGTCTGATGGATTATAACGTCTGATGGATTATAACGTTTGATGGATTATAACGTTTGATGGATTATAACGTCTGATGTATGAACGTAGGAGCAAAAAGAAAAAAACACATGAGCCAAGAGTTGTAATTCATCTTTATTGTTTAAATTCACCAAAAAGATTTCTGCATAACTACATCCAACAGCATTCATTGTTGTCGTCACCGTGACCTCATCGACGCCCCGAGTGACGACAGTGTGACATCATCAGCGCCGCCATGACGTCACAGCATCACGGCAGAAAAAAGCCCACTGTCAGTCCGTCCCAGAGTCCGTCGTCAATAAAAGCGTCTCGCCGCTACCCGTGTAAAGCACAAACATTGCACATCAACTTATAGCATCAAGTGTCCTTCTGGAAATGAGAAACCCACCCCGCTCTTCAAATGAAGACAAATCAAACGATGAGTGGAAGTCAACCATACATGGGTTTATACAGAGTATGACTTCAGTTATGATCATGATTAGTCAAAACACCAATAGCACCGTGTGCGCTCATTATACTCCACCACTGTCAGGTCAGACCTTTCTTAAATATCCACATTTAATATTTGTCATGCGCAGACCTAGATCCAGGAAGGGGAGGAGTTTTAAATAATGTCTGAACTGGGAAAGATAACCTACAGCACCTCTGCTACTCTCTAGATACAGGCCGTGTATTAAATGTTTGTAGATATATTCCGTGTGTTTGGAATTTAAGTTATAAATATAGAAGCAGGACCGTAGCCAGGGTTATAGAAATACTGACTCCTATATCACCCTAACTGTTAAAATAGATTTTCTATAAACTGTATCTCCCATATTTTTATGTCTCAATTGTCGTAATGCTGTTTTAAAAGCTGGCACGTGTATTTTTTGGCCTAAAACAATGAAGAAAGTTTGATAAATATCATCTTCTTTATGTGTCTTTTTGTGTTCTGTACATTGCTTCTCTAGTAAATTGAACATTAAGGGTTAGGATTGTGTCTTTTATTATGCAGTTATGAGAGCAAAGCTTCCACTCTGCAATCAAAAAATGTCTTATTTTAAGTAAAATAGATTTGTAATTAAAAATGTATTATTGCAGATCAAAAATGTTTGTTTCAAAGTTTTAAAACTCTTTATAAACTCTTTGAGCTTTGCTCTCAAATCTATTTTGATTGAAAGTTTTGTTCTGTTTCGTTGCATAATAAAGACACAAAGTGTCCCTAAAATAAAACACTGCTACGGCCCTGATCCAGAAAGGTTTATCATCATTTAGCTGAAAAAGGATATTCAAAATGTACTTTGATTATGCATTTACAGTTTCAGGCTTCAGGTTTTAGACTTTATAGATCTGAATATTTCATGCTATAACAGTGTTTTGCACTGATTTGCTGCCAAGGTTTGGGCTCTTTATAAAAGTGCTCATTTCATGTTAAACAATAAGTCCTAATCTATCTCTGTCTATACTATATCTCTCATCATTTATATCTAATATACTCTCATTTGGTATCATATGCCATTTTAACACCACACTGTATATCTTAGCTGTTTTATGTCCACTTGGTGAAGTTAACATATGGCTATAATCTCCTTTAGTACCATCTAAATGATGAGGAGCCTTACATACAGTGTGCTCACACATTTCCAGTTCTCCTCAAAAAAAATGAGGGTAAATATAATTTAGACTGTGACATTCTTTGTACTAAAAAATTGCATTATTTCAGCTATTATGGCTATATTAGCTTTGTTCAAAGATAAAGAATACTGCTAATGCAGGGTAAGATCTGCCTTTTTATGTCACTGAATGTCACTCCAAACACTCCATCTGTTCCTTTACTAATATGTTATCTGGAATATTTTCTATGAAACAAGATGAAACTAAAATGTGTGCATTCTTCAGAAAGCCAAGGAGATCTCCAAACAGTCCTTCATCATAAACGCAGTGGAAATAAATGGAAGAAAAATGGCGCCAGAAAAATGTCAAGCAAAGTATCCCTCCCGCAGCTCTTGCATAAATCTCTCCGTTAAATCATCTGCTATATACAGGAATACATTTAATGTTACATATGCGGCTCGTGAGAGCCCGGCTAGTCTCTGAACAGTACGACACCATAGTCTTCCTCTTCTCATCAAAGTAACCAAAGTCAAGTTTCCTTTTACAGCAGAATACAGTAGACACCTTTCAAGTAAAAGAACAGATTTTCTAAGAATACTGGTGTGTTCACATAACTGCAGCAGACCTGAGTCACACCAGGATTGAAATCAGTTCAAATCCAAATCATCATTAATCATTTTTTTAAATCTTCGCCTTTAGTGAGGAGTCAAACCAACCCTGCAGCGGCTGCAAAGCTACAAAACAGAACTGCATGAGAGTTTTCAGGATTTCATTCCTCTGTTGACTCAGGTCTGCCTCATGATTATCAGACAGAACTTCATAATCAGATGATGGACAGAACAGAGTGACTACTTCCTGTTTTCATTACTGAATCCGATGAAGGAAAAAAGTAAACTAAGTAATTATTTTTAAAAGTACAGAAATGCCATCATAACCACAGACAACTAAGCCGCCGATTTCTCTGTTTTTGAAGAATGTAATATATTTTTTTGCCTTGAAATAAGGTGAGTGAAATAGAAACACTCACTACATCTTTTTTGTACAGTAATCCATTGATAATAATCAATGCACAAAAGTAAAAGACAAAAGCACACAAATATCCAAAAACTGAAATTGAGACAGCTCAAGACGAGAGATTTTTTTTCCCTTTTCCTTAGATTTTTTTTCTCACTTAAGTTTAAAATACACATATTAACCAGCGGTAGAATGTTTACATAGAGTAGGAATTTGGATTCATCAAAAAAAAAAAGAAAAAGCACAGTTTTGAGTCAGTCCAGCTTTCTCCTGGCTTTATGGTGGAATTTAGCTTCAAAGTCCAGGATGGCCCAGTCCAGTCCGGTCCGGTCCGGTTCAGAGGACGACTGGCCCCGGCTGGGGCGCTACGTCCTGATAACGCAGCGCTGGCTGGGGCGCTACGTCCTGGTAACGCAGCGCTGGCTGGGGCACTACGTCCTGGTAACGCAGCGCTGTGGGCCATCAGTTACTGTACGATGGTTGCTGGGCAGAGAACGAGCTGGAGGAGGCCTCTACTCTACTCACCCTGCTCATCACCACTGCAGGGGTCTGGTACACAGCACCACCTCACTCAGCTCAGCTCAGCTCAGCTCAGCAGTGGGAGGGGCCTCTAGCTGTACAATGGTGGTCACCACAGAGGAGGCAGTCTACATAGAAACAGTGACAAGGGGCCCAGAGGGACCAGTAGGGACCAGTAGGGGCCAGAGAGGCTGGGGGCTCAGGGAGCAGAGAGAATACAGAAAGAGAGAATTATGGCTGAACATTGGAGACCAGGAGGAGGGGCTTAGGGGCCACGAGGAGTTCTGGAGGAAGCTTTGAGCTGCAGATGAAGGGGAGCTGGGGGGCCGGGGGGGTCGGGGGGTTCACTGGGGATCAATAAGTCAGACAGGAGGAAGGAGGGCCGAAGGGAAGGAGGTGATAAAGTTCCAGAGAGTTTTCAGTGAGAGGGAAGTCCTCTGGCCATCCAAAGAGACACCTGCAGGAACAGAACACAGTGAACATACAATTGAAAAGCAGCCGATGTGTTTGTGTTTCCTTCCTTCGGTCCAAAGGCCTGGTGACATCACTGTAGACTCCGATTATTGTGCAATGATCCAATATAGTCAGTTAGTTTCATGAAATCCTATTTATCGAGACATTGGATGTTTTTAGGATGCCCGTATAGAAAAGAAACCTGCCAACTCAATTATCTATAATGTTAACGATCAATCGATTAATCGCTGCATGGATACATGGGCAAAATAAAAGATATATATATATACATGATAATGGAGGCTTTTATTTTGAAAGGTTGAAAAGAGACATCCTGTATATTGTAAAATAACTCAAGTGAGATTAAACTGTAAGATAACATGAAGGAGTTCAGTGTTTTAAGTTTTAGCCCCAGAAGAGGTATATACATATATATATATATATATATATACTCCTCCAAGAATCGCCACCTTATCGTGGTGGAGGGGTTTGTGTGCTCCAGTGATCCTGGGAGCTGTGTTGTCGGGAGCAATAGCTCCTGGTAGGGTCTCCCAAGGCAAAGTGGTCCCAGGGGAGGGGCCAGACTAAGAGCGATTCAAAAGACCTCTATGAAGCGGACCATGAGAGATCAGCGCACCTCGCCCGGCACGGGTAAACCGGGGCCCCCTGCTGGAGCCAGACCCGGGAGGGGAGCAAGCAGGCGAGCATCTGGTGGCCAGGCTTTTGTCCATGGGGCCCGGCCGGGCTCAGCCCGAAGAAGCTACATGGATCCGCCGACCTGTGGGCCCACCCCCCGCAGAGTAGGACATAGGGGTCGGGTGCAGTGTGAGTCGGGCAGCAGGCGAAGGTGGGTACCTGGTCGTGCTGACCCCCGGCTCCAGTGGCTAGCTCTGGGGACGTGGAACGTCACCTCGCTGGCGGGGAAGGAGCCCGAGCTTGTGCGGGAGGTGGAGCGTTACCAACTAGAAATAGTTGGGCTCACCTCCACGCATAGCGTGAGCTCTGGAACCAAACTCCTGGAGAGAGGCTGGACTCTCTCCTTTTCCGGAGTTGCCCAGGGTGAGAGGCGCCGGGCGGGTGTGGGGATACTCACAAGCCCCCGGCTGAGCGCCGCTTTGTTGGAGTTCTCCCCGAGGAATGAGAGGGTCGCCTCCTTGCGGCTGCAAGTCGCGAGGAGAAGGTCTCTGACTGTTGTCTGTGCCTATGCACCGAACAGCAGTTCGGAGTACCCGGCCTTCTTGGAGTCTCTGGGTGGTGTCCTGGACTTCAACGCTCACGTGGGCAACGATGATGGTACCTGGAGGAGGTGATTGGGAGGAACGGCCTGCCCGATCTGAACCCGAGTGGTGTTTTGTTATTGGACTTCTGTGCTAGTCACGGATTGTCCATAACAAACACCATGTTCGAACATTGAGTTGCTCATAAGTGTACCTGGTACCAGAGCACTCTAGGCCAAAGATCGATCGAAAGATCAGATCTGATCATGTTCTGGACACTCGGTTGAAGAGAGGAGCAGAGCTGTCAACTGATCACCTCCTGGTGGTGAGTTGGATCAGGTGGCGGGGGAGGATGCTGGACAGACCTGGCAAACCCAAACGTGTAGTGAGGGTGTGCTGGGAATGTCTAGCGGAGGCCCCTGTCTGCAGGGTCTTCAACTCACACCTCCGGAAGAATTTCTCCAACATCCCGGGTGAGGCTGGGGACATGGAGTCCGAATGGGCCATGTTCAAAGCCTCAATTGTTGATGCGGCTGGACACCAGCGGTGAGGGAGGTCGTCAAGCTGAAGAAGGAGGCCTTTGGGTCTTGGCTGGCCGAGGGGTCTCTGGAATCAGCAGACAGGTACCGTTCGGCCAGAAGGGCTGCAGCTGCAGCAGTCGCTGAAGCAAAAACTCGGGTATGGGAGGAATTTGGGGAGGCCATGGAGGAGGACTTTCGGTCGGCCTCAAAGAGGTTCTGGAAAACCGTCAGGCGACTGAGGAAGGGAAAGCAGGGCTTGGCCCAAGCTGTGTTCAGCGGGGGAGGAGACCTGCTGACCCGACCAGGGGATGTCGTCAGACGGTGGAAAGAACACTTTGAGGAACTCCTCAATCCAGCCAACACGTCCTCTGTAGAGGAGGCAGAGTCTGAAGACTCAGGGGAAGACTCACCAGTATCCCTGGCAGAGGTCGCCGAGGTAGTCAAAAAGCTACCCGGCGGCAAGGCGCCAGGGTTGGATGAGATTCGCCCTGAGATGCTGAAGGCTCTGGACACTGTTGGGCTGTCATGGTTGACACGCCTCTATGGTGTCGTGTGGAGGTCTGGGACAGTGCCAGTGGAGTGGCAGACCGGGGTGGTGGTTCCCATTTTTAAAAATACTCCTCAGCCTCCCCGGAAAAGTCTATTCCAGGGTGCTGGAAAGGAGGCTCCGGCCAATTGTCGAACCTCAGATTCAGGAGGAACAATGCGGCTTCCGTCCTGGCCGTAGAACAATGGACCAGCTCTTTACCCTTGTAAGACTTCTGGAGGGGTCATGGGAGTTTGCCCATCCAGTCTACATGTGTTTTGTGGACTTGGAGAAGGCCTACGACCGTGTCCCTCGGGGGGGTACTGCGGGAATATGGGGTACCGGGCTCGTTGCTACGAGCTATCCGGTCCCTATATAACCAAAGTGAGAGCTGTGTCCGCATACTTGGCACAACGTCAAACATGTTCCCAGTGGGTGTTGGCCTCCGCCAGGGTTGCCCCTTGTCTCCGATTCTGTTTGTGGTTTTCATGGACAGGATCTCTAGGAGCAGCCGGGGGGAGGAAGGGATTCGGTTTGGTGACCTAAGAATTGCATCTCTGCTTTTTGCAGATGATGTGGTTCTTTTGGCTTCATCAAGCCGGGACCTCCAGCACTCGTTGGGGCGGTTTGCAGCCGAGTGCGAAGCGGTTGGGATGAGAGTCAACACCTCCAAGTCTGAGGCCATGGTTCTCTGCCGGAAAACGGTGGACTGCCTCCTCTGGGTGGGGAGAGAGGTACTGCCTCAAGCAAAGGAGTTCAAGTATCTTGGGGTCTTGTTCACGAGTGAGGGTAGAACGGAGCATGAGATTGACAGGCGGTTTGGTGCGGCGTCAGCAGTGATGTGGGCGTTGTACCGGACCGTCGTGGTGAAGAAGGAGCTGAGCCTGAAGGCAAAGCTCTCGATTTACCGGTCCATCCACGTTCCAACCCTCACCTATGGTCATGAGCTTTGTGTAGTGACCGAAAGAACGAGATCGTGGATACAAGCGGCTGAAATGAGCTTCCTCCGTAGGGTGGCTGGGCTCAGCCTTAGAGATAGGGTGAGGAGCTCAGACATCCGGAGGGAGCTCGGAGTAGAGCCGCTGCTCCTTTGCGTCGAAAGGAGTCAGCTGAGGTGGTTTGGGCATCTGGTAAGGATCCTCCCGGGCGCCTCCCGTTAGAGGAGTTCCAGGTCCAACTGGTAGGAGGCCCCGGGGAAAACCCAGAACACGATGGAGGGATTATATCTCTCTCCTGGCCTGGGAACGCCTCGGGGTCCAGGAGGAGCTGGACGTTGTGGCTGGGGAGAGGGACGTCTGGAATGCCCTGCTTTGCCTGCTCCCCCCCCGGATATATATATATATATATATATATATATATATATATATATATATATATATATATATATATATATATATATATATTAATCTTCATATTTAAGTGTGTTTATAGAATTCCCCCAGTGTAGTTAAAGCAAACTATTATCTTAATCTGACGTCTGTGTATCTGTGTGCATGCATGTAAACACAGTCACAACTGGAAATATGTATTTAATATATATTTGGTTGATTTATGCCTTATCTTTCCATCTTTAATTGACTTGAAACCTTTATGTTCATTTTGCACTAAGGTTCTTAATTAAAAGAGAAATATTCAGCACTTTAAATGTGTCATGTATTAGTTCACACATAAGCTTACAGAAATAGGCTTTATTATGTGGCTATTTATTTCATAATACTCTTGAATTACTAGAAAACATATCTCCATGATGCCTAATTCATCTTTCGTCAACACTGAAATGAACTTCATGCTGTTGACCAACAGAAAGCGCTCTTCAAAGTGCTGACCTTGGACGGGATTATTACTGTAGCTTATTATCTTTTTTTATTCATCCTCCTCTGTTGGAATATAAAGTGTTTCACTAAAGAGCAATACTTTGCAAAATACTTAGTGTGAATGAACTGTGTGAACTTATTGTCCAGTAAAAAAACAATTATGAGTTTGCAAACTGACCATTAGCACGTTCGCTAGCTCTGGGAGCTTTATCGCCCCTCTTCAATTACTTTTTATAGTACGATACGGTGTGCCATGGTGAGCAAAACAAGCAAACGGAGCAGTTGGATGAAAACAGAGAGAGATGATGTCATACATCATCAGTCTCCTGGCCCCGCCTACTTCATGTGATCAGCTGAGTGATGCTAAGTGTTTCAGAAACAGGCCTGGAGGCATTTAATGCCCTTTGTGGGATGTGCTGTCAGTTATAATTGTATCATTTATGTTTATCATTTAGTATTTTTAGATATTCCTCAATTTCTGTAATTTCATCTAATTAAAAGGGTTCCACTGCATGAAAAAACACAGTTTATTACTTCATATCAACACATATGCTTCAGTAACTTCTGAACTGACTTCAATAAGTATCACTGCAGAGAAAACTGAGATCACCTTTTAACTTTCCTGTATAACCTTTAGACAATAAAAATAAAAACATCTAACTAAACAAACTAAACAAACATTTAAACAAAATTAATGTTTAAAGCCTGATTTAAGGAAAATTCAAAAGATTTGCATGGTTTTGATGGTTTTGATTTGTTATTTTATGTTATGTTGAAGGTCAAATTGACCCATTTCAAAGTAAAAAAAAAAAAAGTATTTTTTTGGGGATGAAAGTTATTCTGATTGGCTTAATAAGTGTAATCAATATATACAATGAAAATGGTTCATTTCACATATTTGCATGTTTATATTCCATAGATGAACAGAAGAGCTGACTCCTAATTTATCAACATCACTCCAAAAAAAGTAAAAATTAAAAAATGAGAAATTACATTTTCAATAACTCAATGTCATGTAAAACTAATGTAATTCATATGTAGGTCTTTCCAATGCACATAAAAAAAGTTTTAACGTTCATTTATTATCCTCATTGAACCTGATCTGTGAGAGGTAAAGCACTAAATATTGATTGAGATGGTCAGTAATGGAGTTAATCATGAAATATAACGTTTATAACTATAATAATATAACGATATATAAAGTTTATTGGGATTTTTTGGTTTCTGACACTTTTAGATAATTAAACATGCCCCCATGAACACTATTGAACATAACAGGTGAAGGACATTCAGTGGTAGTCACTAAAAGGAATCATGTGCATTTCTTTCCTCATTAGTTATTTTCAATGCTGATAATTATTAATGTCATTATTTTAATTTGAAAGGTTGTATCGATCAGTTCTCTGTTTCCCTGCCTGGTTTC
Source organism: Centropristis striata (assembly GCF_030273125.1). Classification (NCBI taxonomy): domain Eukaryota; kingdom Metazoa; phylum Chordata; class Actinopteri; order Perciformes; family Serranidae; genus Centropristis; species Centropristis striata. Next base: position 285,717 of record NC_081522.1, on the reverse strand, counting down.
TACAGACATGACAACATGACATGACAACATGACATAGACGGTATGAGACGCTATGACCTACCGAGCTACTGGCTGTGTCCACTTCAGCAGATGGTTTCAAGGTGACGGGAGTTCTGTGGGACAAGAGAAGAACGTCTTCAACCATAAATAAAATACTGCTTCAGGAAGCTTACAGCTTCTTCATGTGTTACATAACAGAGCAGCTGGACTGTCTGTCTCACCGGTGTGTCGCTCCACTGCCGCGGCAGGTCTTCTGGCTCCGGTGGGTAGGACATCCAGGACGGGCTGCGGTACGAGGACGGCGGGGACATGACGAAGTAGTCTGAGTAACCGGGACGGTTGGCCGATATAGCGTAGACGGCTGTGATTGGGTTTCCTGTGAGACGTGGAGAGGGATTTAGCCAATGACTGAACTGATCACAGCAGCTTTATACACTATTTATAACACCTCCTGTCCTACCTGAGTAGGTGGAGATGGACTGGTCCACCGTGACCGCGGGGAATGGCGTTCTGGACAGCGGCAGGTATGGGGCCCCGTTGAGCTGCTGGGCCTGCAGGTCTGAGGCCTCCGACACCCGGGGCTTCAGACTGACATCAGGGGTGGAACTATATATAGATATAGATATAATAATCAGACAACTAGTACATTAATCAGAAACCAGGTCATCTGCTACCAGAAAAATGCAGTTGAACTGTCATTTAAAGAGGAAGCACTGAAAGCAGTTAAACTAACAGTTGAAGAGTCAGGGCTGAAAGCATGTGAAGTGACACCTGATGAGTAAATGATAGTAGCTGACAGTCGATGTCTGAGTCCTTAAAGCAGCTGAAATGGAAATTAGTTATTAACCATTGAAAGCAGTTGAACTGTCATTTGAAATGTACGAGGTAAAAGCAGTTGAACCGTCACTTAGTACAATCAGCGTAGGTCTTTTACGTGCTGATTCCAGAATATTACAACATGATGCATTTAAATTTCCCGACTTTATGACCAATAAAAACAAATAAAGATTATTTTTTCCTGGTAATAAGGAAACAGCCTTCCATTTGCAAATCCAAACAACATTAGACTTTATTTTTATTTCTGGTCGAACTTTCAGGACATTTTTTGTGCTTGGACTGATGAGCTCAGCATCAGAAGGATGCTGTGTTCCAGAGCATGTTTTAATATAATTTAACATTGTTCCTGCTCTCAGTGCAGCAGAATCAACCTCTGAACATGTTACAGTACAGGAGGAGACCGATGATGTCATCGCCATGGCTCAGGAGCATAATACACGATGCACACTAATGCCTCCCCATGCATACTAAAGAGGAGTACTCTTCCTCCTTGAGGGCACAGAGGAGCTGACTTATTAACACACTTCTGTTGTTAGTGTTAAAGGAAGAATTATGGTCACATTACAGATAAAAAGTGTCTGTCACATAAAATACAGTTCTGTTTTATAAGTATGTATTACAGCAGTGGTGGAAGAAGTATTCAGATCCCTTACTTAAGTATAAGTCTAAATATATATATCTAAATATTCTAGATCTAAGATTTTTTTGCATTTTCCTGCAGAGTGCAAGTATGTCCCTGTCAGTGCATCACATATTTACTCTTTCAGTTTGTCCACTAGATGGCAGCATGTCCTCTGTGCACTCCTCAACAACTGAACAGTCAATCACTCTCTGCAGTGCTAAAGTGCCCAGCAACATGGAGCACACAGCAACACAGCAACATGGAGCACACAGCAACACAGCAACAGCATTTAAATGAAGAAGCTGCTCAGTTCAAGTGATGCAGACCAACATATACCAACACAGAGAGCAGGAGAGGCCTGGGTGGATGCTGAGGCCAGTAGGTTCATATGATGCCCATTAATATTCTGTAGCTTCTGTTTTCTCCGTGTGCTCTCTACCAATAAATTATATATTCATCTGATGCAGTGATTAGCCACACTGCTGCATTCTGATTGGCTGGGAAGTCAAACAGGAATGCTTTCAAAGGCCACATGTGAACATTTCCTCTGAATCACAGCAGCACGGTGGATGTTTGGCTACCTGCTGCAGCATTTACAATTACAGCATTTAGTCTATAGTGTGTCCTTTATAATAAGGTACATTTCTATAATAAATATAATAATAATATTTGTGTGAGTGTTGTACCGTCGTATTGAGGTTCCAGGTGGCGGTCCTGGTCTGGAGGGGATCAGTGGCGGGGGAGACCCGATGCCCATATCAGGAAGCTGGGTGAACCGGAAACCCTGCAGGGGCCACACACAATACATACACAACTTAATACACACACAATTTAATACACACACAACTTAATACACACATAACTAAATACACACATAACTTAATACACACACAACTTAATACACACATAACTTAATACACACACCTTAATACACACACAACTTAATACACACATAACTTAATACACATAACTTAATACACACATAACTTAATACACACACATAACTTAATACACACATACCTTAATACACACATAACTTAATACACACATAACTTAATACACACATACCTTAATGCACACATAACTTAATACACACATAACTTAATACACACATACCTTAATACACACATAACTTAATACACATAACTTAATACACACATAACTTAATACACATAACTTGATACACACATAACTTAATACACACATAACTTAATATACACATAACTTAATACACACATACCTTAATACACACATAACTTAATACACATAACTTAATACACACATAACTTAATACACATAACTTGATACACACATAACTTAATACACACATAACTTAACACACACACATAACTTAATACACACATAACTTAATACACACATAACTTAATACACACATACCTTAATACACACATAACTTAATACACATAACTTAATACACACATAACTTAATACACACATACCTTAATACACACATAACTTAATACACATAACTTAATACACACATACCTTAATACACACATAACTTAATACACACACATAACTTAATACACACATAACTTAATACACATAACTTAATACACACACATAACTTAATACACATAACTTAATACACACATAACTTAATACACATAACTTGATACACACATAACTTAATACACACATAACTTAATACACACATAACTTAATACACACATACCTTAATACACACATACCTTAATACACACATACCTTAATACACATAACTTAATACACACATAACTTAATACACACATACCTTAATACACACATAACTTAATACACATAACTTGATACACACATAACTTAATACACACATAACTTAATACACACATAACTTAATACACACACATAACTTAATACACACATAACTTAATACACACATACCTTAATACACACATAACTTAATACACACACAACTTAATACACACATACCTTAATATACACATACCTTAATACACACATAACTTAATACACACACAACTTAAAACACACACAACTTAATACACACATACCTTAATACACACATACCTTAATACACACATACCTTAATACACACATAACTTAATACACACATAACTTAATACACACATACCTTAATACACACATACCTTAAAACACACATAACTTAATACACACATAACTTAATACACACACAACTTAATACGTGTATTAAGTTATGTGTGTATTAAGTTATGTGTGTATTAAGGTATGTGTGTACACATACCTTAATACACACATAACTTAATACACACATAACTTAATACACACATACCTTAATACACACATACCTTAATACACACATAACTTAATACACACATACCTTCATACACACACATAACTTAATACACACGACTTAATACACACATGACTTAATACACACATAACTTAATACACACATATAACTTAATACACACACAACTTAATACACACATAACTTAATACACACTCAACTTAATACACATTAACTAAATACACACATAACTTAATACACACACAACTTAATACACATTAACTTAATACACACATAACTTAATACACACACAACTTAATACACGTTAACTTAATACACACATAACTTAATACACACATAACTTAATACACGCTTAATACACACATAACTTAATACACATTAACTTAATACACACATAACTTAATACACACACAACTTAATACACACATAACTTAATACACACACAACTTAATACACACATTTAACTTAATACACACATTTAACTTAATACACATTAACTAGTATATGGACTCAGAACACAAAGAAGAAGAGCGTGAGCCACAACAAACACACGTTGACAAATAAAGGGCAGGAAATGAGACAGCAGATAAATAGAGATTGAAGCTACATGAGGCTTGTTATTTGTTGGAGGGTGTTCAGTCCTCAGTCCCTTTAATGTTTGTAAAGCTTCTCTCTTACTCATCAGCTGTTGGCAATTCACAACACTGAAAGCACTGACAACAGTCTGTGTGTCCAGCCTCACTGTGAAGCCTGGGTGCATTCAAAAGGACTGTAGCACCCATCACCATCATTTAAGCATTTCCTGATAATGTAATAACGCCTGAAAATGTCATAAAACCCAATAATGTAATAACTTTACTAATAATGTAATAAAATATCCTGACTGATATTTGGTTATTATGTCACTTTCAATGTCAAACTGACATCTTACTCTATGTCAAGCGACATAGCTGTCATTTGACATACTGTCATACTGATAGTAAATTATGAGATTTACTTGTATAAAAAACAATTAAATTAAAGTGTCAGCATCAAAATGACAAAACATGATGATGACAACTGACATGGTTATTTTTCAAAATCCTTTTTGGGGTTTTTACAGAGTTTCTGAAGTTGTGTGTTGTTTCTAAGATTAAAGATTTAAATCCCGGTTTATTGATCTGCTGGTAATGTCAGTCACTTTTATATCGGATTTTCATTATACAGCCACTAGTTTTGGTTTTGACATGATAATTTATTTTATTACATTATTGGTAAAGTTATTACATTGTTGGGTTTTATTACATTATCAGGAAGTTATTATATTATAGGGTGCTTCAAGGACCCAATGAGTGACTTCTCAGACAGAGTTAGCCACTAGCTGGTTAACAGCTAATGTATGAAAGATCCAAGAGAGAAAAATACTTCCAATAGGACAATAAAAAAATATATATAATACAAAAATAAATCCTATAAGAACAAACATTCTCTCAAACTCTTATCTGTTGAATTCCTGTAGGATTTTTAGGATGATTGGCAATACTAGTACAGTATTTTATTGGAACCAACACAAATGAAAGAGATTTTCAATAGAGCTGTGGAAAACCTAGGGGAACCAAAACTTTAAGCTATAGAATTCATAGGAGGTTTTTTTAATTATTATGAACACAGATTTCCAAGAGGACTGAAGGAGCCAAAAGGTTTACCAACAGAATTAGAAGTATTTTTAGAAATGTATTGGAATCCACACAAGAATCTGACTGACTAGATACCACTATAAAAAAAATCTGTAAATTTCCAGAAACTTTCCATGGGAAGTTAAGATGAGGAATTTTGGAAATATTCCAAATTGGAAACTTTCCATGGGAATACTGGAAATGTATGGGATATAATGGGAATTAACTGGAAACTGGGAGAAATTTAACTATGTCAAAGCCAAACATAAATATAATATATTACGTAACATAAGCAGTGATCCATGCAAAATAATACAATTAAAAACATGACATTTCATCAGATTTATTTGTAAGTAGAACTTTACCACTATATAAATATTATTTTATTGAACAATAAATTCTTTCACTGAACAGTTGTTTAATATATTATTACTCATTACTCAAGATTATGCTAAAATATATTTTCCTCAACTATATTTAAGTTTCCTGTTAAGAGCCAACTTCAGGTTTGTAAATTCCCGGTTTATTCCTGTTTATTCCCATTAATTCCCATTAGTTAATTCATACTTTTTGCACTATACTGCACTGTGAACTCGTTTTTATATATTTATATTATTATGTATTTTTATATCTCTCTATAAAACACTTTCTGCTGCTACACGTATGTGCAATACAAATATTCTATTTTTTACAGTTTTATATTTTATATTTATACTTTATTTATGACATGCCAGAGTACAATCACTGAGCCAATGCAACAGACTTTCGTTCAATGTGCATATTTTGATGTATAACTGAATGACAATAAAGTCTGTCTAAGTCTAATTCCCATGGAAAGTTTCCAACTTTGAAAATTCCTGGAATTCTGCAACCCTCCAGGATCATCAATACGTTGGAATATTATATAAGTTCATTTCCAGTAGTTCAAGTCAAACAGCCCCAACAAGTACTGAGTCATGTAGATGACAAACATTGACATATTAAACAGACTTTCTAAAATTGGTCTTTTGTAATATTACATTTTTTTTGTGACACACTGAATGGTTTTCATTAACTGTAAGCCATAATCATTATAATTAGAAGAAATTAAATAAATTAAGACATGACATGTGTCATTCTGTGTGTGAATGGATCCATAAAATGTGTTATTTCTACTTTTTGAGTTGAATTACTGACATAAATAAACTTTCTCTGATATTCTAATTCATTAAGATGCACCAGTATATACCAGTAAAGGTAATGCTTACTGGTTTGGGCAGGCTACACTGGTGCATGTCCTCGTAGCCCAGACTCCTCTGCCGGCCTCCACAGGGATGGTTCATGGTCCCCGGAGCGCTGGTCACCCCGTCGCTGTAGTGGCTGGTGTGGGACGGGTTGTAGGCTCGGTGGGCGTGGTGGTGGTGGTGGTGGTGGCTGCTGGAGGAGAGGAGAGTTCACAACGAGAAGAAGTTAGTGGAGAGACACACACCTACTCTCTTTAGTTTCTCTCTGGTTCATAATGGAGCAGAGATAAATCTCCTCTGCTGAGAGAGAAACAGCTCGGGGTGAAGCTAACTGCACCAGGGGAGCTCTCTCTATTCTCTCCTACACAAACACTGTAAATAATTCATCATGTGCTAAGAAATCAAATAAAAATATAAATGTACTTAGTTGGAGGAGAAGGGGGGTCGTGGTCCGGGGGTGCCAGGCTGAAGGCGTTGCCTAGCAACATGTGCATCTGCGTGCGGACCTCATCAATGGACGGCTGGGAGCTGAGCGTGGAGGAGTCGGAGCCGCGGTGACCTTTGACCCCCAAGCTGCCGGTCCCGGTCGACCCGCCTCCGTAACCCAGAGAGCTCATCAGACGGTCCACGTTGGTCTCCTCAAACGGCTCCGCCTCAGCCTGCACACACACACACACACACACACACACACACACACACACACACACACACACACACACACACACACACACACACACAGTCAGCAGGGCAGGGGGCATTCAGCAAGAAGTTTTTTTAGGATATGCACATGGAAATAACAAGTTTCTGGCAAATCATTCAACATCCTGCAACCTTCTGGCTTCCTCAGAGAGAAATGCTCTGAATGTGTGATAAAATATAAAGATTTAGTTGTGGATGGAAGCTGAAACAGTCAGAGATTAAATATGATCAGCAGTAGAAGCCAGATGAAGTTCAGTCTGAACTAATGTTCTCATCTCTCTCCTCAGGTAGAATGAGTTCAGCTCCTCCTGACTGCAGCACGTCTCTGATATCTCTTATAATAACGTTATGTAACCCAGACGCCAGTTTATTAGACATAGTTTGAGCAGTATGATCATTATGGTGGATGTTTGTGGTTAAATATATTGTATTATCCTGACACTCTTCCTCATCAAGCTGCAATAACATATTTTTCTTATCATGAAGTTATTGTGACGATGTGATTGACTCTTGACAGAGAGAAGTGTTTATCTTCTCAAAACTTTATTCATCAATCTTTCTTTCTTTCAAAGTGATTATTATCATAGGTTAATTATTTAAAGGTTAAGTTTAATATTAATGTATGTGTAGTTTAATACTGTCTGTCTGTCTGTCTACTGATGCATTTAAATAAACAGGAGATTGTGTATGAAGACAAAATCATTTCAACTTTATGGTCAACAGTGTATAAATGGGCTGGTCAATAATATAAATAAATGAAAGTGTGAAGTGAAACAGTACGGAGCTGTACAGGATTCTGGATAACAAGACGCTGTTCTTATTAAATGATTCCACAGCCTGAACTCATTTCATAGCCTCACATACTGATAATAATTATTAATAATTATTAATACAATCAGAGAGTGAAGCAGATTTAGCCCCGAGCCAACACAAACACAGAGACACTGAGACATGTTGAACACAGCAGCAGTTATAAACCATGAAACAACAAACTGATAAACTGATAAACAGTCCCACTATATCAATACACACACACACACACACACACACACACACACTGTATTCTCCTGGTGTCGGCTCCAGCCGTTTGGTGCATCGAGGCTATTAGCTGCTATGAAGCTCCGTCTGAATCATGAACAGCTCTAATCATATTCAGTCATTGACATTCAGACGGAGCTGCTGTTACCGTGGAGCAGCAGGAAGATTCCTCTGACTCTCCAGCTGTAGCTTCTATAGTTACTGTGGAGCAGCAGGAACAGATCTGACTCTCCAGCTGTAGCTTCTATAGTTACTGTGGAGCAGCAGGAACAGATCTGACTCTCCAGCTGTAGCTTCTATAGTTACTGTGGAGCAGCAGGAACAGATCTGACTCTCCAGCTGTAGCTTCTATAGTTACTGTGGAGCAGCAGAGATTCCTCTGACTCTCCAGCTGTAGCTTCTATAGTTACTGTGGAGCAGCAGGAACAGATCTGACTCTCCAGCTGTAGCTTCTATAGTTACTGTGGAGCAGCAGGAACAGATCTGACTCTCCAGCTGTAGCTTCTATAGTTACTGTGGAGCAGCAGGAACAGATCTGACTCTCCAGCTGTAGCTTCTATAGTTACTGTGGAGCAGCAGAAGATTCCTCTGACTCTCCAGCTGTAGCTTCTATAGTTACTGTGGAGCAGCAGAAGATTCCTCTGACTCTCCAGCTGTAGCTTCTATAGTTACTGTGGAGCAGCAGAAGATTCCTCTGACTCTCCAGCTGTAGCTTCTATAGTTACTGTGGAGCAGCAGGAACAGATCTGACTCTCCAGCTGTAGCTTCTATAGTTACTGTGGAGCAGCAGGAAGATTCCTCTGACTCTCCAGCTGTAGCTTCTATAGTTACTGTGGAGCAGCAGGAACAGATCTGACTCTCCAGCTGTAGCTTCTATAGTTACTGTGGAGCAGCAGGAAGATTCCTCTGACTCTCCAGCTGTAGCTTCTATAGTTACTGTGGAGCAGCAGGAAGATTCCTCTGACTCTCCAGCTGTAGCTTCTATAGTTACTGTGGAGCAGCAGAAGATTCCTCTGACTCTCCAGCTGTAGCTTCTATAGTTACTGTGGAGCAGCAGGAAGATTCCTCTGACTCTCCAGCTGTAGCTTCTATAGTTACTGTGGAGCAGCAGGAACAGATCTGACTCTCCAGCTGTAGCTTCTATAGTTACTGTGGAGCAGCAGGAACAGATCTGACTCTCCAGCTGTAGCTTCTATAGTTACTGTGGAGCAGCAGGAAGATTCCTCTGACTCTCCAGCTGTAGCTTCTATAGTTACTGTGGAGCAGCAGGAACAGATCTGACTCTCCAGCTGTAGCTTCTATAGTTACTGTGGAGCAGCAGGAAGATTCCTCTGACTCTCCAGCTGTAGCTTCTATAGTTACTGTGGAGCAGCAGGAAGATTCCTCTGACTCTCCAGCTGTAGCTTCTATAGTTACTGTGGAGCAGCAGAAGATTCCTCTGACTCTCCAGCTGTAGCTTCTATAGTTACTGTGGAGCAGCAGGAAGATTCCTCTGACTCTCCAGCTGTAGCTTCTATAGTTACTGTGGAGCAGCAGGAACAGATCTGACTCTCCAGCTGTAGCTTCTATAGTTACTGTGGAGCAGCAGGAACAGATCTGACTCTCCAGCTGTAGCTTCTATAGTTACTGTGGAGCAGCAGGAACAGATCTGACTCTCCAGCTGTAGCTTCTATAGTTACCGTGGAGCAGCAGGAACAGATTCTCTCTCCATCCCTTCACATTTCATCTCCACCTTTCTGTCTGTTCTCCATCTTTGCTGTCGTTAGAATGAAGGAATCACCTTTTTCTATCATCTTTTTGTCATTCCCCCTTCCTGTCTCACTCCCCTGCCTTTATCTCTGTCGGCTGCAGGTTTATAAGGTTCATGGAGAGGTGATCTGTTAATCCTGAAGGTGTGAGCTAGCAGCGCTGCAGTCGCAGTAAAGGAGGGGAAGAAAGGATTAAAGTTAGAATGCTCTCAGGAGATTATTTTATAGGTTTGACAAAGTGGCAGAGCTTTACTTGGAGCTTTGTTGGCAGAAGGATCCATGCACGGTTTGTGTATGACTCACCGGGTCAGAGGTCAGAGGTCAGAGGTCAGCTGCTCTATTACACTTTGTTACAGGAACTTCAACATTCTTCAAAGCTCTGCATGCTTTCTGCCACAGGGTGTTTTTCTGAAAGTCTCCTTCAGTAAATCCCTCACATCCTCCTGTCTTTGCTTCCAATCACTAAAATGTTTCTCCTCTCCATCTGACCTGCTCTTCTCTTCTTCTCTGCTGCTGACCTCTTCTCTCCACTCACTGTTTAAAACACAATATGACCTCAGCAGGTCTGAGACTGGCCGGTGACTCACGTCGTAGCCGTTGTTCCTGATTCCTCTCCTGGATCGTTCTCTCAGCACCAGCAGGTCCATCTCCGTCTCCACGGGGCTGGGGCTGCTCAGGGACTGCCGGCTCCAGTAGGTGGGCTCCCGGGGGTGGGAGTACCTGCACAGGTGAGACAAATAACACAGCGTTTACATGCACAGGTCCAAATGTAGTGAAGTCAAAGTATAAAGTTACATAAAATAGAAATACTCAAGTAAAGTATGCATACCTAAAAACTGTATTTAAGTACAAACCACCACTGGTATAGACTAAAAAACAGTCTTTTCTGTTGTTATATAACAACTGTCACAACTTATTTATAATGATAATTACCTTCACAACATATGTCAAAAATGACCTGTTTTTATTTTTCACTGTTATTTGATACATATCTGAAGGTTTTCTTGTTATATCTTATGAACAAAGTTATGTCATCACCCTGGATTTTTTTAGAAAAAATAATGATGAAATAATGTTTTCATTAAGTCATTACTATATCTTACTGTGTTGAAAGAGAAACACATCTAACACATCTCATTAAAAGACATGGCTAATGCCACACTTTGAAAATAATCCACTACAGTAAAAGTCCTGCAGTCAAAACTTACTGAAGTAAAAGTACAAAAGTATCAGCATCAACATGTACTTAACGTATGAAAAGTAAAAGTACTTGTTATGGCCCCATCAGATTGTTTAATATATTCTAAATATGTCATTAGATTATTATTGTTATTATTGATGCAAATATGTAAGAAGTGTTTTAATTTTGTAAAGATAGGACTCATTTTAACTACTTAATATATTGGTATGAGTTTTAATTTAAAATAAGTATAATAACATAATTATGTTTTTTTATGTTAAATCTTGAACTGAAAAGTAAGTAAAGCTGTGAGCTAAATGTAGCGGAGAAAAAGTGCAATATTTGCCTTAAAACGAAGTAGAAGTTACATAAAACAGAAATACTAAAGTAAAGTACAAGTACCTCAAAATGATACTTAAGTACAGTACTTAGTTACATTCCACCACTGTCACAGCAGCATTTGTTCTCTAAAAAGAAACAAAACATAATCCTCTTCATGTCAAATGTATTGTTTTTGCAACAATTCTACATTTATACATATACATTTACATGTCCATGTATGTGTCTAGTGCAGACGTGTCCTCCTGATGCTCTACAGTAGATAAACATGATAACTGCCCTCTGCCTGGCCTTTAGTGAAGAGAACATGGTGCAGGTCTCTGCCCTTTTATTTATTTATTTATCTATTTATTTATTTATTTATTTATGCCCCAGGCCCTCAGACAGTCTGCTGCTGGATCTGCATGTAGATTATTATTTCCATTTAGACGACTGTGAACAATATTATTAATAAAGAAACACCTTAAACCTATAAAACACTGTCAACATCTGCTCTGTGAGCTAGAACACAACAGATCCAACATCTGGATAAAGATTTAAACATTTAACATCTGGATAAAGATTTAAACATTTAACATCTGGATAAAGATTTAAACATTTAACATCTGGATAAAGATTTAAACATTTAACATCTGGATAAAGATTTAAACATTTAACATCTGGATAATGATTTAAACATTCAACATCTGGATAAAGATTTAAACATTTAACTATTAAGTCTCACATCTGACACAATGATGAATGTGTATGTGATGTATTCAGAAAAAACATGTGTAACAGCAGTTGTCTAGTTGTTATAGTCATTTTAAGGGTAGTGGTCCAAAATAATGAAATATATTTCTTATTGCCAATAAAAGCCATAGAGAATACATACAGGTTATGCTGCACATGTCTGAGGTAGTGATCCAAAAAATAAAATAAAATAACATTGAAGTAATTGTTAAGGATGTTTAAAAAATGTTTTTAGTTGAGTTGTAGTTGGGTTTAGTTGGAATTTATTAATTATTATTGCTTGGGTCACTTTTCACCCACATTGTGCATAAGATAAGATAAGATAAGATAAGATAAGATATAAGATATGAGATATTTCTAAACCAGAAGAATATATATTAACATAAACCAGAAGAAATATAAAAAGATCAGAGGGTTACTAACATAGAATTATAATTGTATTTATGGTTAATATACGAGGAGTTCCTTCTGTCAGTTTTACCTGATAGAAAAAATGTTTTTAAATCAAGATTCTTTTTTAACCAAATTTGTCATTAAAAAACGTGAAAAAAGAAGCCAACTTATTAAAATGGACAGTGAGCAAAATCAGGGATTCATTTAGGTAAATTACATTTTTTAAACTTTAAAAGCCTGTTGCTGCTTCATGCTGAGTCGTGACTGTCTGACTGTGGATCCATAAGGTTTCTGTTGTTTCAGATTCAGAGGGCTAATAAATGCTTTTCTGTCCATGAAGAGTAAATATAAAGAGACGTAAAGGTTGAGTGTGTTTAACTAGTCAGTGACAGTGAGAAGATAAAGCAGACACTTATCTATATGAACTGTAAAATATTAATGTGTTCACCAAAAACCAGCTCTCACTCCTCACGTGTTGCTTAGCAACTACAGCTACAGCAGATCTAATTCTGAGTGGAAAAGTTGTTCAGCAGTTTAATAGTTTAGCTTAAATAATGATGGAATGAAATGGAACAAAACTAGAACATTTCATACGCTTCAATAATAAAACAGCTTTAATACTTTGGACTGTCAAACATTTCCACATTGCTGTCATAACATTTGCTGAGATTTTAGTTGATTCTTTTTATTTGTTTAACCATCTGCGGGGACATATTTAGAGAGATGAGGAGGTGCAGTTTGATAACACTCAGATTAACAACAAGTTCTCCAACATAAACGGCAGAAGAGGTCGTGTGTCAGTACGGCAAAGTACGGTCCGTAGGTACGCAGCGTAGTACTGGACGCCACAACAACACGCACCGTAGTACTGGACGCTACAACAACACGCACCGTTTGTTAAAGCTGGTGAAGTAGCAAGTAGTATGTGACGTCATGGTTGAAACTGTCGAAACTGCCGTAACTGTCGAAACTGTCGTAACTGTCGTAACTGTCGAAACCGTCGTAACTGTCGAAACCGTCGTAACTGTCGAAACTGTCGTAACTGTCGTAACTGTCGAAACTGTCGAAACTGTCGAAACTGTCGTAACTGTCGAAACTGTCGTAACTGTCGAAACCGTCGAAACTGTCGAAACTGATGTAACTATTGAGACTGTTGTGACTGTTGAGACTGTTGTAACTGTTGAAACTGTTGTAACTGTTGAAACTGATGAAATCGTTGAGACTGTTGTGACTGTTGAGACTGTTGAGACTGTTGTAACTGTTGAAACTGTTGAAACTGTTGTAACTGTTGAAACTGTTGAAACTGTTGTAACTGTTGTAACTGTTGAAACTGTTGAAACTGTTGTAACTGTTGTAACTGTTGAAACTGTTGAAACTGTTGAAACTGTTGAAACTGATGAAACTGTTGTAAATGTTGTAACTGTTGAAACTGATGAAACTGTTGAAACTGTTGAAACTGTTGAAACTGTTGAAACTGTTGTAACTGTTGAAACTGTTGAAACTGTTGAAACTGTTGTAACTGTTGTAACTGTTGAAACTGTTGTAACTTTTGTAACTGTTGAAACTGTTGAAACTGTTGTAACTGTTGTAACTGTTAAAACTGTTGTAACTTTTGTAACTGTTGAAACTGTTGAAACTGTTGAAACTGATGAAACTGTTGTAATTGTTGAAACTGATGAAACTGTTGAAACTGTTGTAACTGTTGTAACTGTTGAAACTGCTGAAACTGCTGAAACTGTTGTAACTGTTGTAACTGTTGAAACTGTTGAAACTGCTGAAACTGCTGAAACTGTTGTAACTGTTGAAACTGCTGAAACTGCTGAAACTGTTGTAACTGTTGTAACTGTTGAAACTGTTGAAACTGTTGAAACTGCTGAAACTGCTGTAACTGTTGAAACTGTTGTAACTGTTGAAACTGCTGAAACTGCTGAAACTGTTGTAACTGTTGTAACTGTTGAAACTGTTGAAACTGTTGAAACTGCTGAAACTGCTGTAACTGTTGAAACTGTTGTAACTGTTGAAACTGCTGAAACTGCTGAAACTGTTGTAACTGTTGTAACTGTTGAAACTGTTGAAACTGTTGTAACTGTTGTAACTGTTGTAACTGTTGAAACTGTTGTAACTGTTGTAACTGTTGAAAATGTTGAAACTGTTGTAATTGTTGAAACTGTTGTAACTGTTGTAACTGTTGAAACTGTTGTAACTGTTGTAACTGTTGAAAATGTTGAAACTGTTGTAACTGTTGAAACTGTTGTAACTGTTGTAACTGTTGAAACTGTTGTAACTGTTGAAACTGTTGTAGCTGTTGTAACTGTTGAAACTGTTGAAACTGTTGTAACTGTTGAAACTGTTGAAACTGTTGTAACTGTTGTCATGGAGACACGCCGAGTGAGCGGCCATTTGAGAGGGCGTGGCCTGAAACGTTCCCAGCGGCCACTCTTTACCCTGATGCAAACACGCCTTATGTTGTCAAACCACTGACTAGGTTTAGGGCAGAAAACTTCCTGGTTCGGCGTTATAAAACACAGTTTAAACAGTAAATAAATGTACGTAAATGCCAGAAGTGAAGTCGTTACAAAGGTCACGTGACTGCTGCAAGTTACGTAAAAAACGTAAGTTACGTTCAAAAATGTGATTCATGTAACTAAAGTTAAAAATGGTTTACTTTTGTTTTCACACAGGACGCGAACCCCGCTGGGTGAAACTCCACCACCAACCACCACCCTCCACCCTCCAACCCAATGTGGGAACCCGCCCTTCTAAACTTTGCTTGGCTGTCAATCACTCCTATATCAGCAGATGGTGAAATACAGAGAGCTTGTAGCTTGTAGCTTGTAGCTTGTAGCTTGTTTTTGGATGTTTCTGACAGGAGAACAGGCTGCAGATTAAAGAACCATTAAATATTAATTAAATATTAATTAAATACCTCTTATGACATCCTGCGAACGAGGCCCTCTTCTCCTCAGCCGTCATTGGCTCCTTGACCCCGTTGTCGTGGCGACCGTGCCTGTTGTCGTGGCGGCCGTAGCCGTGGCTGCCGGTCTCGGACAGAGAGAACTCTCCGTAGCCTTTCCTCCTGGCCTTCTGCCGCAGTTTGTTCCTGTAGTGCTCGATGTCCGACTTCTGCTTCAGCCCGCTGTGGTTCGCCTGCAAACAATCCATCCAAGTATTGAGTTTCACTAATCATATTTCCCTGGCTCCTTCTGCTGAGAGGCAAACAACTTTATCATGTTTCTATGATAAAAAGTTTAGTCCTTTCTTTCTAAGTGCTGGGCCTGATAAATGTGCTGCAGCAGAGCGTCCCTACAGTCAGTAATCAGACAACGAGTCACACCCCAACATGATAGTTTCTGCTAATGCACACTTAATCAATATCAGATGAAGTGGAAAACCAGAGAGCCCTGAGGGGATTTCTGGTCTGATGTTCATAGATTTAGGGATAATTTATCACAGTCACAGCTGCAGAGAGGTGCAGAGAGGTGGAGGAGGAAGAAGGAGGATGAAGAAGGAGGAAGACTGACAGGAAGAGATACATTATGATAATACTACAGTAGAGATACATTATGATAATACTACAGTAGAGAAGAGATACATTATGATAATACTACAGTAGAGATAAATTATAATAATACTACAGTAGAGATACATTATGATAATACTACAGTAGAGGAAGAGATACATTATGATAATACTACAGTAGAGAAGAGATAATTATAATAATACTACAGTAGAGATACATTATGATAATACTACAGTAGAGGAAGAGATACATTATGATAATACTACAGTAGAGATACATTATGATAATACTACAGTAGAGAAGAGATACATTATGATAATACTACAGTAGAGATAAATTATAATAATACTACAGTAGAGATACATTATGATAATACTACAGTAGAGGAAGAGATACATTATGATAATACTACAGTAGAGATACATTATGATAATACTACAGTAGAGATATATTATGATAATACTACAGTAGAGATACATTATGATAATACTACAGTAGAGATATATTATGATAATACTACAGTAGAGGAAGAGATACATTATGATAATACTACAGTAGAGGTACATTATGATAATACTACAGTAGAGATACATTATGATAATACTACAGTAGAGGAAGAGATACATTATAATAATACTACAGTAGAGGAAGAGATACATTATAATAATACTACAGTAGAGGAAGAGATACATTATGATAATACTACAGTAGAGGACAGGATACATTATAATAATACTACAGTAGAGGAAGAGATACATTATGATAATACTACAGTAGAGGAAGAGATACATTATGATAATACTAAAGTAGAGAAGAGATACATTATGAAAATACTACAGTAGAGAAGAGATACATTATGATAATACTACAGTAGAGGCAGAGATACATTATGATAATACTACAGTAGAGGAAGAGATACATTATGATAATACTAGAGTAGATATACATTATGATAATACTACAGTAGAGGAAGAGATACATTATGATTATACTACAGTAGATATACATTATGATAATACTACAGTAGAGGACAGGATACATTATAATAACACTACAGTAGAGGAAGAGATACATTATAATAATACTACAGTAGAGGAAGAGATACATTATGATAATACTACAGTAGAGGACAGGATACATTATGATAATACTACAGTAGAGATACATTATGATAATACTACAGTAGAGGAAGAGATATATTATGATAATACTACAGTAGAGGAAGAGATACATTATGATAATACTACAGTAGTATTATAGTAGTAGTTTGAAGGGGATTTGGATATTGTTCGACCGAATTTTTCCATATTTTTGTGTCTAAGTGACTAATGTACAATATAAGGGCCACATTTAGAGAAAAAAAATTCATTACGAGATTAAAATTGCATATATTATATTAATTACAGAAAAAAAATTGTACATTTTGAATTAATTACAAGAAGTCGAAAATATTTAATGAGGTGAAAAACTGTCTCAGATCTTTCCTGAATACAGCGAGACCTTTACAGGAGCACACTGTGAAAAGGCTTCTACCAGCTGAGGTAAAACACAAAGAACCTCATGAAGAACATTTTCACATTCTTACCTCATAATTCATGCCTCATAACTCATTTATACAGGGTTTTTTCAAACTCTATTTAATTAAATATACAATCCATTAGTGAAAAACTGCAAATGACTCCTACAAGCAGTCTCTTTCATTGTGTTTGTGAGAAGAGAACATTCAGAGAACAAGAAAACTGGTGAAAGCTGCAAGTTCTCCTAAATCACTCAAACAACCACTTAAGAAATAAATCTGTTCATATGAGCGGTTCTTGCACAAAGCCCAATCTCTACAAGTACCAACTGCAGAAGTAGCCCCCGGGGTCCAAGTGGCCCTGTTAGGGAACACCAACAGTCCCAAACAACAACAACAACAACATGACAAACAATAAGACTGGAAAACATCTGCCACATTAACATACCAGCAAATTATCATGTTCTGGTTTCTGCTCTGCCCCTCACAGCTGAGTGCACTGAAGCCTTGAGGATGTGTGGAGTACATCATGTATATATATATATATATATATATATATACATGATATATATATATATATATATATATATATATACATGATATATATATATATATATATATATATACATATGTACACTGTAAAAAATATTCTGTTTAATTTACGGTAAAATAACGGCAGCTGTGGTTGCCAGAACTTTACCGTAAAAAATACAGTGAGTGGGTTTTCTACTGTAAATTTAAATGTAAATATCAGCTAAATCTGTCATTTAGACTGAAAAATCACTTGCCATTTTATCCCTATTGTGTCTCATTTTGGTAATTTTGTGTCTCATTTGATAATTTTACATATTTTTTTGGTCATTTTGTGTCTTTTTTTGATAATTTCATGTCTCTTTTGGTCTTTTTCTGTCTTTTTTGGGTAATTTTGTGTCTTTTTAGATAGTTTTGTGTCTCTTTTGGTCATTTTGTGTCTTTTTTGATGGTTTTGTGTCTCTTTTGGTCGTTTTCTGTCTCTTTTTTTGGTCGTTTTGTGACTCTTTTGGTCATTTTAGGTCCTTTGTTAGGTCCTTTGGTCTGCTATTATTTTTAGGCTAGTTATGTCCTTGTGACGTTATGGTATTTCTCCATTCATTTTAAATGAAAAATCTAATATTTTTTACAGCAAAACTGTGTTTTCTAAAGTTTATGACAGAAAAAAGTAAAAGTTTTGTGCTATTCTTTGATTTACGGTAATTAAAAGTGTCTACTACGGTGATATTACAATTTTAATTTCACGCCCTATTTCTGATATAATTTGACAGTGTTTTACTGTAATTTCTACAAACATTTTTTACAGTGTATATATATATATATACAGTCCAGGCCAAAAGTTTGGACACACACCTTCTCATTCAATGCGTTTTTCTTTATTTTCATGACTATTTACATTGTAGATTCTCACTGAAGGCATCAAAACTATGAATGAACACATATGGAATTATGTACTTAACAAAAAAAGTGTGAAATAACTGAAAACATGTCTTGTATTTTAGATTCCTCAAAGTAACCACCCTTTGCTTACTAGAATATAAGACATGTTTTCAGTTATTTCACACTTTTTTGTTAAGTACATAATTCCACATGTGTTCATTAATAGTTTTGATGAATCTACAATGTAAATAGTCATGAAAATAAAGGAAACGCATTGAATGAGAAGGTGTGTCCAAACTCTTGGCCTGTACTGTATATATATATGTATATCTATATCTATATATATATATAGATATAGATATATGTGTGTGTGATGGAGACTCACCTCCCCGTTGAGGACCACCGAGTCCTGGCTGTGAGAGGAGGAGGAGGGGTAGGAGTAGGTTGGCTGAGCAGTCATTGGTTTAATGGTGATGAGACGCAGAGAGCCTGAATGGTCTTCATACGGGTCTGAAGGAAGAGACAGACAGAGACATTACTTACAGGAATCATAGACATTATCATGTATTCCCTCAAATCCAACATTATTCACACAGAAATGTTGATAATCCCGCATATATAATTGTCAAATCAAGGGGAAAAGCTTGAAAAATGTATGCAAATCATGTCAGTTTCTTGCTGTAAGTTAATTTAATTTGACCTTCCTTGTGTCCCAGAAACTTCATGGACCTATAATGAGTCTCAGGTTGTGATTTATGAGTACTGCGCTGCCACTACTTGGTCATTCTGCAGTAGAGTTAGCAGCTATTGGCTGTCCTAAAGTCGATAGAAGTCGTTAAATGACGTCATCATAATAAGCATAATTTACCATGTGCATCTAATTATAATGAACGCTGTAGAAGAGAGGAATAACGAGACAAATTCCAACTCCTCCTCCTTCATCTGACCTTGGGACCGGCAGAAGTGACCCAAAAGAGACTGCTCTGTGAGGACTGTACCGCTTGTGAGTGCTTTGGGACGGCTTGTTAAGAAGACCAAGAATTAGTCTCCAAAAGTCTCCAATAACACCAGAGAAAGTCGCTAGATTTGTTTCTAGTCGCTATTTTGAAAAATAGTCACTAGAGGGGTCTGAAAAGTCGCTGAATATAGCAACAAAGTGGCTTCGTTGGCAAGTCAGCACATGATTAGCTTAGCACAGCAAAGACAAACAATAAACAACAACAATAAACACCTCTAAAGTTCATTACAATCTTACGTTGTTGAATGACGTTCTTCAAAAAAAAAAATTGTACTGAAAAAACAGCTGAGCTGACAGTCGCTGAGCTTGCAGCCTGTCTGTATTTTTTCTGTTCTTTTTATTTCGCTTTGATTGACATTTACTGGTACCACTCTTTAGGTATGAAGCCACTAAAAATGCGAACACAGCACAAAAATTAAGCAGGCAAAGCTCATTTCAATATCAGAGTATATCTGTGGTTTGATTTCAGTTTCATTAACCCGTGCTGTTGTTTCCACGCGTACACTGGCCTTGAAATAATTACATTTGTCTAATTCTGTTGCAACGTAACATTTATTTGTCGACATGTCAACTCTCCAGATTTAAATCAGAGCAATACTTTACTGAGTGTGTTTGAATTTCATAAAACATACCCATAACTCAACGGAAGTGAGGATTAAACCGATGTTGACTTCTTTTTCTTTGATGTTGGTTCAACTAAAGTTAGCTAATGTGCTAGAATTAGGCTAGCATGAAGGCTCGTTAGCATGCTAGCTACATAAGCGATACCTAACATTGGCAGCCAGAAACAAACATCTATGATCCATTGTCAGTTTGAAAACATGATCTCATGTGGTGAAAGTTAGCTCTACTATATTCTGTTGTGGCTTTTTAATGTGTTCAACAGTAAGTAAATGATAAATCTCAGTAACCAGACAAGAACCCGACTATACAAGGATTACCTGGATATGAAATATGAAATGTCAGGCTCAACTCTGAGCGTCTGCTTTCTGCTGTGTTTCCATGTGTACACTGGCCTCGCTATGCACTCCAAAATAATGACATTTGTCTAATTCTGTCTCTAAGGTAAGATTTATTTGTTGTCATGGCAACTCTCCAGATTTAGATGAGAGCAATACTCCACTCGCTGTGTTTGAATCCCGTGGCTCAGAACTTAATATATTTATATAAAACACAGATCTGAGCAGTTTGATGCTGCATGGCGTGCTTCACTATTATATATATAATATATCTGAGCTGATGTATTCATGTGTGTGTTACTGCAGCGAGCAGCAGATGGAGAGTGTTTCTGTACTCGTCCTCTGTGACTCACTGCCCGACGGACATCGTATGGCAGACTGTTGTCGGCTACAACAGTCTGCCATTAACTCCACATTCACATTCACATCCATCCTGCTGCAGCTACGCTCAGCTGCTGTTAGCGCCCGTTAGCATGACAGCTAAGGTCGACAGGTGGAGTCAGCAGCAGCAGCAGAGGCCTGAACCAGGCAAATAACATAAAATAACATGAAGTCTGGACATGAGAGCAGTTCTACGACTGCTGTTGTTTTAATCAAACACGTGTTTCCTGAGATGACCCTGTTGGAGTAGAGAACATTCTGTTTTAACATCTAATCATGAGGCTCTAGTGGTTTCTCTAAAGGTTATATTACTGGAATGATAATAACCAGTCTGTATGTGTTTTGTGAGATAAACACTCTGACTCACCTGACTATCGACTCGTTGACACGTAATCTGCTTTGACTGTTTTTTCTTAATGATGTCTGAAGTGCTCTAGTTATGGTTTACAAGAAGAGAGATTAGTTTTATACCCCCATCTCATCAAAATGAGTTTGTGATTTTACTTATTATTAGTAACTATTTTTAATGTAACTAGTTCCCTTGTCAGCTTGTTTGGTGATGGTGGAACAACTAAAATCTTTTCCAAGTATCAAGGTTTCTTGACAAAGGCGTTTGAATGAGCTGCCTGCACTGAATATGTTGTAATTTTAATGGTGTATTGTGTTTTAATTATTGTGTCTTTAAAAATGTATTATGTTCTCCTTTTTTCTGTAAAGCACTTTGTGATTTTATCTGTGAAAGTGCTCTATAAATAAAATGTACTAACTTACTTATTTATATGCTCCAAAAAAATTAGCCAGCAGTTTTTCACCTTGTGAAGTAAAGTGTGATTTACTAAATGCAGCGATGTCACAAGATTGTTTACAGTCAAACACAGTTAACCTGCATTGTCTTTAAAAAAATCAACACTAGGTACATTTTTTGGGGAAAAAGTGGCAGGTTTTAACATATTTCATGCATACTTATAATACATAATTATATATGTGTGTCATAGAAAGTGTAACCTGCAATTCTTACATTCTCACATTAAACAGAAGCAGTGTGTAAAACCACCAAGCTTTAGATTTACCAGTATTTTTTAACTTGAGAGTCAGGTTAGCTGTTTCCCCTGCCTTCAGTCTTCATGCTAAGCTAAGCTAAGCTAAGCTAAGCTAAGCTAACCAGCTCCATATTTAGTACTCAGACATTAAGAGTGGCATCAGTTTTCTGATCTAGCTTTCTGCAGGGAAGTGAATAAGCTTGTTTCCCAAAATGTCTAAAAAACTATTTCTTTAACCAGCCAATAAATCAGTGTGACTCATGACTCATTGAGCTCCAAACACATGCAGGTAAACAACAACAACAACAACAACAACAACAGTGAAGCTAACTCACTCTTTTGTTACATTATTGAAGCATTTCAATTTGCTTTCATCTTCACTCCACTTATCTGCCTTCTTTTATTCCCCTGATTTCAGTTTTTGTCTTATTCTTATCAATGCTGTGTTTTAAAGTCCTTCATATGAGTTTATATTTCACTCTGAATCTCACATCGATGCTTCCAGTTAACTGGATTCACTCTTTCATGAATCTGTAGTTTTCTCTAACAGAGCTCCAGCAGCTCTGCAGTTGTGTCCGTCTCCGCTTGTCTGCGAACAGTCGTGAGAAAATGAAACAATTATTCATCCCCTCCTCCGGGTAATCATTCATTCGCTTGCATAAACACTATAAATCACACAAATTACTGTGAACATTGGTTTGCTGATGCAAAAGAGATTGAAAATCACAGCATCCTAGAATGTCAGTGAACAGAAGCAAAGCTGCAGCGTTATCAGCCATCGGGCCTGTTTATGTAACCAACTGTGAGTCTGCAGAGATAATATAAGAATAAGATCTGCTTCATGCTGAACAAGTCATTTACTGATAACAGGTGCTGCAGATAAGACAGTGTGTTTATTATAATCCTGTATCTGAATGGAAAACTTTAGTAAATATGAACAGGATTAAAAAGAATATTCACTGGACACTGGAGAGGAAGTTATGGAGATAAATGAGACTGTTAGTAATTATTTCTGATGAATCAACTCATCAGACCTGCAGAAGATCGTTCCTGCAAATGCATGGTTTGCAGCAATTCATTGTAAATACACATAGATTATTTTTTTAACCAATAAATAGCTTGTCTGCAATCTTGTGAATATTAGTAATTCATTCATTAGAGCCAGTCCCAGCTGACAACAGGTCACCAACCACCGCAGCACCGACACCTGGAGACCTGGAGACCATTCACCCATTCATCCTCTCACTCAGTCTGACGGCAGTTCAGAGTCACTAATTAAAGCTCAGAGCATGTTTTGGAGTATTTGAGGCTGTGGAACAACCTGCCGAGGAAATCAGGTCTGCTGAGTCTGTCATCTCTTTTATGTCTCTTCTTAAAAGAGACTTTTTCTCCTGATTTTACCTGAACTTTAACTTCCTTTGAACTGTCTTTTAATTGCACAGACTGTTGTTATTTTCTCATATAATTTTTTTCTGTTGTTTTATGTCTGTTTTTAACTTTATGTAGCACTTTGTTATATGTGTTTTGAAAAGTGCTCTATAAATAAAGATTATTATTTGTGGAGGACGCGGTGAGAACCGACGCTGACAACATGCTAACTCCACAGCGAGGAGCCGCGGCGGGAGTCGAACCTGTGACCCTCCTGCTGGGAGGAAGGTGCTAACCACGACACCACCTGTAGCCGCTGTGACTGTCATGATGGAGGGCAGGAAGTGATGAATCCATTTACTCCATAAACTGAAGATGAAGGAACACTCATGTGGATAGTTGATAGAAAATGAACCATAATGAACCAGTTCATCCTGTGTGGATGTGATCCTGAGTCAGATACAACATACAGAGGTCTGCAGGACTAAAGGTCGTCTGTGTCTGGTTAATCCAACACTGGGCGCAATGTAGTATTAAACTAATGTCATCAGTCGGAGGGTAATGTGGTTGTTGATAATTGTCTTTTTATACTGCAGCGCTAGCATCAGGCTACTAGCTGTAGCAGCTAACTTTTATCATCAATTTCTACCTAAAAGACTGAGATGTCTGGTGAAACACTGTTAAAAACCTGGTCAATAACCTGGTCGTCCATTAGTCGTCATACACATTGTAATTACATGACAACACCAACTCAAGGCACTTATAATGCTATGCTATTGGCCGACCCTTAACAACACATTGTTGTCCGTTCCTCCCCCAGATATGATCCGGAGCTCATTAAAAACCATCACCTGACTGCTGAAAGGAGATCAACACATCCTCATAAACTAGAGAGAAACAATGACAATATATGTTTGTAGAGGCAGCAAAACACGACTCAGATTTACATGTTCGACTGTCGTCTGCCGCCGTCTGATGCAAAGTTAAAATGGTGATGTCACAAACAGCAGGAGAGTCCCGTGTGAAAACAAAATTAAACTTTTTTAATATAACTTCCGTATAAATTCACCTCCAACTACTTCACTGCAGCATTTAGGTCCATTATTTACTGTTTAAACTGTCTTTGTATTTGTATTTGTCTTTGTACTGTCTATGTATTTTATTTTTTTTTATTTTTGTATTTTAGTGTTTATTTCTGTTTTATTTATTTTATTGTCTCTTGTTCTGTTTGTTTATGTACAGCACTTTGTTGCGGCTGTGGTTGTTTTAAAGTGCTTTACAAATAAAGTTGAGTTGAGTTGAGTCTTTTATAAGTGTTTCCCTAAACCTGTCAGTGGTTTTGTAGCATAACTTCACAGAACAACTGACCGTACATGTGTCTATAGCGGCGCTGAGCTATTTTTAGAACGCTCCTCTCCAAACCGCGATCCGCTAAATGTTTATATGTGTAATTTTGACAAACGCTGATATTTGTGGTACTGATAAATATTCCGTCGTGTCGTTGGGAGATCTTTTTGGACACAAACATAACGGAGGAACGTCTCTGGATCAGACTCTGTTTGTCTGATCGATCCATCAGTGGACCTCGTTGTTCTTTATATCCTTGTTTACATCTTTGCTTTTACACGCCATAATTATAATTCCTACGGCCATCAGAGGGTGTCAGTCAGTACAGACATAGGGACGGTCATAATAAGCTGCTGGACAAATCACACACTAGGGCTATAACAGAGTCTGTATTAAGTGATCAATGATATCTAGACTCTGTATTAAGTGATCAATGATATCTAGACTTTGTATTAAGTGATCAATGATATCTAGACTCTGTATTAAGTGATCAATGATATCTAGACTTTGTATTAAGTGATCAATGATATCTAGACTCTGTATTAAGTGATCAATGATATCTAGACTTTGTATTAAGTGATCAATGATATCTAGACTTTGTATTAAGTGATCAATGATATCTAGACTTTGTATTAAGTGATCAATGATCCTGTATCGTCGACGTAAAGTCAAAATATCTAAATATATTATCATCATCTTTTAAATTCCTCTTGTTTCCCACTTTGTATTTATTCTTTTTATTAAAAAGGAATAGATTATTTTTAATTTAAATGTCTGGGAGAGCAGTAATACAATTGTCAAATCATATTTTAGTTGCTTTTAGTGAGTTGATATAAAGGTATTTGTGTTAAATTTGTACATGATATATCAAATATATATCTTTATCAGGTCCCTGGCAGGCTTTGTAATATCAGTAAATATTGTCTTGTGTCATATTGTGATTTCCACCTTTAGTTTCTGTCTGAATGTTGTTGTTTGGAATATAAAATGTGTTTGTGTGTTCCTGACGAGACAGACAGAACTGCTAATATACCCCAACCTCAATAAAAAAAGATTACAGTGCTAATTTGTTTTTAATAGCTACACAGCGTATCAATGTCTGCCTCTGAGTGTCACAGGTTTAATGATGAGTCATTCTAATAATGCAGCGACCGCATGCTGTGGGTGGTCTGGACTTAAATAACATTAATCTGACACCATGCTGTCACAACTCTGACAACTTCCCACTTCCTGTCTTCATCTACTCACAACTGACTCCATGCAGAAACTCTGCCAGCTGCTGGCTTTTATCTAGATCAGAGTTTTACATTCTGGGATACAAAACACTTCAATACTCAGATAAAAACACAGGAAACGTCTCTTTTGTCAGTCTCAGCGGTTTGTGAAGCGTTAAAAGACGTGCTGATGGTGTCGTCACTGACTCACTGATTCATTCTGCTCTTCATGAGCTGATATTAATTATCCCCAGAGGGAAATATTACTGATAATAGTCAACACTGACTCACTAATGTCAGGCTTTGTGTTGGGTGTTAATGTATGTCTACATGTCAGTACTTGTCTGTGTGTTTTCTCCTCCTCCTGTTTCCTGCTCCTCCTCTCACCGTTGGTGCTCCTCTTGTGCAGCTCCTCCTTGCCGTTCTTGCTGCTGCTGCCGGTGGCCGTCCTGCGGGCCGAGGAGCTCTTACTCGTGTTCAGCTTCCCGGAGCCGTTACTCGACACCGAGCCGTCCTCTTCGCTTGGCAACCGCCTGCAGTAACCATGGCAACAGAGGAAGGAGAAGAGAGGGCTTGTGAGTCTCAATGTGCATCATCTTACAGTTATTACTGGCAGTAAGTGTCAACTCTAAATATAAGTTAAAAATATCATATGAGGGGAGCATAAAAAAGATTCAATGCATACATGTAACAGACAAAAAGCACTCAGAGATAATAAAAACTGTGATCCTAAACTATCATTCCAGACCAGATGTAAAACCCACACACAGCTTCAGAGTTTTATTTTTGATCTGTGATATCTAGTGTTTTAATAGTGATCATTTTATTTATATTCCTCAGGTTTTCTTTGTGCTTCTGAGTAGTAATTATGGTAATTAGACAAACTATTCAGGGCCAGAAGCCTGCTGCTGTGGCTCTCTGTGGGAAGTGACCTCAGAGATGTGATGCTATCGATGCTATTAGCATTTGGACTGTAGTAGTAAACTAAAAGTTTTAATTAAAATAAAATCAATGTTGCTTTTTATATTTTTTTTCACAAAACCTTCCTGCTGACAAGGGAAAACCTTCTATCAACCTGGTAAAGACAGTACATTAAGTTTTTGGCATTTAATGTTAAAGGGGACATGTTTTACTTGTTCTTGTCTTCTAAGTTGGAAAGTAAACTGTGATTTATTCTGACTATTCTGAACGCTCTGTATCAACCTTCTGTGTGATTGTGGTTTATAAATGCTAATGCTACCTGCTAACCAGGCTAATCATATAGCTCCTGTAGCTCTTTGTCATATTATGGAATTCTGTCATATTATTTGTCATATTATGGAAGTATAATAAATTTGTTCCGTTGTGAGAACCCAGTGATCCCATTATAACATTAATTCATTAATTAATTTGTTCATTCATTCATTCATCAGTCTAGGTAAAGTAAAATCAGAGATTTGTAAGAAAATATATTTTAAAAGGTACAAAATAACAGCTGAAAACACGTAAAAAAGAGTTTTGGAGTTAAACAGTTTTTCTCCATTTCTGTGTTCTGGATGTTTTGGGCGTGATGACGCACTGGAGCTCCCTCATCACAGCTCCGCCCCCAACGCCATATAAGGATCTTTATGCTAACTCGTGTCAACGGTCATAGTAACGGAAGATTACAATGTCTGGAATATTTTATGAACCTTAAAATAAACGTTATTGTCTAGAGGTGATTGCGAGGACCTCTAGTGGCTGACAGCAGAACACCGACAGGAACAGGATTTATTCTCCTTTGTTTGTTTACATGAACATTTGAGAGCCAGTGTGACGTTCAGAGAGTCACTGTTAAACTGGGCTGGTTGTTTAATAGCATGTTTTCCTGTGCTGTGTATATTTTTGCTTTATTCTGACTTTAACAGCTGATCCAAACTGGTGTGGTGGGGGCGGAGCCAACCAGCTGCCACTGGCCGAGAGGCAGGCCGATAATAACATTTATTATATATATATATATATTTATATATATATATATATTTATATATATATATTATTATTATTATTATTATAAGTCAGAAACATGTAGAGACACGCAGGACAATAAACGACAAGTAAAGCAACAATCCTGATGTTGTTGGGCAGCTTCGATGGAAACAGCTCAGTCTGCATATATGTCACTTAGACACACACACACACACACACACACACACACACTCAATCATAAACACACACACACACACACACACACACACACACACAATGTACACTAGAAGACTCAATACACTCATGCAGAAACATGTATGAAGACATATATTTGTTCTTGCCTCAGACACACTAGGCACATAAACCACACACACACACACACACACACACACACACACACACACACACACAGACACACACACACACACACACACACACACACACACACAGACACACACACACACACACACACACACACACACACACACACACACACGGCCTTGAGGCCTGTAGCTGCAGCAGCAGCGTGACAGGCTGTCTACAGGTGGTGTGAGATGCACAAATCAGCGAAACCGGACATTACAGAGCCACGGGCCAGGCTAACACCCTGTTAGTGTGAACACACACACACACACACACACACACACTCACACACATACACACACACACACACACACACACACACACACACACACACACACACACAGTGCAGCGGTCAGTGGCTGGCCAGTCTCAGTAAGTCATGTGGTATTAAAGGCCGGAGGGATGAAGCAGAAACACAGTGTGTGCTCCATGTGAAGGTGTGTGTAGATCAGAGAGAAGAGCAGCAGAATCAAAGATGGCCGCCGTTCATCTCCCTGTTTGATGATCTCACGCTCTCTCTGGAGGAGCAGCGAGCTGGATTAATGCTCGTCCTCCTCTTCCTCTGTGGTTAGCATTCAGTCTGAGCCTTCCTCTCCTCAGACTATCAACAATCTGCAGCTAATAACTGCTGCTGCTGTTTCTGATCCACTTTCACTTGTTTCAGTCTTCAACAAGCAAACTGTTCAGATCACATCAATAATACAATAATACAATAATACAATAATCTGACTGTTTCAGGAGAAAGTACAAGATACAAAATGTAATAACTTGTGCAGACAAATTATCATTTAGAGTATTGGATATAATATTATTTATATTATATAAAATTATTAGACCATCCTTGTTTTCTTCAATTTCTGGTTCATTTTAATGCCTGGTACAACTAAAGGTACATTTTTAGGACAAATATGATAACAACCAAAATAGCTCATAAGAGTTTAATTCAAGATCTGATATCTAGACATTTAACATGATTTTCTTGATAGTGATTTTGGTTATTATCAATAAAACCATGGAAAATGTCTAGATATCAGCTCTTAAATTAAACTCTTATCAGCTATTTTTGTTGCTATCATTATTATATTTCTCCAAACAAATGTACCTTTAGTTGTACCAGCAGTAAAATGAACAAGAATTTGAAGAAAACAATAGTCTAATATTTTTTCCCATGACTGTACACATATATATTCATATCTAGAATTTAAAAGACATTTATCAGAACACATTAGGAACAGCAGAGGGTTTAATATAAACTATTGATGGCTGAGTTCCTTTAGGGAGCCAGTGTTGTTAATCTGACTCACTGTAAGACTGGAACAATAGAATTATTAATGTTATTAGTAACACCTGTGCTTTTCATACTCCAACCATACTACGACCTCTTTGTCAGTGTTTGAAATGAGTCATATTTCCATTCCTCCATCATTTACTACTCTCCTATACAAACACTCAATATTTGACTCTAGTGAGCCGTCAGCTGAGATTTCTGACTCTATTAATCATCAGCTGATTCAGTTGTTGTCAGACTATTGAATGGGCATTCATCAGGACTTATCAGCCCATAGGAGTAGATGAGAAGAGGCCTGCGCTACCTGCTAGTAGGTACAGTAGGTTGTTATCGGCACACTAAATGGGATGTTATATTAATATGTAATGTTAAGTAGCAGAGTAATTACTGAATGCGAAGGTGGAATTACAGAGTGAAAGCAAGTTTTTAAGCTTTATGCAAGCAGCGTGGCTGAATATTATATTATATTATTATATTTAGTGTGAACAAATAACACACTAAATATAAAGTAGTAACCATTTGTTTAGATATGAAGGTTTTGGTTTGTGACCAAACGCCTGAAGACAATCAGCCTTTATACTCCACTACATTTAGACAAATATACTGTTTACTCCACTACATTTAGCTGACAGCTTCAGTTACTTTTCAGGTTGAGATTTAACATAAAACATGATCAATTCAAAGTGATTTTCATAATTAAACCTCATAACAGTATATTAAGTAGTTATGAGTCCTACCTTGAGAAAATTAAAACACTCCATACATAATTGCATCAATTATAATAATCCAATAAAATATTTATATTATATAAAACAATCTGGGTGGGTTCTGATACTTTTGGACTTTTACTTGTTTCACAGTGTGGTATTAGTACTTTTATTTAAGTAACTGCTAACTGCTACTAACTGACTAACTAGTAATATCTCAAATATTCACATCAGAGACACTAACATTAACTATTCCTCTAACACACAATAGCAGAATCTCATTGAACTGATACTAGTTTTCATCTAATCTTGTTTCTTCTGATGAAGCCTGATTTTGCTCACATGTGAAGATAAAAACACCAGAAGTCGTTCTCGGTTCAGTTTAAAGTCCAACAACAGTAATTTCATGTTTTGTTGTTATTTTGGTGTGAAATCATCCCTCTGCAGCCCATTATTATTATTATTATTATTATTATTATTATTATTATTATTATTCTGCTCAGAGAGGAGGAGATCCTGTCTCGTTCCTAATATAATAATAATAATAATAATATAATGAGTGTACACCAGGTGGTGGGAAACCTACCAATGGTCCTATCAGACGTGTTCATATATCCGGTTGGTGAAGCTGATTATCTCTCTGCCAGTTTTATTCTGTTTACTGTCATCATTGTTCCACTGAACGTTCCCTCTGGCTTTATACAGCCAGGGTTATAAATATACATTATAAATATACATGTCTTTATCATCCTGGAGACGCAAAGCACAACTAATCCACCTCTATTCATTTTCCTTTAGTGGTGTGTAAATATGAGGCTCTGTGTGTGTGTGTGTGTGTGTGTGTGTGTGTGTGTGTGTGTGTGTGTGTGTGTGTGATGATGCATCTCATTATGACTCCACATCCCAGAGGGAACATGTCCCCATTGTGTGTGTATGTGGGTGTAGTTTCTACTAGAGAAATGTCTGGAAATGGAAGTTTTGAAATAGTTTTTTCATCTTCCTGTACTAAATGTTTTCTATTACATGCATAGAAAAGATTAGAACTCATAATCCCAATGAGGCTATTGGGAATAAGACTGTTTTGCACATTTCAGTAAATGCATTTTAAACTGTGTGATTGTGACAGATGTTTACTAATCATATTCATCACTCATGCATATGAAACAGAAGACAGTAACAAAGAAGATTAGTGCAGAAAACAGAGCGTGGTACAGAAAGACGGATTGAATATATGGGAGAAGACTCTAAGGCGCTAAATTAACTGCCAGGTTGAGAAAAATAGCATCAAACATGCAGATTAGCAGCAGCCAAGAGCACTAAATTACACAATATCATCATCCAGCTCTGTAATCCTATCCCAGACACTAAAGAGCAGTAAAGCATCCAGTAAACAGTCTAATCCACTTCAGGTTCTCAGTGCCAGTCAGGACAAATGACCATCTGGTTACTGATATAGTTTAGATTATGACAAGATCTGATTATGTTCTTTCTGTAAAATCAGAGTTCAAGGTTCAAGCTGATCTGCTTGAATTTAATCTCATTCCATGAGAGAATATTTCCACAAGCAAAGACATTTAATCCTTATCTCAACTTTGAAATTAAGTTGCAAAAACATTCTGAGCTCAAAATTCCCATGAAATGAAAACAGCACATCACTGTTTCATTTAGAAAGAAACAAGCACCAAAACTACTTGGTGAGGTTTAGTGATGTTTGGTACATAAACATGGAAACATTCACCTGGTTCCACTGTTAATAAGCCATCTTTGGCCTTATCAGTTTATTAAATACACTGCTGAGGTAACCTTGTTGTTAAGCGCTGACCTCTCTATAGGGCGTTATATAAGAAGGAAGCTAGATGAAAGTGAAATTACTCCAATACAAGTAAAAGTCCTGCAATTCTAACTTACGTAAGTAAAAGTACAAACATTTCAGCATCAAAATGTATTTAAAGTATCAAAAGTAAAAGTATTTGTTATGCAGAATGGACCCACTCAGATTGTTTTATATATTATAAATATAATATTAGATTAATATTATTGATGCATTTATGTAAGCAGCATTTTACTGCTGTCAGTGTAGGGCTCATTTTAACGACTTAATATACTTTATGTGGTTTACATTACATTACATTACATGTCATTTAGCAGACGCTTTTGTCCAAAGCGACTTACAATAAGTGATTCAACCTGAAGGTACTAGACATAGACCACAGGAATCAAGTAAGTGATAAGGTTTAATTTATAAATATGCATAATCACTTAAAATGTATCATGTTTTTATGTTTCATCTCGACCTAAAAAGTAACTAAAGCTGTCAGCTAATGTAGTAAAAAGTCCAATATTTGCCCTTAAAATGTAGTGAAGTAGAAGTATAAAGTTACATATGTGGAAATACTCAAGTAAAGTACAAGTACCTCAAAATTGTACTTAAGTACAGTACTTGAATAAATGTACTTAGTTACATTCCACCACTGCCTGAATCTCACCACATATTTCTTATTTCCTGCATGTGAACAGTAAACAGAGTGAAGGAGACGTGTGAAGGAAACAGGAAGCAGCTGATAACCTTCTGAACACTAGTCGGTGGAGCAGGAACCTTCTGATGAACATTTAATGGGCTGAAAACATTTAATTTCTATTGTAACATTAACATTTGGTTTGGAGAGAAGAATCTTGGTCTCTTTTTTGATATTTCCTTACAGCAACAGTAAGAACAATCCTTAAATCCTGTTTGTGGCTGAAATGACTCATTATTGTTCTGGTCAGAGGAAAATCAAACTTGTCTTTTCCCCCTGGAGTCAGTCAGGGTGATAATCTGGCAGCAGGAATGTGATTCCATGTGGTCGGCAGATTTAAACCGTGTGGGCGACAGCAGAGGCTTCACATTCATTATCTAGCAGGAGGATAAAATACAATGCTGATAATTCTCACTAATGAGAGGACAGTTTCTTTTTTTACTGAAAATGACCAGAAAAATGTACATCCAGAAATTATATATAACCACAGAATCACCTTAAATAGGTTCATCTGGTTTGTTCTTTCCTCTCCAGTTGGCTAAAACAACACACTTCAACACACTCCATCTGTATCTGTGTTTGGAGTTACTGGGAAGTTTTCTATTGGTTTTCTATTAATCAGTGGTGGAAGAAGTATTCAGATCCTTTACTGCAGTAAAAGTACTAATACCACACTGTTTACTCCACTACAGTAAAAGTCCTGCATTCAAAACTTACTGAAGTAAAAGTATGAAAGTATCAGCATCAAAATGTACTTAAAGTACCAAAAGTAAAAGTACTCATTATGCAGAATGAAACACTCAGATTGTTTTATATGTTCTAAATATATTATTACATTATTTGTATTGATGCTTTTATGTTAGCAGCGTTTCATTTTTTTTAAAGATAGGGCTTATTTAATTACTTAATATACTGTTATAAAATTTAATAATAAAAAAAATTCTAATCACTTTAAATTATTAATATCTCAACCTGTAAAGTAACTAAAGCTGTCAGCTAAGAGTAAAAAGTACAATATTTGCCTAAAAATGTAGTGGAGTAGAAGTATAAAGTTATGTAAAATGGAAATACTCAAGTAAAGTATAGTACCTCAAAACTGTACTTGTGCAGTACTTGAATACATTTCCACCACTGCTACACAGACATTAAATTGATGCTGATTGAAAAGTATAATGGTTGTTTCTGTTTGACTCTTACATGTTTCTCCATACGTCCCTCTAACACTGATAGTTATAGTCACATCTCTCTAGAGCTGATATAGTTTTATAATAGACATGTTGGATGATGTGATGAAGGTGTTTTCCACAGCAGCTACAGTGTCTGAGGCTGTTTAAATGGAACAGTTGTAATATTTATCGTTAGTGGATGTGAGACGCTGCAGTTTGTTTTCACCTGAGATTATATAACTAGCTCCATCAGGTGTCTATCTAAATCATTGAACCTGCTCCCTGTAGAGTGAGTAATAACCCCTCACTCACACATTTCTGTCTATCTTTCTGGTGTCAAACCTGCAAAAAATATCTGTTCCAAATGTTGTCTGCATCCTGTTGGTCTGTGGAGGAGAAACAGTCATCAACATCTTGATTATAACCTGTTATAACTCACAGCCCAGCAGGATACGCGTGTCAGACGGCTCAGATACGTGTTAGACTGTTAACAGCTAAAAACTACTGCTGCAATTATCCACTGATGCTAAAATGCTCCATGTGCTCCGCTAGTTTTCTGTTACTGTTACAATCAGCAGAACAAAGTCATTTACTGTACAAACTGGCATCCAAACTCATGCATTTTGTCTTCTTGCTCTCTCCAAACAGCTTCTTGTGAACACTGGACTTATGCTGAGATCACGTCAGTCTGTCGGAGTGTGTACTGCTTACTGTTGGCTTCTCTCTGGATTAACACTCACACAAACAAACACTGATGTCAGGTCCTGCTGAAAGCTGGGGTTGTTCACTGACAGCTGCTGCAGAACTCTGTGATTCTCTTCATCAGCCTCCAGCTGGGGACAGAATGTCTGATTGGTCCTTATTGCTACTCTGTACCTGTGCACTCTCCCGGGCTAAACAGAGGATTTGAATAAGCCAAAACATTTTGATTTACAATTAATTATGTATTATGATCTCAGCAGTGTGATGGAAGTGACCTCTTCCCCCAGACTGGCTGGTGTCTGTCACAGCTGTGGATTATTTATGGTTTCTTGGGCTGCAGAACAGGGACTCAGCTGTCTGAGGGCAGAAAGTCTTTGAAGCATTTATCAGCTTATATGACACTGCATCACAAGCACTTTATCAAGACTTTTACACCTACAAGTACCTTAAGGGCTCAAATAAACTTGCTTTTAACTACGCATACGCAAATATATGACATCAGCCTCCGATGAGCTGCATCGAGTTGGGCTGTTGGTTGTGAACGTCCTCAGAAAACGGTTGAGTCGGCAATTTCGTGCACGCGTGATTCACTGGCAGACTGGATGCTGAGGGGTTAACATCTCCTGCTCTGCTGACTGCAGCTGGGAGAGACTGCTGCAGGAGGACTGGGCCGCTTGTGAGTGCTTTGGGACGGCGCCTGCTACTCGTTAAGAAAAGCAACGAGTCTCCAAAACTCTCCAACAACACCAGAATTAGTCACTAGATTTGTCGCTAGTCGTTTTTTGAAAAAGAGTCGCTGGAGGGTCTGAATAGTTGCTAAATAGAGCAACAAGGTCGCTAAGTTGGCAAAACTGCTGTTGTCACATTGGAACTCTGTTGGTTAGCTGCTACAAAGGTAGCTGTATGGGAACAGAGGTCAAGGGGAACCAACTAGTGGGCGGAGCCAAAACACTCTTTCTAAAAAAGTACTGAGTGGAAACACACCTATCGTCACCAGACATGTTTGGTTTCGGGTCTCACATACCATCTGACCTGAGAGTTAACGTTAGATCAACCTCGCTGAGTGCTGCCATGTTTGTTTACATTACACCATACACATTTGGAGGCCCTTTAGTGTTTCATTTGAGCCTTAACCTGATATGCTTTATATGGAAGCAACCTTTTGTTTTCTCAAGTTTATGGACTCATTAACAAAAACAAAGTTGGTTTCTCAATCTTGAGGTAAAGCTCCTTTTCTCAAGACAACAACATGATTAACTTCTATTCTAAAACATAAATGTTCGTTCCTGGCTTCAAACAAAACAACTTCACAGTCTAATATGTCAAATGTGAGATATCCAAATTATGAACTACTTTAAACTTCTATACTGATCTGAAACAAACTGTCAGTCAGCGTCTTACCCTCCTTTGTGTATGTCAGCAGATGGAGGCCTCTTGCTGGCGGTCCCGTCCTGGTGGACCTTTTTATCCAGCGACAGCGACAGTGGAGCGTCTCGTACCGGCAGCCCCAGCACCAGCGTCTCCTTGGTGATGGAGACGGTCTCGTCACCCGTCCGACCCATGTGCTTCTTGGCGTAGTCGAAGCCCTGGACAGGCTGGACAAGGATAACACAACCAGGAGTCAGTTTAAACAAGTCAGAGCCACGGCAGCTTGTAGATCAATCCATACAGGAACTGAAATCTGGGGGGTCACATTTTCAAACTGATTGAATGTAGAATAACTCAGAAAGGGTATTGTTAATAATGGGCTTCTGTTTTCAGTTTGCCAGTTGGATTGATGGACCTCAATGCCTTTAAAACAAGCAGCAGTTTTGAAGGAAATACAGCACATGCAAAGACAGCAAAAGGGAACACAATATACAGTAGAAACCACAGCACAGTGTTTCATCTTTACTGCATAGCACAGGCAGATAAGTGCTATGAAAATACTCAATGCCATTTAAAAGCCACAACACTGAGCAATGAGCAGCCACAGAATATACAGCACTTACACCATGATGCATGTTTCAGAGAAGCATAGCAGAGAATAAGGCCCATTAGGTTCTCAGAATGGTATGACGTAGGGATGGGCGATATGGCAAAAAAATGATCACAATATATTTTTCCATGTCATCCGATCTTAATTATCATCACAATGTTTTGCCAGTTTTAAAGCATCCGTACTGAAAACTCCAGAAACTAGAGATTAGTTCCGCTAGTAGTGCTAACTGCTAATGCTACGTGTGCTAGCAGCAGTTAGCACGCTGTCCAGAAGATCACTTGGGTGGTACTTCTTCAAATGATTAAACAGATTTGTTGCTGTTAGAAAAAGCCCAAACTGTAAACGTTTTGTTAACTTGTTTATTGAACTTAGTTCCATTCTTTAATAACTAACTATTGAATGCACCAGACCTGTGTGTGAATTGCAGTGCTGTGAATGTTAGTTTTCTCTCGATACAGCGGAGGTTAGATTGTAATTTCCTTTGCTCTTTCCCAACATTCACCTGTTCCTCCCTGGTTTATTGCTATTTATTGTTATATATTTCACTGGCCTCAGCTTCAGGTTGAGCTCCACGTTCAGTCTTTATGTTCACCAAACAGTGGTGGAACAGGAGAAGGTCGACTCTGATTCGCACATTTCTGACATGTTTGATCGAGTAAATATGCTCACAGCTGATCACCGTAATCAATCTGAAATTTATCGCAATCATACAATTGCGATCATATTATCTCCCAGGCCTGGTATGAAGTCAGAAGTATGAAGATGAATTCAACAATCTGTTCTGACTTACAGAGTGAGTGAATATCATGAGTATTGGACTGGTTTTGGTTTGAAAAGGTAAAATAAAACACTCCAAATCACAACAACAAAAAGCAGCAATGGATGAAGTTAATTGTAACTGTGATCTGATCAACAGCCCTACAGAGTGTAGCATTTATATTTTCAGCTTGGCTGAGTCGCTGGGCAGCTGAACGGATGGAGGAGTTACTTACAGCTAACATGACATGGTCTCCTGAATATTAAAGAAAAACCTCCAGATAAGTGTTGCTTCCATTTCAGATAAAGGTAATTGCATGAAGCTCCCTCCCAGAACCAGTTTTTATCAGCCTCAGAACACCAAGGCTGGCATAATGAAAACTTTGACAAATAAATAAATAACAGAGATTAACAGCACCTTTGAAGCCAGGGGTTCGGCATAAAGAGACAAAGGGAGAAAAGCAGCAGAAGAAGCATTTCTGCTGAAGCCTGGCAGGCCTGGACACATTCTTTGTTTGTCTAAACGCCTTTCAATTTACAGAATAAAGAGCGAGATGGGAAAAAGAAGAGAAATACCTTTTTTAGGTTACACAACTAAGCAGACGAAACCCTGATTTTTTTTTTTTTTTGCCTCCCCCTTTCTATTCTGAGCAGCTCTAAAATGGGACGCCTAATGCATTTGATGATGCATGCTAAATAGTGAGTGCATGTGAGGTTAGGCAGCATGGGCATCCGGCTGATGGCGTTGTTAATAATTCATCGGTCATACACACCGTCAGCTCGCTCCAACACACGAGGCTGCAGCCTGGATGAGTATCAGGAAACTGATACAAGCTCGTATAGAAGACATTAGAGAGGGGGGGGCTCTCACCATGGCAGGAAGATATGGATTGATTGATTGATTTATTGATCATATATATGTGCACGCAGCTTTTACTAGCTGGAGTGATGCATGATGACAGCGGTGACTGTCGTGTGAAAGATGTATAGAAAGCACCAAAACTTATCTGCCTCATTCTGCTCACAGGTTGAAGGGAGTTTAGCTATGTGTGTGTGTGTGTGTGTGTGTGTGTGTGTGTGTGTGTATGAGG
The DNA here is from genome assembly GCF_030273125.1 of Centropristis striata. Lineage (NCBI taxonomy): Eukaryota > Metazoa > Chordata > Actinopteri > Perciformes > Serranidae > Centropristis > Centropristis striata. The sequence continues at coordinate 246,695 of NC_081522.1, read as the reverse complement.
GGTATTTTATGCCAGCACACTATAATTAAACGCCTTAAACGCGTCGCCTGTGCCAGCATAAAGTCTGGTTAATAGGCGTACTTACAGACACGCGTATTGCGAGTACACCAGATAACATGGGTGACGGGTGAAAAGTGCCACGAGCGAACGTAGCGGACGCCTGTGTGCACGCTCGTCTCAATGTACAAATCATGATTTACTTTATGACGACGAATTTTGAGTTTAACAGCCGCTTCACTTCATAATTAAAGCAGTTCATGTATTACCAAGAGAGACCGATGAGACAATTTAGGCTGTTTCAGTCTACACATGCACACGTTAAGGCGTCTGAAGCGTTGGCTTTAGGACAATAACACACACGCGTTAATGCCTATAACGCGTGTACGCCTATAAGAAACAAACTGAGGAAGAGGCTGTATGCATTTACGCACGAGGTCCACTGGATCATCAGGACCTGACAGTTATTCATTTTCTATGTTCTGCAGCATATCTACACAGATCAGCTGTTACACAAAGTCTCAGCTTCATACGGGATTGTTTATAAGAAAGCATAACTTATAGATGAAGAGAAAGACTACCTCGTACGTACCAGATAAACTTAACGTTTTTCCGGCCAAAACCGGAGGCTTAATTAGCCTGTTTTAGGAGTGAAAGTCAGCAAAATGCGGCTTAAACAAAATGTTTTACCTTATTAGCTAACTACAAATGGAACTGTGCATAAGTGCCGAATTGGGTTAAACAGTGTAGATATAAGGTCCGATGGCATCATACTGTGAACGGACTGCTGTCCACATGGCTACTGAATATTCATTAGATAGGTCCGCATGGCTACTTAATATTCAGTGATGACAGTGATTATGGCATCTGCAGGCAGGTAAACCTACCTAATTACAGCTGGTGCGTAATGAACTGTATGTCTGCGCGCGAAGCTGGGAACTGGCTGTGAGCGTCACACTTTACTATTACTATTTTTAAGTAGCTGAAATTATTTTAATTATCCCTTTCACCCTTGCTATCATTAAATATCAATTCGATATCATTCAAACCTAGAGAGAGAGAGAGATTTCGTTAACAAGAAAATAAAAACGGGCCTGAAAATAATAGAAATATCCTGACAGCTCTGTTGGGGCTTGGAGTTCATCTATAAGTTCTGCTTTCTTATAAACAATCCCATGTGAAGCTGAGACTCTGTGTAACAGCTGAACTGTTATAGGCGTACACGCGTTGACGCGTGTGTGTTATTGTCCTAAAGCCAACGCTTCAGACGCCTTAACGTGTGCACGTGTAGACTACAATAGTTATTTGTACATTGAGACGAGCGTGCACACAGGCGTCCGCTACGTTCGCTTGTGGCACGAATGACTCATCGCTATTTGATTTCCACACACACTACACAGCGTGTGTCTGTACGCCTATGTAGAATTGTACTTAACAGTCACGCGGGTCTTCATGTCACGTATTTGAGGCGTGGTTCACCCGTCACGCAGCCGTCACGTAGGCGTATTCGCAACAACGCGTGTACAGCGTCTGCGTGACGGCTGCGTGACGCTCGTCTGTCCATTGAAAGTGAATGGAATTTACACGTTAGACGTTTGATGTCATCGCATAGGCGCTGTACACGCGTTTTAGTAGAGTGTGCTGGCATAAAATGCCCCTCATAGTGTGTGTGTGTGTGTGTGTGTGTGTGTGTGTGTGTGTTTATGACGAGCGACAAAGGGCAGCAGGCGAGGGAGTTGGAAATGAAATGTGCTGTGCCAAATATATCCCACTCACAATATGCATTATGGATTATTGAGGAGCAAACATTAATGTCAGGCTGTTGAAGTGACAGTGACAGTAACAGATGTGTCACTGTGTGGCTGCTGGTAATGGATGTGGTGCTGGTAATGGATGTGGTGCTGGTAATGGATGTGGTGCATGGGGAACTATGGATTCTCAGAAACGAGGGCCGAGGGGCGTAACCTTGGAAAGCTTGCTGACATTTCACGACTCGTATCTTAGCGCTCTCGCTCAAGGTCTTTATTTCTCTCTGTCTGTTCTTTTCACACTCACGTCCTCCTTCTATTTTTTCTCTCCCTCTCTTCTGCCGTCTGCTGACAGCGTGTTGACTTAACAAATGGACATGTTTCATCCTGTGTGAGCTGTCCAGTTTAATGAAGACGTGCTCCATCCTCTGATCGAACTGTCAGAGATGGACGGAGCTTTTCTCCTCATTCATTTAGAACCATGATGAAGCATTTATTTTACTGAAAGATGTCATGTGAAGTGACTGCCAGCTCCACCTCGCTGCACCACCAAATCATCCACACTTATTCTCCTTGCCTGCACTATCAGACCGAAGCTGCTCCTCTTGTCTAATTTTAACTGAGAGCAACAGCCAACAGCAGCTGATGAGGTGCAGCAGATGGAGCAGATATGCTCTATTCCCCCTGTGGCCATATTGATTCAGATTCAGCTCTAGCAGGGCGGATAGGAAGCGTACCACAGAGCTGCACGCACAAAAACCCAAAACCACCAGAGTGGGTACATTTAGGAAGTAAAATAAGACACAGCAGGCTAGAGTGGGGCACAGTGAGATAAACTCCTCCTGGGGCATTGTGGGCCATGATGCAGCAAAATGCAAAATACCTTGAGTCCTTTAAATGGCAGCCACTGCATTGTACTTTCATTGAACACCTTACAAATGAAAAATGGATTTCTTCTACTTCTGCTGATTCCACCTCTATTGTACTCCGTATGGAGCTCGGCTATCTGAGGCTTCACGCCTGTAGACAGTACTGAGGGAGTAAAAACCATCTGAAGATTGTTCCTGCTGCAGAGTGATGAAGTCAGCTGGACTCTGCAGAACAGCTATTTAATGCTTAAACACACATGCAGACCTAATATAAACTAACGTATTGATCAGCAGCTCTGGCTTGTCCTGCACTGACTGAGAGCTGAGTGTTGGAGATAATCACAGACATGCAGACACATAAACACACAGCGCAGATCAATTTGATGGAGTCTATTATTTAGCTTAGGTCTGATTAGTATTCACACATTTACACCAGGCATTAAGGTTTATTACACATGTTATACTTCTACTCCGGTACATCTCAGAGGGATTGAGTTTATCTCCCTGCTAGCCCAGTTAGGATAATGAGTAGCTCTACTTTAACTAAAGAATATGTTTAGTATCATTAGCCTAATATCATAATTGCTAAAGTAATTTTTGTCATATTATACTGCTACAATAAAAATACCATTGTTCTTGCTAGAAATTTAGTTTTTTCTTGTTTTTTGAAAACGTTCAAATATGACTTAGGCAACTATGCTATTAGAAACAATATGAAAGTGTTGTACTTTCAGTAGAATATTGTTCTTTTGTCAGAGTATTTCTACAGCACATTATTATATTGATTCATGGCCGGCTAGCAGTGATATTTAACGCGGCCAGCAGTATTTGATCCATTGACTCTCATTGTGCAGAAATAAAAAGACTGAAGTGAGATGAATAGACGGAGAATTGTTTCTCTTATTTGACAAAACAATTCTTGATTGAACTTAATTTTGTGGACACAAAATGCAGTTAAACAGTTAAATCAAAATATATTTTATTACAACACTCACCATATCATGGTGATTCCCTCCTCTAATTAAGATAGACTTCAAATGATTTTAACCTATTTTTAATAAGGACACCTGAAGTGTTTAACCCCAGTGTCCTCCAAGCGTTTCCCAAACTAAACCGTGTGTGAAATATTTATCTTGTTAGCTCCTGCTGGACTGGAAGATTGCAGCCTCACGGCTCCACTTATGAAATCTCATATTTTGGGACTCTTAAATATTTGATGCGTTCTCCTGTAAAAACACATTACTTTAAATGTTTACAAACAATTGTGAAAGCAAACAAAACCTTCGAGCTGACACTTTAAATGTTAATATAATACTATAAAGAGAAACAGTAAAGCAGGAAAACACAGATATATTTGGGCTGTTTAGAGCGTTCTGCTGTAGTGTTACTGGTCCATTACTCCAATAACTGATCCAATCCTTCCATCCTTTATTCATTTATTTATTTATTTATTTATTGAGGGGTGAGGATGGGAAGCCTGGAGCAGAGCAGACCAGCTGAGCTGCTCCACAGCTAATCAACAGGGACGGCCTCTGCAGCTTCTTTATAATTCAAAGCTGTTGTCTGTATAAATCGCTGTGCTTTGGGTCCAGCATGATAAAGAAGATGATTCAGTGGAGAACCTCCACAGAAAGGATTGTGTTGGGGGTCTGAGGGTTCCTGCTGAGCCTGTGGATGATAAACGGCTCCGGAGGGAAAACAGGAGCTGGCAGAGAGGCCGTCTGGGCTGATGACACAAGCTTGACTCACTCTTTATGGATGCTACAAAATAAAAATAGATTGGTTTGGTTCACAGGTTCTGAGCTTCCTCTCCACTCTTCATGTTTATGAGCCTCGGTAAAAACAGCTTCTTCTTCTTCTTCTCATCTGATCGTCTCATTTAGCTTCTCCTTGTTAATTCGGCCCATCGACTCAAACCAAAACAAATTAAATCTTAAGAAATGTGCTTGTGAATTTTACACCCCTATCATATATTTTTTTCCACCTTTCCTCGCTGCCCCCTCCTCTGTCTTCCTATTGATCTCCCACAGCCAATGAGGATGCAGGAATAAGTCATGTCCACAGCACAGTCACCACATGCACAGATCTACCCAGCAACAGGAACAGGCAGCACACACAGGAGACGCAGCCAGCAAGGCAGTTGATCAACACACTCAGTCAGGGAAAATCAACACACAATGCTGATTTATGCATTAATGTATTGATCAATGCAGTCAGGAATCCACCAGAGTCTAGAGAATACCTGGTGGTGGTAACTGCCCTCCCTCCGATACGACGTCTACAGGGAGAGAGGCGCAGGGACAAGGTCAGGGAGGGTTAATAAATAAGAGACAGGAAAGGAAAGGAAAGGACAGGAAAGAGGAAAGGATAGAGGATAGGACAGGATAGGACAGAGGATATAGGATAGGATAGGATAGGATAGGATAGGATAGGATAGGATAGGATAGGATAGAGGATATAGGATAGGATAGGATAGGATAGGATAGGATAGGATAGGATAGGACAGGATAGGACAGAGGATATAGGATAGGATAGGATAGGATAGGATAGGATAGGATAGGATAGGATAGGATAGGATAGAGGATATAGGATAGGATAGAGGACAGGATAGAGGATAGGACAGGATAGGATAGAGGATATAGGATAGGATAGGATAGAGGATATAGGATAGGATAGAGGATATAGGATAGGATAGGATAGGATAGGATAGAGGATATAGGATAGGATAGAGGATATAGGATAGGATAGGACAGGATATGATAGAGGGTATAGGATAGGATAGGATAGGATAGGATAGAGGATATAGGATAGGATAGGATAGGATAGAGGATATAGGATAGGATAGAGGACAGGATAGAGGATAGGACAGGATAGGATAGAGGACATAGGATAGGATAGAGGATAGGATAGGATAGGATAGAGGATATAGGATAGGATAGAGGATATAGGATAGGATAGAGGATAGGATAGAGGATAGGACAGGATAGGATAGAGGATATAGGATAGGATAGGATAGAGGATATAGGATAGGATAGAGGATAGGACAGGATAGGACAGGGTAGGATAGAGGATAGGATAGGATAGGACAGAGGATATAGGATAGGACAGAGGATAGGATAGGATAGGATAGAGGATAGGACAGGACAGAGGATATAGGATAGGATATAGGATAGGACAGGACAGAGGATATAGGATAGGACAGGACAGAGGATATAGGATAGGATAGGATAGGATAGGATAGAGGACAGGATAGGTTAGGATATATTATGTCTTTTTGATTTGTCTATGCCGTAAATATTGATTTATTTCTTTTTTTGTATGTTTATTTGTTTCTGTGGATAAGAAGCAGTGTCATTTTCTCATTGACTTCTATACTATGCTGTCTTCACTACAGCAGCTATCCATCTAGTTAAACTCCTGGTGGTAAAAAGATGACTAGAGTTTGAAGTCAGGCTTCTCTATGGAGCAGTAGAGTCTCCACCTTCAGCTTCAGGGTGTTACTGCGTTCAGCTTTTAGTCCTGAAGTTTGTTACAACACCTAGTTTACAGCTAGCCATACAACACAGAACAGCAATGCATTATGGGTACACTTTGCTTCAAGCCTACAAAAGTATAACTGCTCCGTGGGAATATTACTGATGAACGTCAGAAACATTGTTCAGATATTTGATGAGAGTATTTTACTACTGCTGCTCAGTGGAGGAGGAATATTTAACTGATGGTCAGAGATTTAAGTCTTCTTTGATCTAGAGACAGAAATATTCTGTTTACTGCTTTATTCATAACATCAGGGAGATTATATAACATCAGGGGGATTCATCTGCTGGGTGTGAACAGCTTGACCTGAATAAGACCTGAACCAGAGAGTTCAATAAGACCTGAACCATAAGACCTGAACCAATAAGACCTCAACCAGACCTGAATAAGACCTGAACCAGAGAGTGTTGGCTTCCTGAACAGATCTGGTCCAGGTCTTTGGTTCTCTGTGGAACCAGTGTTTCTGGCCAGCTGATTGGTTGTTTCCCACTTCACTGGCTGAGTGACTCCAGCAGCTGTTGTTCTGTTGTCCTGTTGTTCTGCATCATGTTCTAACTAGAACGTGTCCAGGAGAACCGTCTGACCGATCAACCAGCTGCTGGCTGTCTACTTCACACACGCTCATTTCAAATGATTGATTTGCATTTAACCTCAGATGAGCTGATGTTTAGTGAACGCTGTTATTGTGAAAGGGCCAACATCACCCTGAGGTTCCCTCCAGACACTGAGTCCTGACTAGTCCTGCTCAGACCATTATCCTTCAGAGCACGCATGGTTAGACGTGACCACGGGCCATCGGCAGCCAGGAACTAATGAGAGATCACATGTTTCTGACTGGAGAAACAGATCAACACAGTCGCTCTGCTGTAGTTTGATGCATCACTCGTTAAGGATCAGCTTATGTAATCTTTTGGGAGATGTTAAATAAATATCTCAGAGCCGTAATCGCTTCTACATCCATTACTGGAATTCTTAAAGAAAACATATTTTTCCTCCATCGTAAACAAAGAATAAGAAAACTGAAAACATTCTTCATGAATAGAAGTCATTTGAGGCATGTTTAACATAAGCAAAACTATATGAAATCATAACTTTACAAGCTCTTGCACAACTCATGTTGGATAATAAAATTAAAACTCATCCAGTTGTACACTCAGAAATAAACATGCAGTTTTTAGGGGCTCTGCTTCTCATGCCAGTCCAGACAAACAGCAGACTGTGATAATTAATAGTTATGTTAAAGGTCCCATTTTATAAATTATTGAAATAGATTGTTATGGTTTTTGAGGTTTTAAAGCAGGTATGTACACTATTATTATAGTTAAACTATCAAACCACAAATGTACACAGAAATGCAGCTAACTGAATTTAATATCAGAAATTCTAATTGAAACAGCAGAAAGTTCTGCTACAGTAGCGTTACAGTCTGAACGAGCCGAACACTCTGACTCAGAGCAGAATCTGTCTTTAGAAAGAGTCAAGCATGTTTTTACTGAAACAGTATTTTTGAACAGTAAAGCTTGTCAACATTTTCTAGTTGAAACTTAAAACACAAGTTTGAACCTGAGAATGAGCACATTGAGCAATATTCAGTGATTGTGTTAAATAGTAAACATATAACTGTATAAATGAGACTTGGATCCTGCTGCAGAGTTCTATAGTCACATAGTTTAGTTTCTGCTGTTGGATCCTTCGTTCGCAGAAAAAAGTTCTCTTCAAGACTTCTAGGAAACACTACGGAGCCGAGAGGAGCATGAAGGTAAATGTTTTATAAAGTGTGTGTGCATTCTGACCTCAGTAATGAATAATATACAGAATTATCACTTGACCAAGAGATGTGTGTGTAAGACATGTAAGATATAAAACACACAGACTTTATATAAGAATGGATGTTCATGTTACCTCCCAGGCTCCGTATAGCACAGAGTCATAGTTATACAATGATTATTTTATGGAATACATATATATATATATATATATATATATATGTTTAAAATAATGCTGGTTGCCAGTAAAAAGCCATTATGAAGAAGTGGTTGCAACCAGAGCCAGCTGTTATCAGAGCAGTTTAATGTGATCAGGAGATCTTTGTCATGTTCACCTTGAGACTCAGAGTGATTTATTTATAAATGCTGAAGAGAATGTGTTGAGTTTATTTCCCCATATAATATAAAAGTATCAGGTCCTGTTGTAACTCCTGGTTCTACACAGAGGTTGTTATGTTTCAGTTATTGTTACGTTTGTTTTCTAGATTGCATTCTTTGTTTTTTTATTATTTATCTGTTTTTTTGTTTTTTCTTGTTGTTTAACCAATAAAATATAAAATGTGTAAGACTCTGTACAAGCTGAATTTAAATTAAATTTAAATTAAAAAAACAAACAGATAAAAACCTTCACATTTCTTTGAACATTTTAAAAAACAGTCTACATCAATATCAGAAAGCTGTTACAGCTGCCAGTCAGTTTGTTTTATCAAATCTGGTATCAATCAATAGTTTCTTTTCAATACTTTGAATCCTTTAAACTCCTGAGACACAACGGTGTTCTTCCTTCATTTCAACCGTAGAAACATATTTTAAGGTTTTTTATTGACCAGATCTTGGATATTAAGTCCTTCCCTCCTTAGATCCTGCTGTCTCCCACTAGTAGTTGGTGTTTTTGCAGGTTTTGACACATTAGAGCAGTTTCTGTCTCAGAGTAACTTTAATCAGTCAGAAGCATACGCAGTTTTAAACAAAACTTGAAAAAATGGTTTAAACACCAATCTTAGAATGTTGGCAATCTGTATCTGTCGTGTATATTTGAAACTGTAATTTATGTTTTTATGTGGCTTATGAAGGATTGATGCATGTATGTCAGAATGATACTTGTCTGATTTATGTCAGATATGCTGCTACTGTCCCCGTCTCCTGCCTTATAGGGACCACAATGGAAATAAGCCTGAGGGCTTTATTGTGTCATCCCTGACTATTTTTTTATCTATTTATATTACGTATGACACAGGTTGCTGTTTCATATTTTTAATATCAAGAATGGTCAAATAAAATCAATCAACTGATGTTGTCCAGCGTCCCAGGGATTCTTCCTGTCCTCCTGACAGCGTCCCTCCCCGTCTCTTTAAGGATGTTTTAATGTTATTGGGTCCTGTGTTAGGGATCTGATTTAGTATTATATTTATAATTCATGTCTGGAAGTGTCCCAGCTACATTAAAGCATGCTCTGGTCCAGCTCCTCCTCAAGAAGCATCATCTAGATACCAGAGTTTATCAGATTTTAGGCATTTCTCTAAACTTCCTTTTCTCTCTCAGGTTCTGGAGAAGATCTTTCATTGATCTTAATAAATCTCTGAGAAGGTCCAGTCTGGTTTAAGTAACACCATAGCACAGAAACCACGCTTTAAAAACCAAACTAACTAATAATTACTCTGAATGTGAAGCAGTGTTGTTGAACATGTTGGTGAGGCTGAATATTATTATTAGTAGAAGAAAGAAAGAAGAACAGGAAGAACAAAGAGCAGGAAGAGAAAACGAAGAGGAAAGGAACATAAACAAACATAAGCAGGAGAACATGAATTAACATGAATAAACATGCTTCAGTCTCACCTTGGAGCGGGTCTTGAAGCTCCTGAAGGCTCCGGTTTTGAAGATGACCCTGTTCCTCTTACAGAGGATGAAGGCCACCATGCCGATGACCACCAGCAGCAGGAAGAGAGGCGTCAGCACGGCCATGATCCACAGGTTGCTGGGCGGAGTCTTCACCACCGCTGCACACACACAGTAAGATTATTTATTATTATTATTTATTAGTTCAGTGAGATAATCAAAAGAGGAGCAGAAACAAACAAACAATCACAGCACATCTTAAAATAAGAGAAGACATTTTGGGAAATACATTCAAACACTTTAATAAAAACTGTTAGATGTGAATGTTGGCACCACTACCATGTTGGTGTGTTTGTGTGAGTTCAGGTTAGCTTAGCATAAAGAGGCTTAATAAAAGACTCCCTGCACCTCTAAAGCTAAAACTCAAACACTTTATAACTCATTTTAAATCCTATTTCTGTCTTATGTTTACAGTCAGATTCACTGAAATCACTTCTGTTGACACATCTGTTATTATTATATTTATACAGATAAAGGAAAAGATGATCTGATAAAACTGTCTCTTTGATTATTACTGAGCTCAAAGCAATAAGCTTCAGACCACAGTGACTGGTTGGTGGATTAGTTCACCCTGGGTTTTGCCTCTCAGGCTACATACAGTTTACAGCCTGAGAGGAAGACCAGAGACATTATTCAGGGCTGAAAAATACTGCAAGTTGATGTGAAAAACACCATTTAATCTTTTTTTTAATACTCAATATCCTCCTGACAATATACAAGAACTGAGAATCAATTATATATAAGATATTATACACAGTTGCCCATAAAGTTGGGATCATTTAGTTTTCAGACATAATCCTCAGATTATTGTGGTTTAGTTTTCTTTGTGAAATGTTTGGAAGAGATTGATTCATAATGTTTGAGACGATATACACTTCATCTGTCAAGAATAAATCATACTGTCACAATAATTTCATGAAAAGAGGAAAAAATATTCAATAACTTTATGAGCAACATGTTTATGGTAAGTAAACAGTAAAGAACACTGATTTATCACTGAAAACTATCTGTTTTTAGTGAGCTGAGTATTGGGCTACCATAAGATATGAGGTCTAACAAAAAAAAGCTGTAACCAGGAGCTGTAAGGAGCTGATGCTTGTTGGTGCAGTTTGTTAATTATAGATTTTGGGGAACCGTGAGGGAGAAGAAGGTGAGGAGGAACACTTTGTCCTCATCAGAAACATCTCCTGAACATCAGATCACTGGGAACACAATCTCTGATGCTGGATTTGTATGAATGTTTCTGTAAAGCTGTACTAGATGTATACTGTAGGGAATTAGGGAAATGTATGGAAAATATAAAAGCTGCACATTAAGGCTGCTATTTCTGAGTTAAAACCCAGAAAGTCCGGTGGCCCTGAGAGCTCACAGCACTGCACCATCACAAAACACAAGCAAGAAAACATCTTTATCAGGTTGACAACATGTGCAGCATTTAGAAAACGCGGAGCAAAGACCACAACAAAACACAACTATGTGTGTTTTTATTTATTTTAACATTGTGATCGCATGATTCAAACTGCAGATAGTTAAACTGGGAATGTCTCTGCAACGGCTGAATGAAATTTGCTCTGTAATGATTATGTAACTATTTGCATGAAGACTGAATGGATAAAAATATACAGATGGAAAATAACATCTGTGTAAAATGTGTGTAAATATGCAAAAGGCACAAAAAAAAGTCCTATTGTATGCTAATTAATTCTATAGCTGGAATAAATCAGCCAGTATTTGAACATGGGAATAGTACGGTGTTTATATTTAGATTTTGTATTTAATAAACTCTGCATTCATGTATAAACATTTGAATAATTAATATAAATAAGACCTGAATTTTTCTATCATTGGAGTTAAAGGGATGGTTCAATATTTTGGGGACTTTAATATTTTTATTGGGTATTGGGTTATTTTAAGGCTTCAGGGAAGTCATGACAGAAGGCATGCTATATTCAAATAAAGATTTAAAAATAAATATTTAATATTTAATAATAAATAATGTAGTGCTCAACTTGGGAAGTCAGCCTTTTGTTTTAACGCCCCGCGACCTGGAAGGATCTTAAACTGAGAATAATACGCCCAGAACAAGATTACAAGATTACATACAAGATATAAAACACATAGATGCTTTATAAAAAACACGTAGAAGGAAGAAAGAAAGAAAGAAAGAAAGAAAGAAAGAAAGAAAGAAAGAAAGAAAGAAAGAAAGAAAGAGCTGGTTCTGGTCGACAGAGCTGGTTCTGGTCTATAGAGCTGGTTCTGGTCTAAAGAGCTGGTTCTGGTCTACAGAGCTGGCTCTGGTCCAAAGAGCTGGTTCTGGTCTATAGAGCTGGTTCTGGTCCATAGAACTGGTTCTGGTCTACAGAGCTGGTTCTGGTCTAAAGAGCTGAACTGAACTTCCCCTCAGGATAAATAAAGTCATTCTGAATGTGAATATCTTACGTTCAGCCTGGACTTGGACGAAGTACCCCAGGGTGAGGGCCATGGTCTGGGAGTCCAGGCTGCTGAGGGTCTTGGCAGCAGTGGACCCGGTGATGGGGGCTCCGTTCAGCTGGGCGTAGTAGGTCATCTCCGCCGGGTTCTTGGGACCGGGCAGCCGCCGCATGCTCACCATCTGGAGGAGGACAAACAAAATGTCCAGTCGTTTTTATGTGGTCACATCAGAACTACATACTAATGTATTACCAATACATATTAGCTCTAGACTAATTTATTCAAAGAGAGTTTTGGTCTTAGTTTATTTTAAAGCCAGCTCAGACTGAACACACACTCCTTTATCTCCACGCAGCAACAGATTAAAGGTCCCTGTAATATCTGCAGCGGCCCAATCAAAACGCTGAATCGTCTCTTTGATTATAACGAACCGTTTGCTGCATGATAACTGAAGACACTCAAGGATAACTGAGTCACTTGAAATCTCAATTTCCTTTCATCATACATCAAACGCTTTCAAAAAATATTCACGAACACATCTCACGGTTTAATCAAGTCTGGTAATTTGATTTTGTCATTAAATGAAGGGATGTGTGCTATTAAATGTCTCTCTCTACAGGCTCTGCAGACATTAAACCGGTCAGCTGTGACTCGCCATAAACCCTGAGGGTGTGTCAGCCATAACGCCCTGCAGGAGTATATATATATATATATATATATATATATATATATAAACCCTGAGGGTGTGTTGGCCATGACGCCTGCAGGAGTCAACTGTTGTCTTCATTCTCCATCCTGACACCAGCAGGGAGTTAATGCATCCACACAATAACATACACACTGATCCTTGTTGAGTCTGATCTGATAACTCAATCTAACACTGTCTGATTAAAAATGACCGTACTCCTTCAGAACACTGCAAACAAATCAAATTCATGACTATATATATATATATATGACATATATCTGCAGACTATCCTGTCAATTAACTTGTAATTTGTAATTAACATGCTACAAAAAGATGAAAAATGTACATGAAAATGTTTAGAGTCCAACATGATGCCATTAAATAGCTGGTTTTGTTAGAGAACTTGGTTTACTATCACATGAGATAAAGAAAAGCAGCAAATCCTTCAAATGAAGAAGCTGGAATTAGTGAATCTTTGTCAGTTTTGCTGAAAAAAACTAAAAAAATTATTCTAGCAATTATTTTTCTGTGAATCAACTAATTATTTTTGCTCTATTTTCCACAATCACTTTAGCAATGTGTTGTTGATTTGTTGACATGTTGATTTCTCTCTCTCTGCTTCTGACAACTCTGACAACACATTAACCAGACAATTACTCAAATAATTATCTAGAATTTGAAGGATTCTTCAACAGAAAAACAAAGAGAGTTTTTAAAACTGTTCCGGTTCACAAAGGGAGCTGTCCAGGGTGCTGAATGTGGAGCTGACCAGATGTGATGGCCAATAGTTTGACCTGTTGGATCAGGCTGATAACCACACTATATATAATAATATATATAATATATATAATATATACGTACATGTATATCCAACCAACAGTAGCTGGCACTGGACACATTCTAATTGTTTCAGTGATCTTCTGACCATAATCAGGCCAACTATTATCTGATTAAGCTGAATCCCATGACCTCTTTCCTCCTCTGCTTAGTTTTTGTGCATTCATTGTCTTAATTCTCCTTTGGGTTCAGGGCTCAGGGCCAAGGCGTAGGGCTACGTAGCCCTTGAAATGAAGCTTCCCAAGAACCACTTGAAAGGGACGGCTTTGAGGAATTTCCCAGCATCCCACACATAACCTGCCACCCAAGTTCAAAGCCAGCGGGAAAAGTTTTTGTCAGTGACGGCTCGAGCCAAAGAGACACGAATACAGGTATGTTCAGCATGTTACTGCTAAATGTGTTACTGCTAAACATGTTACTACTAAACATGTTACTGCTAAACATGTTACTACTAAACATGTTACTGTTAAATGTGTTACTGCTAAACATGTTACTGCTAAATGTGTTACTGCTAAACATGTTACTGCTAAATGTGTTACTGCTAAACATGTTACTGCTAAACATGTTACTGCTAAATGTGTTACTGCTAAACATGTTACTGCTAAACATGTTACTGCTAAACATGTTACTACTAAACATGTTACTGTTAAATGTGTTACTGCTAAACATGTTACTACTAAACATGTTACTGCTAAACATGTTACTGCTAAACATGTTACTGCTAAATGTGTTACTGCTAAACATGTTACTGCTAAACATGTTACTGCTAAATGTGTTACTGCTAAACATGTTACTACTAAACATGTTACTGCTAAACATGTTACTACTAAACATGTTACTGTTAAATGTGTTACTGCTAAACATGTTACTGCTAAATGTGTTACTGCTAAACATGTTACTACTAAACATGTTACTGTTAAATGTGTTACTGCTAAACATGTTACTGCTAAATGTGTTACTGCTAAACATGTTACACATTTAGCAGTAACACATTTAGCAGTAACATGTTTAGCAGTAACATGTTTAGCAGTAACATGTTTAGCAGTAACATGTTTAGCAGTAACACATTTAACAGTAACATGTTTACCAGTAACACATTTAACAGTAACATGTTTAGTAGTAACATGTTTAGCAGTAACACATTTAACAGTAACATGTTTAGTAGTAACATGTTTAGCAGTAACATGTTTAGCAGTAACACATTTAGCAGTAACATGTTTAGTAGTAACATGTTTAGCAGTAACACATTTAGCAGTAAATGTGTTACTGCTAAACATGTTACTGTTAAATGTGTTACTGCTAAACATGTTACTGCTAAACATGTTACTGTTAAATGTGTTACTGCTAAACATGTTACTGTTAAATGTGTTACTGCTAAACATGTTACTGTTAAACGTGTTGCTGCTAAACATGTTACTGCTAAACATGTTACTGTTAAATGTGTTACTGCTAAACATGTTACTGCTAAACATGTTACTGCTAAATGTGTTACTGCTAAACATGTTACTGCTAAATGTGTTACTGCTAAACATGTTACTACTAAACATGTTACTGCTAAACATGTTACTACTAAACATGTTACTGTTAAATGTGTTACTGCTAAACATGTTACTGCTAAATGTGTTCCTGCTAAACATGTTACTACTAAACATGTTACTGTTAAATGTGTTACTGCTAAACATGTTACTGCTAAATGTGTTACTGCTAAACATGTTACACATTTAGCAGTAACATGTTTAGCAGTAACATGTTTAGCAGTAACACATTTAGCAGTAACATGTTTAGCAGTAACATGTTTAGCAGTAACATGTTTAGTAGTAACACATTTAACAGTAACATGTTTAGCAGTAACATGTTTAGCAGTAACACATTTAACAGTAACATGTTTAGCAGTAACATGTTTAGCAGCAACACGTTTAACAGTAACATGTTTAGCAGTAACACATTTAACAGTAACATGTTTAGCAGTAACGTGTTTAGCAGTAACACATTTAACAGTAACATGTTTAGCAGTAACATGTTTAGCAGTAACACATTTAACAGTAACATGTTTAGCAGTAACACATTTACTGCTAAATGTGTTACTGCTAAACATGTTACTACTAAACATGTTACTGTTAAATGTGTTACTGCTAAACATGTTACTGCTAAACATGTTACTGCTAAACATGTTACTGTTAAATGTGTTACTGCTAAACATGTTACTGTTAAACGTGTTGCTGCTAAACATGTTACTGCTAAACATGTTACTGTTAAATGTGTTACTGCTAAACATGTTACTGCTAAACATGTTACTGCTAAATGTGTTACTGCTAAACATGTTACTGCTAAACATGTTACTGCTAAATGTGTTACTGCTAAACATGTTACTGCTAAAAATGTTACTGCTAAACATGTTACTGCTAAACATGTTACTACTAAACATGTTACTGTTAAATGTGTTACTGCTAAACATGTTACTACTAAACATGTTACTGCTAAATGTGTTACTGCTAAACATGTTACTGCTAAACATGTTACTGTTAAATGTGTTAGTGCTAAACATGTTACTGCTAAACATGTTACTGTTAAATGTGTTACTGCTAAACATGTTACTGTTAAACGTGTTGCTGCTAAACATGTTACTGCTAAACATGTTACTGTTAAATGTGTTAGTGCTAAACATGTTACTGCTAAACATGTTACTGTTAAATGTGTTACTGCTAAACATGTTACTGTTAAACGTGTTGCTGCTAAACATGTTACTGCTAAACATGTTACTGTTAAATGTGTTACTGCTAAACATGTTACTGCTAAACATGTTACTGCTAAATGTGTTACTGCTAAACATGTTACTGCTAAACATGTTACTGCTAAATGTGTTAGTGCTAAACATGTTACTACTAAACATGTTACTGCTAAACATGTTACTACTAAACATGTTACTGTTAAATGTGTTACTGCTAAACATGTTACTGCTAAATGTGTTACTGCTAAACATGTTACTACTAAACATGTTACTGTTAAATGTGTTACTGCTAAACATGTTACTGCTAAATGTGTTACTGCTAAACATGTTACACATTTAGCAGTAACATGTTTAGCAGTAACATGTTTAGCAGTAACACATTTAGCAGTAACATGTTTAGCAGTAACATGTTTAGCAGTAACACATTTAACAGTAACATGTTTAGCAGTAACACATTTAACAGTAACATGTTTAGTAGTAACATGTTTAGCAGTAACACATTTAACAGTAACATGTTTAGTAGTAACATGTTTAGCAGTAACATGTTTAGCAGTAACACATTTAGCAGTAACATGTTTAGCAGTAACATGTTTAGCAGTAACACATTTAACAGTAACATGTTTAGTAGTAACATGTTTAGCAGTAACACATTTAACAGTAACATGTTTAGCAGTAACACATTTAACAGTAACATGTTTAGCAGTAACACATTTAACAGTAACATGTTTAGTAGTAACATGTTTAGCAGTAACACATTTAGCAGTAAATGTGTTACTGCTAAACATGTTACTGTTAAATGTGTTACTGCTAAACATGTTACTGTTAAACGTGTTGCTGCTAAACATGTTACTACTAAACATGTTACTGTTAAATGTGTTACTGCTAAACATGTTACTACTAAACATGTTACTGCTAAACATGTTACTGCTAAACATGTTACTTCTAAACATGTTACTGTTAAATGTGTTACTGCTAAACATGTTACTGCTAAACATGTTACTGCTAAACATGTTACTGCTAAACATGTTACTACTAAACATGTTACTGTTAAATGTGTTACTGCTAAACATGTTACTACTAAACATGTTACTGTTAAATGTGTTACTGCTAAACATGTTACTGCTAAATGTGTTACTGCTAAACATGTTACTGTTAAATGTGTTACTGCTAAACATGTTACTGTTAAATGTGTTACTGCTAAACATGTTACTGTTAAACGTGTTGCTGCTAAACATGTTACTGCTAAACATGTTACTGTTAAATGTGTTACTGCTAAACATGTTACTGCTAAACATGTTACTGTTAAATGTGTTACTGCTAAACATGTTACTGCTAAATGTGTTACTGCTAAACATGTTACTGCTAAACATGTTACTGCTAAATGTGTTACTGCTAAACATGTTACTGCTAAACATGTTACTGCTAAACATGTTACTACTAAACATGTTACTGTTAAATGTGTTACTGCTAAACATGTTACTACTAAACATGTTACTGCTAAACATGTTACTACTAAACATGTTACTGTTAAATGTGTTACTGCTAAACATGTTACTGCTAAACATGTTACTGCTAAACATGTTACTGCTAAACATGTTACTACTAAACATGTTACTGCTAAACATGTTACTGCTAAACATGTTACTGCTAAACATGTTACTACTAAACATGTTACTACTAAACATGTTACTGCTAAATGTGTTACTGCTAAAAATGTTACACATTTAGCAGTAACATGTTTAGCAGTAACATGTTTAGCAGTAACACATTTAGCAGTAACATGTTTAGCAGTAACATGTTTAGCAGTAACACATTTAACAGTAACATGTTTACCAGTAACACATTTAACAGTAACATGTTTAGTAGTAACATGTTTAGCAGTAACACATTTAACAGTAACATGTTTAGTAGTAACATGTTTAGCAGTAACATGTTTAGCAGTAACACATTTAGCAGTAACATGTTTAGCAGTAACATGTTTAGCAGTAACACATTTAACAGTAACATGTTTAGTAGTAACATGTTTAGCAGTAACACATTTAACAGTAACATGTTTAGCAGTAACACATTTAACAGTAACATGTTTAGCAGTAACATGTTTAGCAGTAACACATTTAACAGTAACATGTTTAGCAGTAACATGTTTAGCAGCAACACGTTTAACAGTAACATGTTTAGCAGTAACACATTTAGCAGTAAATGTGTTACTGCTAAACATGTTACTGTTAAATGTGTTACTGCTAAACATGTTACTGCTAAACATGTTACTGCTAAATGTGTTACTGCTAAACATGTTACTGCTAAACATGTTACTGCTAAATGTGTTACTGCTAAACATGTTACTGCTAAACATGTTACTGCTAAACATGTTACTACTAAACATGTTACTGTTAAATGTGTTACTGCTAAACATGTTACTACTAAACATGTTACTGCTAAACATGTTACTGCTAAACATGTTACTACTAAACATGTTACTGTTAAATGTGTTACTGCTAAACATGTTACTGCTAAACATGTTACTGCTAAACATGTTACTGCTAAACATGTTACTACTAAACATGTTACTGTTAAATGTGTTACTGCTAAACATGTTACTGCTAAATGTGTTACTGCTAAACATGTTACTACTAAACATGTTACTGTTAAATGTGTTACTGCTAAACATGTTACTGCTAAATGTGTTACTGCTAAACATGTTACACATTTAGCAGTAACATGTTTAGCAGTAACATGTTTAGCAGTAACACATTTAGCAGTAACATGTTTAGCAGTAACATGTTTAGCAGTAACACATTTAACAGTAACATGTTTAGCAGTAACACATTTAACAGTAACATGTTTAGTAGTAACATGTTTAGCAGTAACACATTTAACAGTAACATGTTTAGTAGTAACATGTTTAGCAGTAACATGTTTAGCAGTAACACGTTTAGCAGTAACATGTTTAGCAGTAACATGTTTAGCAGTAACACATTTAACAGTAACATGTTTAGTAGTAACATGTTTAGCAGTAACACATTTAACCGTAACATGTTTAGCAGTAACACATTTAACAGTAACATGTTTAGCAGTAACATGTTTAGCAGTAACACATTTAACAGTAACATGTTTAGCAGTAACACATTTAACAGTAACATGTTTAGCAGTAACGTGTTTAGCAGTAACACATTTAACAGTAACATGTTTAGCAGTAACATGTTTAGCAGTAACATGTTTAGCAGTAACACATTTAACAGTAACATGTTTAGTAGTAACATGTTTAGCAGTAACACATATAGCAGTAAATGTGTTACTGCTAAACATGTTACTGTTAAATGTGTTACTGCTAAACATGTTACTGCTAAACATGTTACTGTTAAATGTGTTACTGCTAAACACGTTACTGCTAAACATGTTACTGTTAAATGTGTTACTGCTAAACATGTTACTGTTAAACGTGTTGCTGCTAAACATGTTACTGCTAAACATGATACTGTTAAATGTGTTACTGCTAAACATGTTCATGCTAAACATGTTACTGCTAAATGTGTTACTGCTAAACATGTTACTGCTAAACATGTTACTGCTAAATGTGTTACTGCTAAACATGTTACTACTAAACATGTTACTGCTAAACATGTTACTACTAAACATGTTACTGTTAAATGTGTTACTGCTAAACATGTTACACATTTAGCAGTAACATGTTTAGCAGTAACATGTTTAGCAGTAACACATTTAGCAGTAACATGTTTAGCAGTAACATGTTTAGCAGTAACACATTTAACAGTAACATGTTTAGCAGTAACACATTTAACAGTAACATGTTTAGTAGTAAAATGTTTAGCAGTAACACATTTAACAGTAACATGTTTAGTAGTAACATGTTTAGCAGTAACATGTTTAGCAGTAACACATTTAGCAGTAACACGTTTAGCAGTAACATGTTTAGCAGTAACATGTTTAGCAGTAACACATTTAACAGTAACATGTTTAGTAGTAACATGTTTAGCAGTAACACATTTAACAGTAACATGTTTAGCAGTAACACATTTAACAGTAACATGTTTAGCAGTAACATGTTTAGCAGTAACACATTTAACAGTAAAATGTTTAGCAGTAACACATTTAACAGTAACATGTTTAGTAGTAACATGTTTAGCAGTAACACATTTAGCAGTAAATGTGTTACTGCTAAACATGTTACTGTTAAATGTGTTACTGCTAAACATGTTACTGCTAAACATGTTACTGTTAAATGTGTTACTGCTAAACACGTTACTGCTAAACATGTTACTGTTAAATGTGTTACTGCTAAACATGTTACTGTTAAACGTGTTGCTGCTAAACATGTTACTGCTAAACATGTTACTGTTAAATGTGTTACTGCTAAACATGTTACTGCTAAACATGTTACTGCTAAATGTGTTACTGCTAAACATGTTACTGCTAAATGTGTTACTGCTAAACATGTTACTGCTAAACATGTTACTGCTAAATGTGTTACTGCTAAACATGTTACTACTAAACATGTTACTGTTAAATGTGTTACTGCTAAACATGTTACTACTAAACATGTTACTGCTAAACATGTTACTGCTAAACATGTTACTACTAAATATATGTTACTGTTAAATGTGTTACTGCTAAACATGTTACTGCTAAACATGTTACACATTTAGCAGTAACATGTTTAGCAGTAACACATTTAGCAGTAACATGTTTAGCAGTAACATGTTTAGCAGTAACACATTTAACAGTAACATGTTTAGCAGTAACACATTTAACAGTAACATGTTTAGTAGTAACATGTTTAGCAGTAACACATTTAACAGTAACATGTTTAGTAGTAACATGTTTAGCAGTAACATGTTTAGCAGTAACACATTTAGCAGTAACATGTTTAGCAGTAACATGTTTAGCAGTAACACATTTAACAGTAACATGTTTAGTAGTAACATGTTTAGCAGTAACACATTTAACAGTAACATGTTTAGCAGTAACACATTTAACAGTAACATGTTTAGCAGTAACATGTTTAGCAGTAACACATTTAACAGTAACATGTTTAGCAGTAACACATTTAACAGTAACATGTTTAGTAGTAACATGTTTAGCAGTAACACATTTAGCAGTAAATGTGTTACTGCTAAACATGTTACTGTTAAATGTGTTACTGCTAAACATGTTACTGCTAAACATGTTACTGTTAAATGTGTTACTGCTAAACACGTTACTGCTAAACATGTTACTGTTAAATGTGTTACTGCTAAACATGTTACTGTTAAACGTGTTGCTGCTAAACATGTTACTGCTAAACATGTTACTGTTAAATGTGTTAATGCTAAACATGTTACTGCTAAACATGTTACTGCTAAATGTGGTACTGCTAAACATGTTACTGCTAAACATGTTACTGTTAAATGTGTTACTGCTAAACATGTTACTACTAAACATGTTACTGCTAAACATGTTACTACTAAACATGTTACTGTTAAATGTGTTACTGCTAAACATGTTACTGCTAAATGTGTTACTGCTAAACATGTTACTACTAAACATGTTACTGTTAAATGTGTTACTGCTAAACATGTTACTGCTAAATGTGTTACTGCTAAACATGTTACACATTTAGCAGTAACATGTTTAGCAGTAACATGTTTAGCAGTAACACATTTAGCAGTAACATGTTTAGCAGTAACATGTTTAGCAGTAACACATTTAACAGTAACATGTTTAGCAGTAACACATTTAACAGTAACATCTTTAGTAGTAACATGTTTAGCAGTAACACATTTAACAGTAACATGTTTAGTAGTAACATGTTTAGCAGTAACATGTTTAGCAGTAACACGTTTAGCAGTAACATGTTTAGCAGTAACATGTTTAGCAGTAACATGTTTAGCAGTAACACATTTAACAGTAACATGTTTAGTAGTAACATGTTTAGCAGTAACACATTTAACAGTAACATGTTTAGCAGTAACACATTTAACAGTAACATGTTTAGCAGTAACATGTTTAGCAGTAACATATTTAACAGTAACATGTTTAGCAGTAACACATTTAACAGTAACATGTTTAGTAGTAACATGTTTAGCAGTAACATGTTTAGCAGTAACACATTTAGCAGTAACATGTTTAGCAGTAACATGTTTAGCAGTAACACATTTAACAGTAACATGTTTAGTAGTAACATGTTTAGCAGTAACACATTTAACAGTAACATGTTTAGCAGTAACACATTTAACAGTAACATGTTTAGCAGTAACACATTTAACAGTAACATGTTTAGTAGTAACATGTTTAGCAGTAACATGTTTAGCAGTAACACATTTAGCAGTAACATGTTTAGCAGTAACATGTTTAGCAGTAACACATTTAACAGTAACATGTTTAGTAGTAACATGTTTAGCAGTAACACATTTAACAGTAACATGTTTAGCAGTAACACATTTAACAGTAACATGTTTAGCAGTAACATGTTTAGCAGTAACACATTTAACAGTAACATGTTTAGCAGTAACATGTTTAGCAGTAACACATTTAACAGTAACATGTTTAGCAGTAACATGTTTAGCAGTAACACATTTAACAGTAACATGTTTAGCAGTAACACATTTAACAGTAACATGTTTAGTAGTAACATGTTTAGCAGTAACACATTTAGCAGTAAATGTGTTACTGCTAAACATGTTACTGTTAAATGTGTTACTGCTAAACATGTTACTGCTAAACATGTTACTGTTAAATGTGTTACTGCTAAACACGTTACTGCTAAACATGTTACTGTTAAATGTGTTACTGCTAAACATGTTACTGTTAAACGTGTTGCTGCTAAACATGTTACTGCTAAACATGTTACTGTTAAATGTGTTACTGCTAAACATGTTACTGCTAAACATGTTACTGCTAAATGTGGTACTGCTAAACATGTTACTGCTAAACATGTTACTGTTAAATGTGTTACTGCTAAACATGTTACTACTAAACATGTTACTGCTAAACATGTTACTACTAAACATGTTACTGTTAAATGTGTTACTGCTAAACATGTTACTGCTAAATGTGTTACTGCTAAACATGTTACTACTAAACATGTTACTGTTAAATGTGTTACTGCTAAACATGTTACTGCTAAATGTGTTACTGCTAAACATGTTACACATTTAGCAGTAACATGTTTAGCAGTAACATGTTTAGCAGTAACACATTTAGCAGTAACATGTTTAGCAGTAACATGTTTAGCAGTAACATGTTTAGCAGTAACACATTTAACAGTAACATGTTTAGCAGTAACACATTTAACAGTAACATCTTTAGTAGTAACATGTTTAGCAGTAACACATTTAACAGTAACATGTTTAGTAGTAACATGTTTAGCAGTAACATGTTTAGCAGTAACACATTTAGCAGTAACATGTTTAGCAGTAACATGTTTAGCAGTAACATGTTTAGCAGTAACATGTTTAGCAGTAACACATTTAACAGTAACATGTTTAGTAGTAACATGTTTAGCAGTAACACATTTAACAGTAACATGTTTAGCAGTAACACATTTAACAGTAACATGTTTAGCAGTAACATGTTTAGCAGTAACATATTTAACAGTAACATGTTTAGCAGTAACACATTTAACAGTAACATGTTTAGTAGTAACATGTTTAGCAGTAACATGTTTAGCAGTAACACATTTAGCAGTAACATGTTTAGCAGTAACATGTTTAGCAGTAACACATTTAACAGTAACATGTTTAGTAGTAACATGTTTAGCAGTAACACATTTAACAGTAACATGTTTAGCAGTAACACATTTAACAGTAACATGTTTAGCAGTAACATGTTTAGCAGTAACACATTTAACAGTAACATGTTTAGCAGTAACACATTTAACAGTAACATGTTTAGTAGTAACATGTTTAGCAGTAACACATTTAGCAGTAAATGTGTTACTGCTAAACATGTTACTGTTAAATGTGTTACTGCTAAACATGTTACTGCTAAACATGTTACTGTTAAATGTGTTACTGCTAAACACGTTACTGCTAAACATGTTACTGTTAAATGTGTTACTGCTAAACATGTTACTGTTAAACGTGTTGCTGCTAAACATGTTACTGCTAAACATGTTACTGTTAAATGTGTTACTGCTAAACATGTTACTGCTAAACATGTTACTGCTAAATGTGGTACTGCTAAACATGTTACTGCTAAACATGTTACTGTTAAATGTGTTACTGCTAAACATGTTACTACTAAACATGTTACTGCTAAACATGTTACTACTAAACATGTTACTGTTAAATGTGTTACTGCTAAACATGTTACTGCTAAATGTGTTACTGCTAAACATGTTACTACTAAACATGTTACTGTTAAATGTGTTACTGCTAAACATGTTACTGCTAAATGTGTTACTGCTAAACATGTTACACATTTAGCAGTAACATGTTTAGCAGTAACATGTTTAGCAGTAACACATTTAGCAGTAACATGTTTAGCAGTAACATGTTTAGCAGTAACATGTTTAGCAGTAACACATTTAACAGTAACATGTTTAGCAGTAACACATTTAACAGTAACATGTTTAGTAGTAACATGTTTAGCAGTAACACATTTAACAGTAACATGTTTAGTAGTAACATGTTTAGCAGTAACATGTTTAGCAGTAACACATTTAGCAGTAACATGTTTAGCAGTAACATGTTTAGCAGTAACATGTTTAGCAGTAACACATTTAACAGTAACATGTTTAGTAGTAACATGTTTAGCAGTAACACATTTAACAGTAACATGTTTAGCAGTAACACATTTAACAGTAACATGTTTAGCAGTAACATGTTTAGCAGTAACATATTTAACAGTAACATGTTTAGCAGTAACACATTTAACAGTAACATGTTTAGTAGTAACATGTTTAGCAGTAACACATTTAGCAGTAAATGTGTTACTGCTAAACATGTTACTGCTAAACATGTTACTGTTAAATGTGTTACTGCTAAACACGTTACTGCTAAACATGTTACTGTTAAATGTGTTACTGCTAAACATGTTACTGTTAAACGTGTTGCTGCTAAACATGTTACTGCTAAACAGGTTATTGTTAAATGTGTTACTGCTAAACATGTTACTGCTAAACATGTTACTGCTAAATGTGTTACTGCTAAACATGTTACTGCTAAACATGTTACTGCTAAATGTGTTACTGCTAAACATGTTACTGCTAAACATGTTACTGCTAAACATGTTACTGCTAAACATGTTACTGCTAAACATGTTACTACTAAACATGTTACTGTTAAATGTGTTACTGCTAAACATGTTACTACTAAACATGTTACTGCTAAACATGTTACTGCTAAACATGTTACTGCTAAACATGTTACTACTAAACATGTTACTGTTAAATGTGTTACTGCTAAACATGTTACTGCTAAACATGTTACTGCTAAACATGTTACTACTAAACATGTTACTGTTAAATGTGTTACTGCTAAACATGTTACTACTAAACATGTTACTGTTAAATGTGTTACTGCTAAACATGTTACTGCTAAATGTGTTACTGCTAAACATGTTACTGCTAAACATGTTACTGTTAAATGTGTTACTGCTAAACATGTTACTGTTAAATGTGTTACTGCTAAACATGTTACTGTCAAACGTGTTGCTGCTAAACATGTTACTGCTAAACATGTTACTGTTAAATGTGTTACTGCTAAACATGTTACTGCTAAACATGTTACTGCTAAACGTGTTACTGCTAAACATGTTACTGCTAAACATGTTACTGCTAAACATGTTACTGCTAAACATGTTACTACTAAACATGTTACTGTTAAATGTGTTACTGCTAAACATGTTACTACTAAACATGTTACTGCTAAACATGTTACTGCTAAACATGTTACTACTAAACATGTTACTGTTAAATGTGTTACTGCTAAACATGTTACTGCTAAACATGTTACTGCTAAACATGTTACTGCTAAACATGTTACTACTAAACATGTTACTACTAAACATGTTACTGTTAAATGTGTTACTGCTAAACATGTTACTACTAAACATGTTACTGTTAAATGTGTTACTGCTAAACATGTTACTGCTAAATGTGTTACTGCTAAACATGTTACTGCTAAACATGTTACTGTTAAATGTGTTACTGCTAAACATGTTACTGTTAAATGTGTTACTGCTAAACATGTTACTGTTAAACGTGTTGCTGCTAAACATGTTACTGCTAAACATGTTACTGTTAAATGTGTTACTGCTAAACATGTTACTGCTAAACATGTTACTGCTAAATGTGTTACTGCTAAACATGTTACTGCTAAACATGTTACTGCTAAATGTGTTACTGCTAAACATGTTACTGCTAAACATGTTACTGCTAAACATGTTACTACTAAACATGTTACTGTTAAATGTGTTTCTGCTAAACATGTTACTACTAAACATGTTACTGCTAAACATGTTACTGCTAAACATGTTACTACTAAACATGTTACTGTTAAATGTGTTACTGCTAAACATGTTACTGCTAAACATGTTACTGCTAAACATGTTACTACTAAACGTGTTACTGTTAAATGTGTTACTGCTAAACATGTTACTACTAAACATGTTACTGCTAAACATGTTACTGCTAAACATGTTACTACTAAACATGTTACTGTTAAATGTGTTACTGCTAAACATGTTACTGCTAAACATGTTACTGCTAAACATGTTACTGCTAAACATGTTACTACTAAACATGTTACTGTTAAATGTGTTACTGCTAAACATGTTACTACTAAACATGTTACTGTTAAATGTGTTACTGCTAAACATGTTACTGCTAAATGTGTTACTGCTAAACATGTTACACATTTAGCAGTAACATGTTTAGCAGTAACACATTTAACAGTAACATGTTTAGTAGTAACATGTTTAGCAGTAACACATTTAGCAGTAAATGTGTTACTGCTAAACATGTTACTGTTAAATGTGTTACTGCTAAACATGTTACTGTTAAATGTGTTACTGCTAAACACGTTACTGCTAAACACGTTACTGCTAAACATGTTACTGTTAAATGTGTTACTGCTAAACATGTTACTGCTAAACATGTTACTGCTAAATGTGTTACTGCTAAACATGTTACTGCTAAACATGTTACTGCTAAATGTGTTACTGCTAAACATGTTACTGCTAAACATGTTACTGCTAAACATGTTACTGCTAAACGTGTTACTGCTAAACGTGTTACTGCTAAACATGTTACTGCTAAACATGTTACTGCTAAACGTGTTACTGCTAAACATGTTACTGCTAAACATGTTACTGCTAAACGTGTTACTGCTAAACATGTTACTGCTAAACATGTTACTGCTAAATGTGTTACTGCTAAACATGTTACTGCTAAACATGTTACTGCTAAATGTGTTACTGCTAAACATGTTACTGCTAAACATGTTACTGTTAAATGTGTTACTGCTAAACATGTTACTGCTAAACATGTTACTGCTAAACGTGTTACTGCTAAACATGTTACTGCTAAACGTGTTACTGCTAAACATGTTACTGTTAAATGTGTTACTGCTAAACATTTTACTGCTAAACATGTTACTGCTACACATGTTACTGTTAAATGTGTTACTGCTAAACATGTTACTGCTAAACATGTTACTGCTAAATATGTTGCTGCTAAACATGTTACTGCTAAACGTGTTACTGCTAAACATGTTGCTGCTAAACGTGTTACTGCTAAACGTGTTACTGTTAAACGTGTTACTGCTAAACATGTTACTGCTAAACATGTTACTGTTAAATGTGTTACTGCTAAACATGTTACTGCTATACATGTTACTGCTAAACATGTTACTGTTAAATGTGTTACTGCTGAACATGTTACTGTTAAATGTGTTACTGCTAAACATGTTACTGCTAAACATGTTACTGCTAAATGTGTTACTGCTAAACATGTTACTGCTAAACATGTTACTGTTAAATGTGTTACTGCTAAACATGTTACTGCTAAACATGTTACTGCTAAATGTGTTACTGCTAAACATGTTGCTGCTAAACATGTTACTGTTAAATGTGTTACTGCTAAACATGTTACTGCTAAACATGTTACTGCTAAACATGTTACTGTTAAATGTGTTACTGCTAAACATGTTACTGTTAAATGTGTTACTGCTAAACATGTTACTGTTAAATGTGTTGCTGCTAAACATGTTACTGCTAAATGTGTTACTGCTAAACATGTTACTGCTAAACATGTTACTGTTAAACATGTTACTGCTAAACATGTTGCTGCTAAACATGTTACTGTTAAATGTGTTACTGCTAAACATGTTACTGCTAAACATGTTACTGTTAAATGTGTTACTGCTAAACATGTTACTACTAAACATGTTACTGTTAAATGTGTTACTGCTAAACATGTTACTGCTAAATGTGTTACTGCTAAACATGTTACACATTTAGCAGTAACATGTTTAGCAGTAACACATTTAACAGTAACATGTTTAGTAGTAACATGTTTAGCAGTAACACATTTAGCAGTAAATGTGTTACTGCTAAACATGTTACTGTTAAATGTGTTACTGCTAAACATGTTACTGTTAAATGTGTTACTGCTAAACATGTTACTGCTAAACATGTTACTGCTAAACATGTTACTGCTAAACATGTTACTGCTAAACATGTTACTGCTAAATGTGTTACTGCTAAACATGTTACTGCTAAACATGTTACTGCTAAATGTGTTACTGCTAAACATGTTACTGCTAAACATGTTACTGCTAAACATGTTACTGCTAAATGTGTTACTGCTAAACGTGTTACTGCTAAACATGTTACTGCTAAACATGTTACTGCTAAACGTGTTACTGCTAAACATGTTACTGCTAAACATGTTACTGCTAAACGTGTTACTGCTAAACATGTTACTGCTAAACATGTTACTGCTAAATGTGTTACTGCTAAACATGTTACTGCTAAACATGTTACTGCTAAATGTGTTACTGCTAAACATGTTACTGCTAAACATGTTACTGTTAAATGTGTTACTGCTAAACATGTTACTGCTAAACATGTTACTGCTAAACGTGTTACTGCTAAACATGTTACTGCTAAACGTGTTACTGCTAAACATGTTACTGTTAAATGTGTTACTGCTAAACATTTTACTGCTAAACATGTTACTGCTACACATGTTACTGTTAAATGTGTTACTGCTAAACATGTTACTGCTAAACATGTTACTGCTAAATATGTTGCTGCTAAACATGTTACTGCTAAACGTGTTACTGCTAAACATGTTGCTGCTAAACGTGTTACTGCTAAACGTGTTACTGTTAAACGTGTTACTGCTAAACATGTTACTGCTAAACATGTTACTGTTAAATGTGTTACTGCTAAACATGTTACTGCTAAACATGTTACTGTTAAATGTGTTACTGCTAAACATGTTACTACTAAACATGTTACTGTTAAATGTGTTACTGCTAAACATGTTACTGCTAAATGTGTTACTGCTAAACATGTTACACATTTAGCAGTAACATGTTTAGCAGTAACACATTTAACAGTAACATGTTTAGTAGTAACATGTTTAGCAGTAACACATTTAGCAGTAAATGTGTTACTGCTAAACATGTTACTGTTAAATGTGTTACTGCTAAACATGTTACTGTTAAATGTGTTACTGCTAAACATGTTACTGCTAAACATGTTACTGCTAAACATGTTACTGCTAAACATGTTACTGCTAAATGTGTTA
This sequence comes from Centropristis striata, assembly GCF_030273125.1. Taxonomy (NCBI): domain Eukaryota; kingdom Metazoa; phylum Chordata; class Actinopteri; order Perciformes; family Serranidae; genus Centropristis; species Centropristis striata. Next base: position 216,443 of record NC_081522.1, on the reverse strand, counting down.
CTGCTAAACATGTTACTGCTAAACATGTTACTGCTAAATGTGTTACTGCTAAACATGTTACTGCTAAACATGTTACTGCTAAACATGTTACTGCTAAATGTGTTACTGCTAAACGTGTTACTGCTAAACATGTTACTGCTAAACATGTTACTGCTAAACGTGTTACTGCTAAACATGTTACTGCTAAACATGTTACTGCTAAACGTGTTACTGCTAAACATGTTACTGCTAAACATGTTACTGCTAAATGTGTTACTGCTAAACATGTTACTGCTAAACATGTTACTGCTAAATGTGTTACTGCTAAACATGTTACTGCTAAACATGTTACTGTTAAATGTGTTACTGCTAAACATGTTACTGTTAAATGTGTTACTGCTAAACATGTTACTGCTAAACATGTTACTGCTAAACGTGTTACTGCTAAACATGTTACTGCTAAACGTGTTACTGCTAAACATGTTACTGTTAAATGTGTTACTGCTAAACATTTTACTGCTAAACATGTTACTGCTACACATGTTACTGTTAAATGTGTTACTGCTAAACATGTTACTGCTAAACATGTTACTGCTAAATATGTTGCTGCTAAACATGTTACTGCTAAACGTGTTACTGCTAAACATGTTGCTGCTAAACGTGTTACTGCTAAACGTGTTACTGTTAAACGTGTTACTGCTAAACATGTTACTGCTAAACATGTTACTGTTAAATGTGTTACTGCTAAACATGTTACTGCTATACATGTTACTGCTAAACATGTTACTGTTAAATGTGTTACTGCTGAACATGTTACTGTTAAATGTGTTACTGCTAAACATGTTACTGCTAAACATGTTACTGCTAAATGTGTTACTGCTAAACATGTTACTGCTAAACATGTTACTGTTAAATGTGTTACTGCTAAACATGTTACTGCTAAACATGTTACTGCTAAATGTGTTACTGCTAAACATGTTGCTGCTAAACATGTTACTGTTAAATGTGTTACTGCTAAACATGTTACTGCTAAACATGTTACTGCTAAACATGTTACTGTTAAATGTGTTACTGCTAAACATGTTACTGTTAAATGTGTTACTGCTAAACATGTTACTGTTAAATGTGTTGCTGCTAAACATGTTACTGCTAAATGTGTTACTGCTAAACATGTTACTGCTAAACATGTTACTGTTAAACATGTTACTGCTAAACATGTTGCTGCTAAACATGTTACTGTTAAATGTGTTACTGCTAAACATGTTACTGCTAAACATGTTACTGTTAAATGTGTTACTGTTAAATGTGTTACTGCTAAACATGTTACTGTTAAACATGTTACTGCTAAACATGTTGCTGCTAAACATGTTACTGTTAAATGTGTTACTGCTAAACATGTTACTGCTAAACATGTTACTGCTAAACATGTTACTGCTAAACATGTTGCTGCTAAACATGTTACTGTTAAATGTGTTACTGCTAAACATGTTACTGTTAAATGTGTTACTGCTAAACATGTTACTGCTAAACATGTTACTGTTAAATGTGTTACTGCTAAACATGTTACTGCTAAACATGTTACTGCTAAACATGTTGCTGCTAAACATGTTACTGCTAAACATGTTGCTGCTAAACGTGTTACTGCTAAACATGTTACTGTTAAATGTGTTACTGCTAAACGTGTTACTGCTAAACGTGTTACTGCTAAACGTGTTGCTGCTAAACATGTTGCTGCTAAACATGTTGCTGCTAAACGTGTTACTGCTAAACATGATGCTGCTAAACGTGTTACTGCTAAATGGAAAAAGGTCTGTGACCCCCGAACCCCGCCCCCTACCTGTACGGTGTAGCTCCCCACGGTGGTGGCCCTCCGAGCGCGTGCCGTACGGGGTCCCTGCCTGCCGGCCACCTGCAGGAGCTCCGCCAGGCGCTGCTCCATCAGGCTGGCAAAGCTCTGGTAGTTGGCCTCCAGGGAGGAGCTGTCTACGTCCTGGATCACTGAGGACAGACCACAGGACAGCAGGGTTTAGGTACAGAGGTGTTCAGGTAGGCAGAGAGGGGACAGGAGCAGGAGCAGGAGGAGGAGCAGGAGCAGGAGCAGGAGCAGGAGCAGGAGGAGGAGCAGGAGCAGGAGGAGGAGCAGGAGCAGGAGCAGGAGGAGGAGCAGGAGCAGGAGCAGAGGGAAGGGAGCGTCAAGATGGAGGAGGGGAGAAAATATCAGAGGGAGATTATTTGAGGACAGTATTGATGTTTAGGAGGACAGAGGGGGAGATAAAGATGAGTGGGACATTCGAGAGGACCATGATCTCCCCTTCCTTTTAAAAGCTGCTCACCCAGAAACTTCTATCACAGCTGCAGAGACACACTGTGTGTCTCCAACACACAAACACACACACAAACACACACACACAAACAAACACAAACACACAAATAAACACAGGTGCATCAATCTTACTCATGACTGCGTCTCCTACTGGAGGCTATAAGTGAGATGGAGCAGTGGACACACACACACACACACACACACACACACAGACACACACACACACACACACACACACACACGGACACACTTCAGCATCATTCACACCCGGCCCTGATGTGATGTGAAGTGATCTCTCCCTCTGCCCCAGTCAGGAAGCTGTGAATTATACATCAATAGGTTTACCCAGGAACAGAACAGCTAAAGACAGAGAGAGAGAGAGAGGGAGAGGTGGAGGGGGAGGTGGGGGAGGTGTAGAGGCAGGGAGGGAGGGAGGATGAAAATGGAAGAGCCAATACTATTCTGCTGAGTTGCCCAACATTGGGCACCAGGGCATTTAACTAACTGCTGTTTTGTCCGATCGATGCAGCTCTTGATTACCGCTGATCACCCAGCAGCACTTTGACTGTGTGTGTGTGTGTGTGTGTGTCTGTGTGTGTGTGTGTGTGTGTGTGTTTACCTGTTATCACCCAGTAGTTCTTGGTTGCCATCGACGTGTTGAGATTGTGGTATTCAAGGGCTGAAAAGAGGAAAAGAGAGAAAGTTTCAGGTATCTGCTGCTGTTAGAATATCTGACTGAATACTAATAATACACCACCTGTATTTGTACTGTATTTGGGGAATCAGAGCAGTTTATAATGTTAATAATAATAATATAATATATAAATATAATAATAATAATCCTGGATTGCACACATACATCTTACTCGCCTCTTTTTCACATTTTCACAAAATTTTATAAGACAGTTTAAGCAGTTGAACCTAGGTTGTTTTAATAAGCTTTTATCAAGATGTACTATATTTTTATATCTACATTAGGAAACGCTAATTAACACAATTAACTTATCTGTCAAGTGGCCAAATTTTCTTGCAGAACATGTCTGCAAAATATTCCCTTACAACTTATGACTCTACAACATTCACTCACTGAGTCTTAAAGACATCACACATTGTTTTAGTTTTTTGAACCAGCACGTTCCCAGAAGGGAAACGCTTATGTTCTGTTATGTAATGCTACATTATCAGCTAAAGCTAGTGCTACATAGCTAGCTACGGAAAAGGATTGGGGCCAGGTAAGAGAATTAAATAACGAGGATTTTTTTCTTTCATTATGCAGTTTGAGAAAAAAAGTGGAAATGACGAGAATAAAGTTGAAATAAGATTTCAAGAAAAATGACTTTCTGTTGGGAAGATATTGACAGATTTGTGTCAATAAGTCATCAGATGAACATTGTTTTCAGTTGTCTATCCAAACAGTTAGGTAGTCTACATAAATGTCATAAAACGGGCAATAACTGCAATATTTAAGGGTAGAAGGAATAAATCCTCTCACACATAAACTAACTATTCTTGTTAGTCGCTAACACAACTATTGTTTTGGGGAAAATCTGCTTTTATGTAATCTATGTGAATTTTTTAGACATATATTGTATTATATTACATATTATGTAGGTATTTTCTCAACATTGTATTATAATCCTCTTCCATGAGCTAGTTAGCAGGTGCATCCATCATTTAAAATGAAAAGCGTGAAAAGAGTGTCTTTCAGTACACCTGAGGGCTGAACAGGATAAAGTGTTCCAATCCAACTAAAGTGAAAACAGTGTGAAAGGATCAATAGACCAGTGTGGTAGCGACTTGTTATTGACGAGCTAACCTTAAAGCATTCCTTGTTTGAAAACTTGCCACTAAACATATCCATTGTGCAAATATGTTTCCCTCAAAAAGCATTTGACAAACACATCCGTCGTATATCAGGTTCTAGACATGGTTCAGATCCAGAAACATCTATAATCAGTATAAAGTGATATCTCACTCAGGTTTTGTGTGTCAGGGCTGCCACCTAAAGGTCATCGTTTCATAACTCTCAGAGTTATATAACAGAGCCGTTTTAAATGAGCAAGGCAGGATAACAGCACAGCTTTAAAATGACCCAACTACAGGTCTGAAACAGAGAGTGGTTTGTTTATTCTAAGTATTGTAGGGATCTATGTAAATGTGACAGCAGAATGTTCTAGTGATGGAGAGCAGATCTTTAGCTTTGGTTCTTAAAGGTGATAAAATGTGATTAAACATTTATTGTCAGGTTTCATTATAACCTCTACTTTCTTTCTTACCACTCTGTCCATCTCCTCCACATATCAGCCTTTCTTCCTTTCTTTATTCCTTTCTTCCTTCCTTCCTTTCTTTCTTTCTTGCTTTCTTGCTTCCTTCCTTCCTTCCTTTCTTTCTTCCTTCCTTCCTTCCTTCCTTCCTTCCTTCCTTCCTTCCTTTCTTCCTTCCTTCCTTCCTTCCTTTCTTTCTTTCTTTCTTTCTTTCTTTCTTTCTTTCTTTCTTTCTTTCTTTCTTCCTTCCTTCCTTCCTTCCTTCCTTCCTTCCTTCCTTCCTTCCTTCTTTCTTTCTTTCTTTCTTTCTTTCTTTCTTTCTTTCTTTCTTTCTTTCTTTCTTTCTTTCTTTCTTTCTTCCTTCCTTCCTTCCTTCCTTCCTTCCTTCCTTCCTTCCTTCCTTCCTTCCTTCCTTCCTTTCTTTCTTTCTTTCTTACCACTCTGTCCATCTCCTCCACCTATCACCCTTTCTTTCTTCCTTTCTTTCTTTCTTTCTGCACCGACCTCATTCTCTACCTGTTTACCTGTCAGCCTATTCATTTCCTCCTGTCTCCTTCCGTCTGTATCTATCATCCCTCCTTCTTTCTTTGTCCTCCTCCTCCTTCAGCCTCTCTCCTGATTCTGCCTGTTCTCCATCTGTCTCCTCCTCACTAACTCCTCCTCCTCTCTGGCTTCCTGCCAGACTTCTGTTCATCTCAGTCAGTGTCTGCAGCAGCGCTGCTGTTAATGCAGCGAGTGTTTGTGTCTCTCCGTGAACTCGTTCTCTGAGCTTTTCCCCAACAACAAGCCTCCAAACACTGAAACAAACGTTTCAGACGCGTTCAGCTCTTTGGAGAATCAGTTCAATGAGCCCAGAAATCCAGAACATTCATTTCATCAAAGCTGCAGCATGAGGGGGAAACCTGCTCTGATAATCATCTGATAATCATAAACACATGGAAAATGGCTCCAATATTTCCTTAAACAGCTGGAACGGTGGTTTCTGTTGAGGAATCCCTTCGGCTCCTCAGTAAGAACGACTGCAACGGATGAGACTTACAACGAGAATATCAATAACCTTCTCAGGAAATATCACGGTGTCAAAGTGCCATATATATGGTATATGATATTACACAGTTATTATCATTAGTACTATTATTCAGTGGTGGGAAGTAACTTAGTACATTTATTCAAGTACTGTACTTAAGTTTAATTTTTTGAGGTACCTGTACTTTACTTGATTATTTCGACATGCACCTTTATATTCTATTCCATTACATTTTAGGAGCAAATATTGAACTTTTTACTCCACAGCATTTAGCTGCAGCTTTAAAGTTTAGTTTAGATTTTACATAAAAAATACAGTCAATCTAAAATAATTATGCATGTTTATAAATGAAACCACCTAAAAGTATATTAAGTAGTTAAAATTAGCCCTACATGGACAACAGTAAAATACTGCTTACATAATTCAATAATAATAATTATACAATTATATATTTGGAATATATCAATCTGAGTGGTGCCATTCTGTATTATTAGTACTTTTACTTTAATTCTTCAAATACACTTTGATGCTGATACTTTTGTACTTTTATTTCAGTAAGTTTTGAATGCAGGACTTTTACTGTAGTGGAGTAATTTCACAATGTTGTATAAGTACTTTTGGTAACGCTTTATATTAAGGTCCTTGTAATAACCATTAATTAACAAGTAATAAGTCCTTACAAGATGCTTATTAACATTATTGTGTGTTTATAAGCTTATATAAGTGTTAATAATGGCATTACAAACACCCATGACCCACCCATTATGTCTTTGCCATGCCTTTATTAATCTTATTTTGTTTGCTTATTGATATTAAAATATACTTTATTGCTCATCTATTATAAGTTAACTATAAGTTAACTATGCTTTTTGCAACTACCGGATCTAAAGCGAGAACAATGCCTTATTACTTGTTCATTAATGGTTATTAAGGACCTTATTATAAAGCGTTACCAAAAATTTTATTTGTTATTTGTTGACATTAAGAAAATCAAAAAATATTGCCAGACATAATACTCTATTGGTAATATTAAATAACATTAATATGAAAATACTTTTTTTTCCAGCTCTCCATCACTAATTCAATCTATATCCAACTTGTAAAAAACACACATTTGCTTTCCCCAACAATAAGTTGAGCAGGTCTCGCCCATAAAATATCCAATAAGGGAGGTGCTTTATGCTCAACAACAATTTATGAACCTGTTATCATTCCACAGAATCATGTTAAATAATGTTAAAGCTACAGACACTGATCTCATCTGAAACCAGAAGATCTGATCATTGGTGCCAACCATCTCATGTTGGGGTTCATGTTGGGGTTGAAATAACAAAGTTAGCACTAAAAATGAGTGCCTGCCTTCAGATTTCCCCTTCAGAGGCTGTTGAGACGTTATTAGATGTTATTATTGGATAAAATAGATATATTTATCCATTCTCAAATTTAAAAAAAGTACCAAATGCGTGTAAAAATGGTATCAACCTATAAAATGCTGCAACATCTTATGGGACGTAGTCGAGCATGGACATGGACATTAATGTTCTGAACCCTTATAGATTAAATTAATCATTTATTAAGTCTTATTTATTACAGATTTATGACCTGAAGAACTTGACACAGTGCTGAGCTGCATCTAAAATTAATCTTCAGACCTCCAGCTTTTTAACGAAAGCTTCTGTGTGGCATGTTGACCTGCTATCTCCCCCTAAACAGACGACCCCCGTTTCTCAGTAAAGGGTCAGAATGATATTCAACCAGTCTACGGTTCAACCACCACACAGTCAGAGACTCAAACCTTCTGCAAAGAATGGCATCAAATGCTTGATAACAGACTGATAGTGATATAATAACCACCAATCATCAAACCACTAAAACATGGGTCTCAAACTCGCGGCCCACGGGCCAATTGGGGCCCTTGAGACGATATTTTGTGGCCCTCACCTTGATATGTAAGTTTAATATGAGTTTTATTTAAATGGCACTTTACCATGTTGTGTGTGGAAGGTCCCTTTATTGCTCCAGCTGGAGCTTTGTTTCACTTGTTTCTATGACGGCGTTAACAAAAAGAAAGGGTTTTTTGGTAATTTTGTGTCTTTTTTTGTAATTTTGTGTCTTTTTCTAGTAATTTTGTGTCTTTTTAAGTAATTTTATGTATTCTTTAAGGTCATTTTGTCTTTTATTGGTCATTTTGTATCTTTTGTAAGTAATTTAGTTTTTTTTCTGTCATTTTGTGTCTTTTTTTGGTCATTTTGTATCTTTTGTAAGTAATTTAGTTTTTTTTCTGTCATTTTGTGTCTTTTTTTGGTCATTTTGTGTCTTTTTTAAGTAATTTAGTTTTTTTCTGTCATTTTGTGTCTTTTTTTGTAATTTTGTGTCTTTTTTTGGTCGTTTTGATACTGCCTCCAGCGGCCCCCAGGTAATTTGAGTTTGAGACCCCTGCACTAAAACATCCCTCAAAGTACACTGCATCAAAACACTGTATAAGGAAAATGTAGTGTAATCTGTGAAAATTTACTATCAATCAAAACTAGTAAAATAAAAAAAATCATATAAGCAATATTTTGTGTATAATAATAATATTCTGTGTATAATAATAATATTCTGTGTTGTGAGGTGCATGTGTAGGTTAATGCGTGTCCAGTTAAATGTTTCATGCTGCAGACATGGAGGCAGACTCTCTACATGTAAACACTGAGATCAATATCACACATCGATCCACTGATGCTCTGAGTATAAACACAGTCAATGTGTCTGCACCAAAACATGTCTGGACTATTCACTGTAACTGATGTGTCTATGGACATCTACAGCCAATAATAAATCTACTTTATCATTTTATATGTGATCATGAGCTCATTGTTCCAGTAGTAAATGAAAGAGGCTGTATATAAGGAAACAGACAGCGTTTCCGTGGCGATGCCGAGTGTGTTTGGATGTGAGCATGTGAAGTGTGATGTTTGAGCCCTTTGGGTGTTGAGAGTACGCACAAATAGATACTAATCTAATCTCGCTGGACTAAAATTAGCTCATTCAGGGGACATGGACAACAGATTGCCCGTGGCGTGATTCAGATGATAGGAGCTGTACAGCTGTTTGCCCTTTAAATCTCACAGATGGTCTCAGAGGCTGAGAGGAATACAAACGCAGCTCAGGAGGCTCGTCTGAGGGCTCTGCACTCATTCTCCTGCATTTATAATGTTTTTAATAGTTGGAGCTAAATATAATTAAGTCTGTGTGTACTTCTGCAGTAATTAATGTTTACTGTCATTAATATCCATTATGATGTGTCCTTTTAGACAGACTGATGCTCCAGTTATTTACTTTAGAAATTCAATGATTGCACATGAGACAAATTATATGAGGAATAAAACAGTCAGAATGACTGTAACTGGACCGATAACTACTCAGGCTGTCGGCATAGATAGATAGATAGATAGATAGATAGACAGACGGACGGACGGACGGACGGACGGACGGACGGACGGACGGACGGACGGACGGACAGATAGATAGATAGATAGATAGATAGATAGATAGATAGATAGATAGATAGATAGATAGATAGATAGATAGATAGATAGATAGATAGATAGATAGATAGATAGACTTTATTTATCCCAAGCTGGGAAATGACAGTGTAGCAGCAGCATTACACACAGAGACAATAACAACACAATTAAATAAAAAGAACAACCTAGGCATACTTCAAGCAATAAAATATAAAAATACAATAAAAATACAATAAATATAAAGTGTCTAAAGAAGGAGTAGAATAGAATTCCAGTGCAGAATAAATATGAATATACAGTATAAAAATGTTGGTGCTATGAAACAAATAAGGTGCAATGAACAGTGTGCAGAAAAAACACATAAAGTGCATAGACAGTATGTAATGAACCAGGTTATTATTTGTTATTGTACAGTGTGATGGCATGTGGCAAGAAAGATTTTTTATATCAACAGTTTGTAGAATTTCCTATAAAATGTAATGTGACGTAATATTAAAAGTGGATGGTTGGTGGATGGGCCAAACCCCAAGTCTGTCAACCAGCAGACCAGTGTTTGTTACCACTGTTGGAGTCATGTGTGGATGCAGATAATAAGACTAGGTAGAAACTTAGCGGGATATAAATAGTAATAATGTGCTTAATAACAATATAAACCTTAGAGGAACAGTAGCGCTAATATTTACCTTTGAAATGAGTGAAGTCAAAGCACTAAAGCATGCTTTTATAGCGGATGAGCCGTCTCAAGCAGCTCCGCCTTCTTACAGAGAGTGATCACTCAGTGAGTCACTAGTGAGTCAGTCACACACACACACACATGTAGGACTGGCAGCCAGAAACAGTGGTTTTGGTGTCTAAGCTTCAGGAAGTGTTTGGTGCCTAAACCTAACCTGTTTACAGCATTAACAACCATCATAATGTTTATAAAGCAGCTGTGACATAGCCTGGGTCTACCCATAATGCCTTGCACGCTCGATTTCATTTCAGACTGAAGGCGTCATGGTGTCCATGGTGATTCTACTGTTGGGATCCAATCACAGAACGGGGAGGGACGGAGAGACATTACGCTAACTATTCGACCAAGGAAGCTTGTAGTTAGCTTACAGATCCAACATGGCTGCAGCAGACGCCAAGCTCTCTGTCGTTCCTGCTGTAGACAGAGTTCTAGATGGTTTAGAGACAAAGTTTATTTTAAAAGAAGAACAACATTTGGCTTTACACTCCTCTGTCACCACCAGAAAGGATGTTTTAGCCTCGCTGAGAAACAGGATTATCTACCAACTAGCCCTGTTAGCGGCTAAGCTAATGGGGTTTAGCCCCCCATTGTTGTGGTCGTCTTCCCATTGATCGCCTTGATGGAGGACCAGATTGATCAGCTATTGATTAATAAACAGATTAGCTCAGAGCTACGTACAGACGCTGATGATAGACATTCGTAGCGCCCAATAATCAGCTCTGGAGGATCATAAACCACGCCTCCTCTACGGGAACATGGACAGGTGGTCTCCAGACTAGATCTCACCTGTGATCTAGTCTGGCGTTAGCTAGCTAGCAGGCTAGCTGTGGCAGGATACAACAACAGTCGTAGGACAACTGTTTGAAGAATTCAAACACGCTGGTTCATTTTTCCCCTTAAGCAGAATATAATTGGTCCTCCAGCGCTGAAACACTGCTGATGGAGATATGTCTGGCTATGAGACACTACATTAGCCTGAATCCAACAACAGAGACATGAATCCCAACCTTCAGAGTCAAATGGTTGTATGTTAATGTATCATAGGAGACACGCCCGAGGTTCTTCTACTCTGGAGGCCATTATGGGCAAAAAGCCCCACCAAGCCACATATCTGTCATTTTGTCGGTTATTTTGTAATTGTTCTAGTCTCTTTGTAGTCATTCTTTGTCTGTGGTTGTTTTACTCAATATGTAGTCATTTTGTCTCTTTGTAGTTGCTTTGACTCTTCGTAGAATTGTGTCTCTTTGTCTCTTTGTCTCTTTGTGGTTGTTTTCCATAGTCGTTGTGAGTTTATTGAAGTCTCTTTGCAGCTGTTTTGTTTGTCTTTGTAGTCTTCTAGTCTCTGTGTTTCTTGGGAGTCATTTTATATTTCTTTGTGTCATTTTGAGTCTCTTCCTGGTTTGGATTTGTCTCTTTGAGTGACATGTTGTAGGTGAAGGCCAGGGGCAGTGCCGTAAGGCTTCGTTCAGTAATCCATCCATGGAGGCCAATATAGTCTGACATCTATCTTTACTTACATGACATAGAGTAATCCTGAATCCAGCCCCAGGTCAAACATACGCTAAGTCATGAATCATTCATTGGCCTGCATTGGACTCAGTGGTTCTCAGTAGTCAGTGTTGTTGAAGCAGAGCTGTGTTAGTCTGTCTCAGGAACACAATGATGTAAAGTTAGCATTAATATTTCTAACTTTTCCTTATGTTCAGCTCTAGAACACAAACAGCAGTAGCTTTATCACTCCAAACAGTCTCCAGGTCGTTTTAGGTCTCTGTCGCCTCTTTGGCTCAAAATATATTTTGTGTCAATATTTTTATTCCTCCACTTCTGACAGTCCTCCATCTTACCTCCAACCTCTGTCTGGCGAGCCTTTCATGACTAAAATAAAGCTCTGAATGTAAAAAAGAAGAAGTGTTTTTTAGGATTCAAGCACAGCTCTGTACACTTGTTCCCTTCCTGCTGCTGAACAGCTGATAAAAAGAGAAGAAACAGGGCTGTGGGCTCAGTTTCTCTCCTTGTTGTGTTTTCAAGTCAACCTTCCCAGCCTGAGGCTAACACTGGAGCTAGTTAGAGGAAAACATGGCTCCCTCACACTTCCCTGGCACATTAATAGCTTCGGATTTTTCGCTGTAAAAAAGACCAACATCAGCACGTCCACATCTATTAACGTGGTCTTCACCGTGGAAATATTGTGCAAAAGGTGCAAAAAGCAGCAGAGGAAGAATATGAGCTAATGATGATGAAAACTCTAGCCAAGACTTCTGTGTCTAAAAAATCACCTTTTCATCTAGAAATGAACAGAGACTGAATGGGGAGAGCTAAAATAACTCATTAGAACAACATAATGTCAAGTCAGGAGAACGTCAACACTAATTCTGTTTGTGTTCACTTCACTGCTCTTAAATTCCAGTTTGGATTCAAAACAATAACGGAGACATAATATTATTTTTGATAGTATTATGGAAATAAGCTCTGGCATGATGCTCTGACTCAGTACAGATGAGCAGTTAGCATTTAACTGATAAAAACTGCAACTGTCAGAGTCACATGGCACAACTAAACTACTCATTTTAATTTTCCTCTGTGAATAATTATGAATGCATCATAACTGCCCTTGAGGAGATGGCTTGGAGGGACATCAGATGAATGTGTATCAAACACTCTGAGTGAACTTTAATGTGTTGGCCATGTTCCATTGATTGTGGGTTAGACAATGCTAGCCAAGTCTTTATGTGTAGCCATGAGAGCAAAGTCACTCTTTACTGAATGATACTGAACTGTATGAAATGTTCACATGCAGTGATGCCAACCTTATGTCCTTCTGGCTTCCCAAAATATACATTTGCCAAATGATCTTACTTACAAATTTAAATATGAATTTATGTAAGTGACCTTTCATTGTATGGGAGCTCTGGGATTCACTGGAAGAAGCATTGCTAATCTGCTATTAAGAGAATTAGTGTTGACTGGAATTAGATTTTTGGTGGCAGAATAAATGTCTGCATTACTGTAGATCAGGGATGGTCAACATGAGGCCCGGGGGCCGCATACGGCCCGCACCCTCACTTGAAGTGGCCCTCAGTACAACTACATGCATTTAGCATGAAATCTTAAAAGTGCAGTGTAAAAATGCACAAAATTACTTCTTGTAATTAATGTTGATCTGCTGTTCTTACACTGAAAACAAAAGAAATCACAGTAAGTGGTTATTTTTTATTAGCTTCAAACCTTTTGTGTTCCTATTCATACTGTTAAACATGCATTAGAGCATGAAATATGTTAAGTTACTGCACTGTAAACATATTTAAAATGTCAGTTTCATCATATCTAAGTGCACGCTCCTATATGTGGCCCTGTGGTAGTGAACATGATAAATAATAATTGTGGCCCCCTGCAGCATTTAAGTTGCCCATCCCTGCCATATAATAGACAATCCACCTGTTATTTAAAAGGGACGGCTACTTGGTAGAAGTTCTGGTTTCACACTGTTCCACTGATCAACAGCTGTTGGCAGACATGTATAAAGAAACTTTGTAATGTACTCAAACATAGATGTATATTATATAATGTTACAGTGTTTGATGTTCATATTGAACATGGCCAGAGTGTCAAATAATGAGGTAAACAGAAGTAAAAGTGAGGCAAAAACCTTATATTCTGATCATTCTGAATGGTCTGTTTCTGCTCTAACGGTCCTGGTCATCTGCTCCAGTTACTGCAGAGTTAAAGACATTACATCGTCTCAATATGTAGCTACATGCTGACGTTAGAGAAACATGTAATATTGGTTGCGAATGTTGTTAATTTCTTCCCAATTTTGGATCACATCACTGCTGAAACATGTTTGATTGTGTAGTTTTTTGGTTGAGAAGCTCCTGCAGTTCGTTACAATCATCTACTGCTGCATGTAGCTACATGCTAACGTCAGGAAAACATGTCATTTTGGTTGTAGCTGCTGCTAAATACACCCCAATTTCATATCACATCCCTCTCAAACAGAGCCGTGTTTCCATGAGGCTAAAGAGCCACGCCCTCTCTCATGGCCGCTCACTCGGCGAGCCTCCATCACAAAGAAGGATTAACGAGCCTCCGGAGGTGACGAATGGTTTTCCATCATCACATAATCGATTAGCGACAATTTCGACTGTGACGTCACATTACAGATTAAACACGGGAGACTCAACTGTGGCCGCCGTAGCTAACTGTGCACATCATCTGCTGCTGATAATAAACAAACCAGCATGGCTAACTGTGCATAAGTGAACGTCCGGTGCTTGTTGTAAACAAACAGAGATCGCTAAGTGAACACATGCTGCAGCAGCAGCACATACACACTGTACTGCTACAGAGCTAACTGTTAGCCTGTTAGCACATACACACTGTACTGCTACAGAGCTAACTGTTAGCCTGTTAGCACATACACACTGTACTGCTACAGAGCTAACTGTTAGCCTGTTAGCACATACACACAGTACTGCTACGGAGCTAACTGTTAGCCTGTTAGCACATACACACAGTACTGCTACAGAGCTAACTGTTAGCACATACACACTGTACTGCTACGGAGCTAACTGTTAGCCTGTTAGCACATACACACTGTACTGCTACAGAGCTAACTGTTAGCCTGTTAGCACATACACACAGTACTCCTACGGAGCTAACTGTTAGCCTGTTAGCACATACACACAGTACTGCTACGGAGCTAACTGTTAGCCTGTTAGCACATACACACTGTACTGCTACGGAGCTAACTGTTAGCCTGTTAGCACATACACACAGTACTGCTACAGAGCTAACTGTTAGCCTGTTAGCACATACACACTGTACGGCAGGGAGCTAACTGTTAGCCTGTTAGCACATACACACTGTACTGCTACAGAGCTAACTGTTAGCCTGTTAGCACATACACACTGTACTGCTACAGAGCTAACTGTTAGCCTGTTAGCACATACACACTGTACTGCTACGGAGCTAACTGTTAGCCTGTTAGCACATACACACTGTACTGCTACGGAGCTAACTGTTAGCCTGTTAGCACTGCTAATTTCTCGCCAATTTGGTATCGCTATCCACTGACACATGTTGAACTGTAGTTGTAGATAGTAGATTGTAGTAGTTTTTGGTTTAGAAGCTTATATTGTTGATTTTCCTTCATTTTAAAGACTCTGCTCCCTGCCGTCCCTCAGGGTCTGGAGGTGCACGGTGGCTGTACTTACGCTCAGCGATGACCATGGGTGGGTAGAACAGGAAGTAGCCCACCAGCTCGGCGGTCAGCTGGTTGAGGAGGCCGCTGGAGATGGTCCCGTTGAGGATTGCATCCTGGTTCTTCACCACGTAGACCAGAGAGACCGATGGAGAGCCAGACTCCTGGGACACACTCTGGATCTGAGGACAAACAAAACATTTTCCAATATTGGAATGATAATTCAATTCTTTGTTTATAGCAAACACATAAAGAGGCAGCAGTGGGCGCATGTATAATTGAAACATTCATACAGAAATATCTAACGTATCATACCGAATGTCTACAATGGCCATAAAGAATGCATCACAGAGCTCCAGACTCAGCATGACACTCTGAATGAAACAGTGTTTCTCTCTATAATAAGACCTGCTCTGAAACAATGTGACTGAGTCACCGTAGTAAAGTGGATGATGAGACGAGATACAAGCAATTCCCACAACATTCCTCCATGAGTGTTAATATTTCAGAGGATGAATTATGAATGGAGCCTATATCTGCCTCTGCTGGCTAAGACCTACTTTATGATTATGATGCTGTGTGCATGTACATCCTGCAGTCAGAGAGGAAGAGAGAGAACATGAGAAAGAAAGAGAAGAAAAGAGGATACAAAGACTGAAAATGCTTCAACATAAAACAGCATTGTGGAGGAACAAGCTTTGATAATGTCTCTGCAAATAAAACAAGATATGAATCTACAGTCACTCACTCCTTCTGACTGCTGTGGCCACCTAATGAATAATTACAGCAATGTTTAGTGTTTTATATGTAAATTTGCAGTTTTTACAGTAAAGATTAGATTAGATTAGATTAGATAAAACTTTATTGATCCCTTGGGATAGCTCCCTCAGGGAAATTGAGTTTCCAGCAGCAAACAGGTTAAAAAGCACACATAAGAGAATAAGAACAATTTATATACAATAAATAAAAAAATATGATATGAGATGGTTTTTAAATAGTCCTTATGTATGTCTTATTGTATTTGTTATTTGTTATTGTTACTGCTCCTTCCTGTCCTCAGGTAGATAGGTAAAGAGTTGTATTGTTGTGTTGTCTAACATTTGACCCAGAGCTTTGTTTCACATTAGTATGCTGCATGCAGATATGACATATCTGGCTGTCTGGACACTATAAATATCCTCCTGAGCCCATGTCTACCTCCACAGTGAGCCTGTTGTAGGTCTCCAGCACTTTGTCCTGAGCCTCGTCGAAGGCGTTCTCCAGCCGGTGCTCCAACATCTGGACGAAGCTGCAGGAGTAGATGTTGTCTGTTGGGCCCACGAACCTCAGCACTGCAGGGGAGAGACAACATGTTAAATTAATAATGAAACTTATTTATTGTACAACGATAATTAGGCAGAAAAGAACACAGAAAACAAACAAACAGACAGACAGGGAATAATGGAAATAACTGCCAATGAGTTATTACTTGGTTTTTGACATGATACATGATTTATGCTGTTTTAAACCGAAGATTTCACATGTGAGAACCTTTATTAACCATCACAGATTTATAGTGTACAGGTGCATCTCAATCAATTAGAATATCATAAAAAAAACTTTATTTATGTCAGTAATTCAATTCAAAAAGTGGAAATAACACATTATATAGATCCATCACACACAGAATGAAACATTTCATGTCTTAACTTCTTCTTTTTTTAATTATACATTAAATGAAGACCTAACATTGAGTGTCTCACAAAAAAATGTAGTATTACAAAAGACCAATTTTAAAAAGTATGTTTAATATGTAAATGTTGGTCATCTATATGACTCAATACCTGGTTGACTTGAACTACTGGACTAATGGACTTTTGAACATGATATTCTAATGTATTGAGATGCTCCTGTATAACTAGAATAGTTTACAGACTCTAAGCATTTCTAAAGACGCTTGATTTAACATTTCCTTATGAAAATGTCTATGCTATATATTTTATTAAAGCTAGTACTTCTCCCAAATGTTTCTGACTATGTTCAGTCCCAGAGGAATCTTTGAGTTTGAGTTTTATCTTTCCAGTTTTAAGCCTCATGCGTCTGATCAACTGTTTAGATCTTGTAGTTATCAGAGAGAAGCTGGTTCTGGTTCTGAGCCTGCAGCGTTGGTGAACGACTGATTCTTAACATGAAACTGCTTAATTCAGTGTTTTCACCCGTTTTTAATCAGCAGGTCTAATTGTTTTGGAGAAGAGGATCTTTGGATAATTCAGATCACATTGTTTTGTCTTTTGTTGCTGTTTTGATGGCAGCAGAAAATTACATATTGCACATATTAAATATAGAGACCGTCTTTGAGTTTTTTGCTTCAAGCCTGCCTTCAAATAATATATCATTATAATTTACTGTTTAAACGGTTTAATACAAATGCATCCATATCAGCAACAACTTCTGACTAATTATTTTGAATCTCTACAGCTGGAATGTGTATGTGGGTCTGTTTGGTATTAATGACAGTGTTGCTCCAGATAGAAGCTTCCTGTGTGACGATAAACCGAACACTGAGACACAGAAAGAGGATTATAGAGAACGAGAACACCTAAAAGAGTGGTTGTCTGTTAGCGCCACGCAGGAGGAACAGGGTAAACATATTGAGTCCATCAGCAGATTATGGAGGATGTTATTAATGTTGTCTCAGTCCTTTCACTGCAGTCGTCCTCCGTTCTCTCCCTGCTCTCCGTCTTTCTGCGCTCTTTTAAAAAACCCTCTAAAGGACGAGAGGAGAGGTGGAACAATATTCTGACCTAAATTCAGAACGTGGTGGTGCTGATGAGCAGCTCCATCCTCAGCCTCTCCACCCTCCACTGGTCCACAGTCTGCAGCACTACACTGCTGACCCAGTTGATAATCTTATGCAAATTGTGCTGTGATGGTGAATTGGCGTATCTGTGTATTCATGGTTTATGAGCTCAACAAGCCAGCCATGGATTTTTATTCTTGCCTAAAGTGCCTTTATCCACAGCTGCACACTAACATGGAGTAGCTTTACTGCAGAATACATCACACAGGAATGAAACGTGTCATTTGAGTTTACAGATACATGGATCTAAAATATAACAACATGAAAGAAACGCATAGACTG
Source organism: Centropristis striata (assembly GCF_030273125.1). Lineage (NCBI taxonomy): Eukaryota > Metazoa > Chordata > Actinopteri > Perciformes > Serranidae > Centropristis > Centropristis striata. The sequence continues at coordinate 198,287 of NC_081522.1, read as the reverse complement.
CATACACTGTAAAAAAATAATCTGTTTAATTTACGGTAAAATACCGGCAGCTGTGGTTGCCAGAACTTCACCGTAAAAATTACAGTGAGTGGGTTTTCTATTCTAAATTTAAATGTAAATATCAGCAAAAACTGTGATTTAGTCTGAATAATCCTGATATTTTTAGGGTAATTGTGTCATTCATTCATACATCATGGTATTTCTCCATAAATTTTGCATGAAAATGTTATATTTTACAGCAAAACTGTGTTTCTTCCATTTTATGAAAGAAAAAAAAAAGGATATGTTTTGTGCTATTCTTTGATTTACGGTAATTAAAAGTGTCTAATACAGTGATATACAATTTTTCATTTTATGCCCTATTTCTGATGTATTTGACAGTGTATTACTGTTATTTCTACAAACCTTTTTTACAGTGTAGATGCATAGACCGCAAACGAAAGTCTATTATTTCAACAAAAAATATAGTTTGTAGAAACAATGAGTTCCCAGTTCACACATCCAGCAGACACAAAGCAACATCAGCATTTATAGAGAGTCTTGTTTCTGTCCAACCAGTGAAGAGGAGTCAATATTTCCTCATCTTTTACCTCTGTTTTGGTCTCCACCACCTAATAAGTCAATGATCAGCCTGTTTGGCTTCTAAATGCTGCTCTATGTCCAGTTTACAGGGTTTATCAGAGCTGTTTCACTAGGACCAGCTGCCTGATGCTGCAGGTAACAAGGCTGATGATGAACCAGAAACAATGAGCCAACACAACAACATGGGGAGTCTAGAGCTGATGACACTGAGGTTCAAAGAGATAAAAGCTTTTGACAAAAAGATGACTAAATGTAATGACTTCCTTGATTAAAACTGCACTGAAATGATTCGTAGTTGATTAAAACTAGACTATATGAAGGATTATGTGACTAAAATTAATTTTAGTCACATTTTCGTGTGAATACTGAGACTAAATATATTGTATACTGTACTACAGTATTACGTGTATAAGTAGTAATGTTCATTTGAAGCTTCATTAGTTGTATTTGCTGACCCACTATTTGGCACTTTTGGTTTAAAGAAAAGGCTGAAGGAACAGCAGAGAGTGATGTCTAGTGGCTGGGAAATAAAACCTTCATGAAGCTTCACCTGGCCATCACTACCTTATTATAATATTATAATATTATAATCCCTTCACCACAGGACCGTTCTTCATCAGAATTGTGTGAATTCATTCATGGCTTGAATAGAACATTTATCAAAAGTTCAGTTTTTATATAAAGGTATTGATAAGTGCAGCTTGAAATGAAAACATTTTTAATTATTACGTCCCAAATGCACATCGTGGCTTTAATTCTATCTGTAACACTGCAAAATCTACCAAATTCTGTCCAGTAAGCTGAATCCAACTCAAACACTGGACCAACCTGAATTTAAAAAAAAGTATTTATTTTAAAAAAGCATGTTTTTAATAGCAATGTGTTAATTGCAGTGATTTTTCTAACCTTGTTCCCACAAGAGTTGGTTTAGATGTGTGTGTGCTGAAATGTGTTTTTTAAGAGGCTTAACAGACTAAATGAATGGACCAATTTGCCTTTGCTCTGCAATCATGGGAGTTTGTATGGGATTTAGAGTATCAGAGAAGAGTAAAGGAGAGCAGACATGTAATCAGAATTTTCTAATTTTGTCTCTGCTCTACTCTTCCCCTGAGTCTCTGCTCACATTCTCTCCCTCCTCCCAACTTCTGCAAGTCTTTATCCTTTTACACTCCACTTCCACAATTAACTCCATTGTTTGTGTGAGATTCTCTTGATCTATCTGATCTCATTGATCACCTGTTTTGAGCTGCAGGTGGACGCTGGGAGCAGGCGTCCAGGCAGCGACAGGAACCAGGACGGCTCTGACCAGCGGCGTGTGCTGCCGGATGTCTGACAGCAGCTTGTCGAAGCCGTAAACATGCAGCGCCTCCATGACCAGCGAGGAGATGAAGACCGTCTTACCGCTTGTCACGTAGTAACCCAGCGTCACGTTGTGGGGGCTGCAGTCATCATGCTCCACCTGATGGAGAGAGAGGAACATTTAACTTCACGTACATCTGGACTTCAAGAGGTTCATGGATCATAAAACATGGTGGTGCTATATGTCTGCAGGACCTCATGTTTCAAAGGAGAAAATCATAGAAACAGTTTCAGAGAAGACATCAGTGCTACCAGGAGAAACAAGCTGCATCTTTTCTGTTGTACTAGCTATGGGTTCAGAATACCAATGCATCACAATACAGATATTTATAATCTTTGCTTTGTTATTAAAGGCCAAATCGGCCTCAAGGACATATTTCACCTGAGCCTCAACGCTCATAAATCTGACTAGCCGTGTCCTGGAAATACACAGAGACAACAATCAGTGATGATTCAAGACTCGAATTTCTGGAACGATACGCCGCCCACCTTCCTCCACCTTCCTCCTCCCTCCACCCTCCACCTTCCTCCACCTTCCTCCTCACTCCACCCTCCACCTTCCTCCACCTCCCTCCACCTTCCTCCACCCTCCTCAGCCTCTGAGCAGCTGTGGCTGCTGTTACTCTTTCCTCATCATCCTCTCCTCTTCCTCTCCTCTTCCTCTTTCAGCTGGCTGCCTCAAACACATCCCTGTGTTGTTATAATGTTAACTCATCTTATGTAGCATCCATAACTAGTGTATTAACAACCATCGACTGTATAACAAAATATGTAAGGATAAATAATTTTGTACCTTATTAATGAATATATTCACAAATGTGTTTAAAATGTGCTTTGCTTTATGTTTGAGTATAAGTTGGTAAATGTATTTACAGAATGGACTTCATCAGGTAATGTTTAGATTGTAATGCATGAAGTGTTATATAATATATATAAGGAGCATGCTGATGGTATTTTAAAACATTTACAATGATACACTCCTGAATCATTTCTGCATGATCCAGGGTTGCAGAAGTTCCAGGTTATAATATAAAAAAAACGATTGGCATAAGCCATTTTTCCATTTGAGTCGAAACAAATTTGAAGCAAAATTTTGAGATGTCACATTAAAGAAAATGAGAATTAGGAATGTTTCCATCAGTTGCTATAGAGTGATACAAAACAACTTGCACAAAAGTATTTTGGTGAGCAGATGGCAGTGTGATGTATTCATGTATCCGTCAGGACAACAGTTGTAGAAGAAGTAGAGACAAAAAGAGGTTATAGTGAAGGGACAATGAAGTTTAGTGAACCATTGCTTTATTATTTGACCCCACTAGATGGAGTCTTGGCTTAAAAACAGGCTTTAGCAATGGTAAATGAGTGTGGCTCAGAAGATAAAACAAATGGTTGACGAAGCTTCGTTGTCCCTTCACTAGTTATCGGCCAACGTTGGCCAACCACGAAAGAAATTCTTCAAACAGCTGATCAGTCATGTGAGTTAAATGTTTGCTACATCAGAAATTATGTGGAACGATTGTTTCCATCTCCCATTAAGAGCATTAACTAAAAAACACCTCAAGCTTTTTTCATGCAAATCTTAAGTAGGCGCGTCAATATTCATTGATGGAAACACAACTCTAGTTAATTATTGTTTGAATTGTTAACATTTTAAACAGTATATGTGTAGGAGATGAATTGGGCCCCATTCTCTGATAATCTGTCCTTTAGTGTATTATAATCCCTTTATTTGTTTGTATAACACTTACATGTTTAATTCCTCATGCACCCTGCAGAAGCTGCACATTTTTTTATCCCACCCTTGTTCTGCATCCTTTAAAAGCAGTGTTGTATCTAATAAAGCACATCTGCCCTCTGCTGTCACTTGTTTTCTCCCTGCCAACACTGTAAAGCTGTAAAACTGGCCAATTTTAGAAGCAATTATGGTTAACCATACTGTTCAATGATGCAACACATTAAATACTGTTGCATGCTAATTCCATGCTGTTTGACAATCCCTTTCCCTCTGAAGCCAATATTTACCATCAACACGCCTCAGAACTCTGGCTGCAGGACAGAACGCCGCTTTAGTTTTATACCTGCTGCTGCTGCTGCCTCTCTCTCCAGAGACTGGTCCTACTGCTAAATGATAGTCTACCTTATCTGATGGAGAGGAAGAGAAATGAGGAGTGGTGTGTGTGTGTGTGTGTGTGTGTGTGTGTGTGTGTGTGTGTGTGTGTGTGTGTGTGTGTGTGTGTGTGTGTGTCTGTGTGTGTGTGTGTGTGTGTGTGTGTGTGTGTGTGTGTGTGTGTGTGCAGGCGGTAGATGAAAGTGGACCGGAGCTTAGAGACACTGAGTCACTCCCAGTGTAGGCTCACAAACAACTGGATAAAAATAGAAAAAGCAGGCAGATGAAGACAGAAGAGTGATAGACAGAGAGATGGAGAGAGACAGGTGGACAGACAGGTGGACAGACAGGAGGACAGACAGACAGGTGGACAGACAGGTGGACAGACAGGTGGACAGACAGACAGGTGGACAGACAGACAGGTGGACAGACAGGTGGACAGGACGACACGCAGACCAACAGACAGCTTGTCAGAAAATCAATCGACTTAAACCAATCAGATAGGGGAGATGAAGGAAGGGAGCAATGGGAGAAATGTAGATATTGAGGAGGAAGAGGAAGAGTGATCAGCTGAGAAGAGACAGAGAAGGACTGAAGAATCAGAAATAGACGAGAGGAATAGATGAATAGAGGAATAGAGGAATAGAGGAATAGATGAATAGAGGAATAGGTGAATAGAGGAATAGATGAATAGAGGAATAGAGGAATAGGTGAATAGAGGAATAGATGAATAGAGGAATAGATGAATAGAGGAATAGGTGAATAGAGGAATAGATGAATAGAGGAATAGAGGAATAGATGAATAGAGGAATAGATGAATAGAGGAATAGATGAATAGAGGAATAGAGGAATAGATGAATAGAGGAATAGATGAATAGAGGAATAGGTGGACTGGAACATTAGACAGAGGAACAAAAACGATTGGCAACAGAACAGAACGATCACTTGACTGCACTACACTGGCAAAAAAAGATGATTTATTCTGGATTTATTTTCCATTACCATGTTTGTGTGTGTGTGTGTGTGTGTGTGTGTGTGTGTGTGTGTGTGTGTGTGTGTGTGTGTGTGTGTGTGTGTGTGTCTAAGCAAACACTAGCTGACTATTCAACAGGTTATTTCAACACAGACTGTATTAGTCAACTCTCCCTGTTCTCCTCTAGCATCATTCAGACGAGTCCTTGTGAGGAGAAAATGATGAACACTGTAGAATATTGTAAAGTGATGACACTCAATAATATATGCACACATGAGGGGCCAGCACTGTGGAAACATTCAAACATAAGGATTCATTTATCTCTCATAGAAAAGCATTTTCACTCAGTATGATGAAGCAGATATGGTCATCTAAGTTACATCAGGAGCGTATAGACCTGTAACATGTGTGCCATATAAGCAAAGCAAACAAAAGCTCTGAAAAGCAATTAAAGGGACAGTTCACCCCAAAGTCAGAAATACAGATTTTTTTCTATTATGCTATTTATCAGTCTAGATTTGTTGCTGTAGCGATGTCTGCCTTCTCTCCAAGATAATGGAACAAGATGTCTGAGCTGTAGCGCTGGTTATAGTTAGATCCTGTCCTCCTGTGGTTGGCAGATGGTTGCCAGTAAAAAAGAAACTAGTTCTTACGGCTCACGTCCAAGGACTGTCATGAGCAGCCAGGTCATGACTCCTGGAAAAGGACACGTGTTGAGTATTTTTTTGGGTGTATTGAGCACCACAAGCAAAGTGCCATAAACAGTCGTTCCATTATATTCATGAGAAGAGACATCTCTTCCATCAAGTCTCCAACCAGGCGGCAACCTCCTGGTCTGAGCAGGGAGGCAAACCAGGAAGTGCCTTAAGCTGCATTCTACCCAAAATTCCAGCAGGGGGCGCTGATGGCGGCTGCAAAAGCATTTGGGTCCATTCATTTCAATACAGAATGAGAAATCTTCTCACTTGATTTATTACCTCAGAATTTTTTTAGGACAACACTATGGTCTCAATCGCTAGTTTCTTCTTCAAGACAATTTGATGTTAATAGTGTAAATAATGGCCCCATTTAGAAGAAAATAGAAGATAAAGAATCGTATGATTTGGGGCGGGGCTACCTTTGATTGACAGGTCACTAACAAGGTGAGCCGTCATCAGGAGAGAAATAATGAATATCAATGCATCAGAACAGTGCATGTCCACGGCACTGCCATTAAAGTTGGAGAAAAAAAAAGGAAGTTTACCGGTTTTGTCTCATAACTTTGACCATTTCATGCTGTATTTTCACTTAATGACAGTTTTTTTTTTTTTTTTTTTACATTTTGTTCATTTAAAATGTCTTGTTCAGCGTTTGGTTGGACTAACAAGGAGTCGCTGTTTCTTAGGTAAGTAACGTACATTTTGTTTTTTGTGACTTCTCTCAGGTTGAGGTGTAGAGAGGCGTGTCGTCAGTGTCGTCGTTCCTCTACAGTCCAAATATAGTCTGTTCACCATTTCCGAAAAAAGATGGCGACGAGTATAACGCTGAACGGGCAATCAACTAACCAATGGGTGACGTCACGGTGACTGCGTCCATTATTTATACAGTCTATGTCTCAAACCCACAGCTACTCACACCAAAACAATCTAGATAGATTAAAATCACTGCAGGTCGAAGAAAACAAATGTATTGATGCTTTGGGGTTGAACTGTCCCTGTTCCAATGTTAAATGTTCTCTACCACAGTATTTCATTAGTGACAGGACAGCTCTTTACTTCCCTAGAAAATGAAGTGCCTATGAGCCTCTATTTACTGGCCACAAGCCAGTGTTTATGATTGATTCATTGATTGATTTTCATTTAGTGTCATACAAAGTGTCCGACCCTGATGGGTTTGCAAAACACCAAGAATACTGTTGCAGTGGTCCCACATTTTAAAAAATACAGAAAAACAGGTTATTTTACATATTTTTGGTCTTAAACAAAACATTCTGTCTTCTCTCCCAAGCTTGACAAATAAATCCTGTTACTAAAAAGCTTCCTTCCTGAAGCCAACTGCAGTTTTTCATAGTATTCCAGCCAAAAGACATAAACATAAATGGAGGTCATTTTATTAAAAGTACATCCTGTATATCATTGTAGACAGGACAGTAAAACAAAAACAAAAATCTTATTATCAACTTCTCCTAGCTATCACAACTAACGGTAATGTTCCTCAGCAGAACTGTGTCTTGTCTTCTGCTGAACATTTTCATATCCGCATGGACGCCAGGGCTAATGGCTACTGGTACCAATCAAACTAGAAGACCTAATAGTCAGACGACTTAGGACCAGATTTGAGAAGTATGGGGACACATCGGACAAAAGCACCATTTTTTTCCCACATGCTCCCCATTACCATAGCTTTCATTTTTGATGGGAGCCACTTCATCATCATGGCGAGATGTTCCGCTTAGGAACTGAGCTGGAAATTAGGTAAATACGTGCCCAAAATGAACACATCTATTTGATCAAACAATCATCTAGTGATATTCTAAATAGCTTTAATGGATTCTTTGACCCAGAAAATGTATATTTTGACAGCAAGATTGACCTTCAAAGTGGCTTGAAAGATATATTGGTTCTCATAGATTATTCTATGGTTGCCATCTCTGATCCACAATGTTGATGAAGTGGCTCCCATCAAAAATTGAAACTAATGGTTATGGAGAGAATGTGGGAAAAAAAATTGGTGCTTTTGTCCGGCGTGTCCCCCTTATTTGTCTAAGCTGCCTGACTATAAAGAAACATTGGTACGTTAGGCCAAGATATTTTCTATTGATCACTATATGACAGCATGTGTTGACCTGATTAGAATCAAATCAAATCAAATCAAATCAAATCAAATCAAATCAAATCAAAATTACTTCATTTATCCCCAAATTCAGCTAGTCTGTTAGCTCTAAGTTGAACTAAGTTGTGATCTGACCTGCCAAGTGGTGGTAAGGCAGTACACATATTGTCATATCGACTGACCAGCACCCAACCTGAGGCTATAAGCTTCTGACTTGTATTGACTAGCCCGGGATCTTTATTTACTAGCCACTGACCAACGTTTACCAGCTACCAACCTGCATGTACTAGCCACTGATATGTGTTTACTGGCCCCTGCAGTAATGTACCACTAACCAATGTTTACTGTCTGGAGACCTGTGGTTAGTAGCCTGAGACCTTTATTTACCAGCCAGTGGCTTATGTTTATTCCCCACTGAGTAAGTTATTTCTAAACTGTTTTTATAAACTCCTGACTGGTCACTGAGCCGTGGTTACTGGTTACTGACCTGTAGTAGCCATTGGGTTATGCTTTAATATATAACTAATCTGTGGTTATGGTTGACCCAGTAGGAGACACTGACCTGGGCCTGGGCTGTGGAGTCGTTCAGGGCTCTCTGCAGGGCGTGGCTCAGTCCTTTAGACAGGTTCTGTTTCAGGATCAGATCCAGCCGGTTCCTACGGAGCTCGATGGACAGAACTGAGAAGGAAAACAATGATAACAATGAGAGCTGACTGTGCAAGGTGTTCATTTTTGGCTTATTCATATTTTTTTTCCCAAATCTAAAATCTGACAGCTGGGAAAATATTGCCAATGATAGGTCTGTGTGGACATTGTCACGGGGGCTGTTCTATGGTACTACTATAGTTTTACCATGACTGCTTCTAATACATCTAATACTATTCATTCAATTATTCAGTGTCCTTCATTTTTACAAACTGGGGTCACAGGGGCTGAGCAACCCCAGCTGACAGGGCTCTCATTCACTCCTACGGGCTACTACTATGCTATTCCCTGAATAAATGTCATTTAACCTAGAAACTGTTTCTCTCTTGGCCCAATATTAAATACAGACTATTGACAACCACAATTACTTGGCATTGTTAGGGACCCTTGATTTCCAGTAAGAGCAGCCCACATTATTATGGCATAGATTCAAATGTAGCAGATTTGTCAGCCAAAAAATATTCTGTGAACTCTTTTCCAGCATAGTATCCAGGTTTGTGAGATCAGTAGTGCTGTTTACACCAGTTCTTATCCTACCTCTGTTACGTAACTTAAAAATAGTAACATCAGACAGTTTTTGCCTCTTTTTAGGTGGTTGGAGTATTTTCCCTCAACGTTTGTTGTGATATTGCTTCAGCGTGATGAAGACAATTAGATACAGTATTCTGTCAGGTCTACAGGATGGTTTTGTTCCTTGGGTAGAGATCTTTTTAGGAATTTTATTATCTCTATGCCACAAAGGGGGCAGTATCCTTCCACATCATCTCTGGCAAATGTAGTCAAAGGCTACAGACTCCCCAGCTTCTTATTAATATAGTGTGTATGCTTCTTATTAATATAGTGAGTATGCTTGAGGAAAAGCTGCTCTTGCTTTTGTGCAGGTTTTAATTAACTTTGTGCATGTAATTATATCTTGGACATCATGGCTGCATTGTTCCTGAGCTTCTGGAATGGAATTTCACTTGTATTCATCATTACTTTGTAATATGTTTTTTCCAGAATAATGCCAAAAGCCTTCCTTCATGGCTTTTATTCATAATGTTGAATATGCTGAAGGTAATTTGATAAGGGACATGGAGTACCTGAAGTACCAGCAAAGGTTTTTTTTCTTTAGAACGCCCTCAAGATTGAGTCTTTTCCCTGTCTGTTCTTTATCTCTAACATGTGTTAAATTCAACAAGTTCTCAAAGATAAACAGCAGAAGAGGTCGTGTGTCAGTACCACAAGTTACTGCACATAGTTATGTATCGCGTTTAATGGCGCATATGTCCGTATCGCGGCTCACGGTACAACCGCACATTCAAAAAGTAGCTCTCACGTACGGGCCGCGGTTGTAAAAAGGCTGCAGTTTCTGTGGATTGATGTTGTAAAACCACTGACCTAGGTTTAGGGCAAAAAACTTCTGGTAAGGCCCTATAAAAGACAGTTTAAACAGTAAATAAATGTATGAAAATGCCAGAAGTTACTTTTAAAAAAAACGTAAGTTACGTTCGAAAACGTGATTCATGTAACTTTTAAACATTATTTTTCCTCTTTATTATAATGACGATGACATACCTGTTCTGACCCAGTACTTCTCGGTCACATTGCATGGTAGTGGTCCTTCCTCTGCGCTGGTACTGGATGGAGCTTCAGTGGTGGTGGTGGTGGGAGGCGACATGGTTTCCATGGGGATGAACAGAGTTGTGGTCGGTGCCTTTGTAGTGGTGGTTGTTGTGGTCGTAGTGGTGGTGGGAGCGACAGTAGTTGTAGGTGCAGGGGTAGTAGTGGTAGTGGTGGTTGGAGGAGGAGCAGTGGTGGTGGTGGTGGTGGTGGTGGGGGCCATGGTAGTAGTAGTAGTAGTAGTACTAGTAGTAGTAGTAGTAGTTGTAGTAGTTGTAGTGGCAGGTGTGGTTGTAGAAGTGGTCGTTGGCTGAGTCGTAGCTGCTGGGGTCGGTTTGAGGCTGGTTGTTTGCTGTGAGGTCGTAGCAGCGGTGGTATTTGGTGAGACGGTTACAGTGCTCCCTGTGGTCGCCGCCTGGGTTACCATGGCAGCGGCGGTCACAGTCAGAGTGGTCGTTGAGGGTGTCGTCGTGGTTACCGTCGTCAGCTGAAGGCTGTCGTTGGTCACAGTGTCCTGGCTTGTAGAGTGAGAAACTGTGGTGGACTCCGGCGGCGTTGGTGCTCTCGCTGTGGTGGACAGCGGCAGAGTTGAGGTGGTGTAGGCAGGTGGTGGAGATGTGCTCATGGTGGTGGGGGACGTGGTCGTGGGCTGTGAGGTGTTTCTGGTGCGCACAGGCATGGTGGTGTTCCACTGGTGGGTGGAGAAAGGGCTGGTGACGTTGGCAGGAAGTGTGACATCATGGTCGCCCACCGTGGACAGCAGCGACTCGGGGACGGTGGGGAGGTCCCAGGCCGGCAGGCTGCTCACCGACTCCTCTGCAGGAACCAAAGTTTGGGGAAATCAGTTATATATAAGGATATCCAGCGATATACTCAACTTTATTTATTTCTCAACTAATCCCTTGAAAAGACCAAAACCAGCAATGAATCAATCTTGTTGATAAGTACTGACTGTAAAGCCTAAGTCATGTCATGGAGCTATAACCATAGACTGTACATAAAGCCTGTTGACTTCTCAAAAGTGAAGCCAAAACATCTCATCGCCCCCTGGTGGCTGGCTGCAGTATAGTTAATAAGCCCCGCCCCCTCCATGTTAGTGGATGGGACATGGGCCAAACTAAAAAAATCAAGGTTGAGGTCAAATAAAGGTTTCCCAAAGATATTTTCTGTTATTTTCTATGCACATCCAAGTGCTAATAAAATGTATTTTTACATAATTTTTTGATTCCATAAAATGGGGGTGAAACATGATTGACAGCTGTGATTAACTCAGAGGTTGGGCTGGTAACTCTACTGCACAGACTGGGCTGGCAGTGACAGTAGCAGAGATATTTACAGTGGGAAGAAATAGAGACATGTCATCCATTATTTACACCCTGTGTCCGACTATTAAAAACACAGCAGCCACACTGTCAGATGACATTTTCCTTCATTACCATGAAAACACACACTGTAATTAATTTCCTGTCAATCCCACATACACTGTCCTGCTACCATAAACACTAAACCAAATAATGAAAATACTCAAATGTAACAAATGCATGATACACTAACAGTTACTACAAACTACCCAGCTGTTTTAGGAAATTGTTCAGCCTTTTTTTTTCTCTCCAGTAAAAACTAATGAGGTTAGGGGTGAGAGCCAGGCAGGGTCGGAAAATATTAAAATATTGAGTCAGTCTTAAGCATTGTTTATGATCTTTTTATGGCATTTGTTGACAATAACAAAAGACTATATGATGATGTTATGATGGTGTCCAGAGAGGGTTCTAACACTGAGGATGGTGGAACAGAAAGAAGAAGAGAAACGAAAAGAAAAGAAGAAAAGACGGATGGATGACCAGGGTCGTCATGCAAGTCAAACTTATTCTACTACCATTGTATAAATAAATAAATACATTTAAATAACTTAACAACTACATTAAATAGATTTAATTGATATAATTTAATTCAAAATAACCGGATCATTTTTGCAGCGTTCATATATTACCACTGTTGGAAATCTTATGTGTGCTCCAGTTTGTATTCTAATGCTCCTGTCTGTACGCGGCTATGACCAGTGACTTCCAGCAAAAGTGGAGAATAAATCCTACACCAAAGCACTGTTGCCTAAAAAATGTTTTCCAACAATGCAGAAAGCTGCTGCAGACAGAATGGAGGCTTGTTATTAGGCGTGTTTCGTCTTTACTACTTTCTGAGTAGTTTTTGTAAAGCGGCTGAGTGTTTCAGCTACGCCCACTAGTTATTCCCTCGTCCTCTGTTCACATACAGGTAAGTTTGTATTCTCCTCTTCTTCTTTTTTTTTTCAAACAGCCATAACTTCAAAAAGAAATAAAAGAAAATGAACAAAGAAAAGGTGAATGCCCATCCCTGGTGTTTATATATTTCATTTCCTTCATTATTTGGTAAACTTGTACAAAGACTGTAAAATGTTTAAAACAAACATGAAACACTTTTTACATTTTGTTATGGACAATTCCAACAAATATGTAAATTGAGGAATGTTGTGATGCATGTGTAAAAAGATGCAGGCTTGCAAAGATCCAGTCATTATTCTTCAACTGTCACTTTTACTGAGATAAGATAAAGTTCCCAGCAGTTTCAATTTTTCATGTGGAATAGAAATCCAATCTGAATGTTTAAACCAGAAGAGCATTTTAATGTCAGGGGTTTATTTAATCCATCTAAATCATCTTTAGACAACATGAAATCAAATGCATGTCAATGAGAGGTGGAGCAAGAAGAAGGAGGCGATCATCGATCAATCCTTCAGACTGGGACAGATTCAACTCATCAGATCATTAAAACATGAGGACATGCTGCACTGTGACTGAAACATGAATCCACCTGATGAAATACTCGTTATAGAAGGATATGAGGAGGATTTACCTGGTGGGGAGACATAAAGGTATGGGACAGGAGGATGACGAAGAGGACAAAGATGATGATGATGTTGATGATGTTGATGACATTATGAAAAAGGTGATGACAAAATTATGATGATGATGAAGATGAAGATGAAGATGATGGGGGCTATGACGACAGCAAAGCTGAAAATAACATTGTGATGACAATGGTTATTAATGGTTATTAATGGTTATTAATGGTGAAAACTGTGTGAAGTTGTGAACAAAACAGCTGAACATCAGAAATAGTTCAGAGATAAATCAGGGTTCTCATTTTCATACAATGGTGATGAAATTATTGGCTAAAATTATCAAAATTACTGGCATATTTCATATTTTTACGACAGTGCCTGCAAGCTGGCGGTACATTTCAGTTTTACTGTTAACTTTTACAATTGAAAACCGCTAAAGGTCTTAAATCTGTTACATTTCAAGAGGTGAGAGCAAAACTTTTCATTCTGCAAAAACACACGTTTAATTTGAAGTAAATTGAATTAATGATGACATTTGTGTGTATTATTGCATATACAAAAAGTTTTGATTTGCAAATGCAAAAGTTTTGTTTGTAAATCAATACATTTAGCATGTTATGAAGCTGAATATCAAAGGTGAGAGCTACGCTTAAAGATGCAACACGTCTCTATGTGCAGGTCTAGATATCAGTGACAGCTTGGCAACATCCTCTGTTGGTAAACTGAAGAAGGAGTCAGAATCATGGAGGAGACGCAGCGGGAGCCATGTTGCCAAGCTGTCACTCTGACTGAGACCGGCTAGTAGAGACGTGTCTCTAGAGTTTCAGCTCAATAGCAAAACTTTTAGATTCAAAAGCAAAACTTGTGGATTTGCATACAAAGCTTTTATTAGCCTCAAATGTATTCCCTTACAATAAAACATTTATTTATTGCAAAAATAAAAGTTTGCTCTCAAACCTGTGCTGTTTGTGTCATGACACAAAAGTAACCTCGTACATTTGACGGCTACATGCATGATACTGTGCTAAAGGCAAGATTGTAGAAAATTTAAACAACTGTTTTCATTGTTCATGTTCATTGTCAGTGGTAGAAGTACATGAACTCATGTACTATACTTGATTACAAGTTTGAGGTACTTGTACTTTACTTGAGTATTTCCATTTTATGTAACTTTATACTTCTACTTCACTACATTTTGAGATGAATATTGTACTTTTTACTCCACTACAATTAGCTGCCAGCTTTAGTTACTTTTCAGGTCAAGATTTATCATAAAAACATGATCAATTTAAACTGATTAGACATTTTTTTAGATTAAACTTCATCACAGTATATTAAGTAGTTAAAATTGGCCCTATCTTGAGAAAATTAAAATGCTGCTTACATAAAAGCATCAGTCAGAATAACCTAATGATATATTTAGAATATATAAAACAATCTGAATGGGTCCATTCTGCATAACGAGTACTTTTCCTTTTGATACTTTAAGTACATTTTGATGCTGATACTTTTGTACTTTTACTTCAGTAAGTTTTGAATGGATTACTTTACTTGTAGTGGAGTAATTTCACAGTGTGGTATTAATACTCATACTTAAGGAAGGGACCTGAATACTTTTTCCACCACTGCTCCTGGTCTTTGGAAGCAATGCTAAAGTTTCAAGCTAATTAGCAGATAGTAATAAGATGCTAAACACTGTTTAATCCATTCCTTACACTTTTCCTTTTCCTTTTATACTCTACTCTTTATACTTGTGGGTTCAGAAAGCTTAAAGCTTAAAAAGACAGGACAGTCTAAACTCTTTAACCCCTAATAAGCCCCTCACACATCGTTCCAGCATGATTAATACAATGTAGAAATGTGGAAGTTAAAATATATGGAAAAGACAGAACAACGTTGCACCATACCCAGAGTGGAGCTGCTATTGCTGCTGGAGGAGTTGCTGTTGACGACAACCAGAGAGACGTTGTCTGGTCTGGCTGTCTGACTGTCTCTTTTACTGGCTGGAGGGTTGGAGGGAGAGGAGGAGGAAGGCAAAGTGGATGATTTTGTTGTAGAGGAGGAGGTCTTGGAGGAGGATAAAGAGGAGCTTTTGGCCCAAGCAGCTTTCGACAGCAGTCCTAAAGGTTTCCCCAGCTCCACTGTCTCCTCCAGCATTGTGGGGACCGATGAGAAGGCTGCCGGCTGCCGGAGGCCTCTTCCCCTCTGCTGTCCCAGCCAGGCAGCAGGGTCCCTGCTCATGCTCGCCAGATCTCCTCCTTCATTCACCGGACTCCACTCAGCCCCGACCTCAGCCCAGGCGCCGGTTCCTCTCATGATCCCCGTCTCTGCAAAGACTTTGCCCCCTGCCCCAGCACGGACCGCTGCTTCTGTTTCAGTCCACACCGCCGCCCTGGCCTCGGCAAACACTTTACCCTCGGGCCAGGCTCTGGGTCCGGCTCTGGGTCCGGCTCTGGGTCCGGCTCTGGGTCCGGCTCTGGGTCCATCACTCCCATCAGTCGCATCTTTTACTGGTCCAGCTCTGCCTCCAGGTGGGGGGACGGCTGGGCGGTTGGGGGGTGCTGCGGGGTCCAGAGGCAGGAGAGCCCTTCTCATCGACACGTGGTGAACTCCCTCAGCTGTAGGAAACATAACGGATAGAAATAATATTTAATTATGAGTTCAGAAAGATTGTGAGCAGTTTGACTCATCTGTCCCACAGGCCAGACAATAACTTCACTTCTTCAGTAACTCATCCATCATACACATAACACGCAGCTGCAGCCTTCAATTATCATCTGTCATAATGCAAACACAACTGTCCAACTGCCAGGAGATTTAATCCTCATTGGATTAGTGAATTCCCTAGCCCCTTACCCTAACCCTTAACCTAACCTTCACCATCACAACTAAATGCCCAACCCTAACCCTAAAATAAACCTTATTGTAACTTTAACCCTAAAACAAAGTCTGAACTGTCAAACAAGCATTTAAAGAAGTGAGGCCTGGCTGAAATGTCCTCATTTCACAAAAATGTCCTCACTCACGGTTAAAAACATGTTCCTGTCCTCACTATGTAGGTAGTACAAGAATACACACACACACACACACACACACACACACTTTTCTACTCTTACACACATATGCATATTCTTACCCTTTCTCTCCTCTGACTCACACACACTTATCCAAAAGGATTAAATAAAAAAACTCTAAAACTGCGATTGTGGAGAAATAGTAATAATGTCTAAAGTAGGTCACTTATGTTTTAGAGGATAAAGCATAGGGAATTAATTTAGATGTCCCAGAGTGCATAAATTAGGACACACACACACACACCCTAATCAGCTGTGATTTCAGAGATACTAATCTGATCTGTTAGGTTCGCTATGCTAGCCTTTGGATTTATCATTCCTAGAACATACATAACCACTCAGACTCACGCTGAGCTCAAAGCTCAGACCAGCACTGATGAGGCCAATATTTTCCAAAAGTTTGGTGTGCAAATAATAAGAGGTTTATGGACTAATTTTAAAATTTTTCCAGTTTGACAGTCAGATGGAAATGGAGCAGCAGTGATAGCATCCAGTCAAAGCATTTAACTTCGGCCTTTATCTCCATTCTGTGAACTGTCTTCATCTCCTCTGTAGCCTCAGCAAAGCCTGAAGGTTTGGCAGACGGAGGCGATTATCCTGCCTAATGCATTCAGTCTCAAAGGCACCTAGCCTTAGTGGGATTGAAAGATGAGAAAATACATGGCTGACCGTCTGACTGGCTCTCCGGCTGTTTCACTGGGTGACACGGTTTGTTGCATCTGCTCATTTGTTCTGAAGTAGAAAGGTTTGATTTGTGCTTCACTCGAGGTCGACGTCGAGTTTCTTCTGTTCTCAGCGTAAAATATTGTAAGTGGGAAGCCAGTGGCAAGCAGTTCTTTTTTATTATTATTATTTTAGTGCACGCTCGTTTCAGCCTTCAAAAGTGTTACAGTTAAGTGTGCGTGTGTGTCGTACACTTCCCACGCTCCCCATGTCTCTGCGGAGGATTTGTTAATTAAAAGACAGTGATTCTGAGCAAGAGAGGCTTTACAGAAACAACTCTGGGCTTAGCTGCCATATATCCTCTGGACACCTGCTATAAAGCATCGCACCACCCCGCTATTAACTACAACCACCAAGCAATCTGTTTCTTGTCACAGGGTGTCACATCATAAATGTCATTAAAAGAGGAAATTAATCCATTGACAATTCATATTTCAGCTTCTTCAGGGTCTTAGTGCCAGCCATGTGTCAGTTTGAGAAAGGAGAAAATGACAAAGCTAGAAATTACATTTATGCTGCTGACCACATCACTAACATGCTTGTTAAACTTCAACGAAATTAATTTTTGCGACTATTCGTCCATTACATCTCATCTCATCTCATCTCATCTCATCAAGAAACACTACAGTACAACATTTCCACATGTAGGTGTCTTTGATGGCTATAAACAAGCAGGGCCTTCCAGACGTCTCCAACCACAACGTCCAGCTCCTCCTGGACCCCCCGGGGCCTCCTACCAGTTGGACCTGGAACTCCTCTAACGGGAGGCGCAGGGAGGATCCTTACCAGATGAAACCCAAACCTCCTCAGCTGGCTCCTTTGGAGGAGAAGGAGCAGCGGCTCTACTCCGAGCTCCCTCCGGATGTCTGAGCTCCTCCCCCTATCTCTAAAGCTGAGCCCAGCCACCCTACGGAGGAAGCTCATTTCAGCCGCTTGTATCCACGATCTCGTTCTTTGGTCACTACCCAAAGCTCATGACCATAGGTGAGGGTTGGAACGTAGATGGAGCGGTAAATCGAGAGCTTTGCCTTCAGGCTCAGCTCCTTATTCACCACGACGGTCCGGTACAACGCCCGCATCACTGCTGACGCTGCACCAAACCGCCTGTCCATCTCACGCTCCATTCTACCCTCACTGCTGAACAAGAGTACCTCTCTCAGTACCTGTCTCCACCCAGAGGGGACAGTACCTGTCTCCACCCAGAGGGGGCAGTACCTGTCTCCACCCAGAGGAGGCAGTACCTCTCTCCACCCAGAGGGGCAGTACCTGTCTCCACCCAGAGGAGGCAGTACCTCTCTCCACCCAGAGGGGGCAGTACCTCTCTCCACCTAGAGGAGGCAGTACCTGTCTGCACCCAGAGGGGGCAGTACCTGTCTCCACCCAGAGGGGGCAGTACCTGTCTCCACCCAGAGGGAGCAGTACCTCTCTCCACCCAGAGGGGGCAGTACCTGTCTCCACCCAGAGGGGGCAGTACCTCTCTCCACCCAGAGGAGGCAGTACCTGTCTCCACCCAGGGGGGGCAATACCTCTCCGCCCCAGTGAGTGCTGGAGGTCCCGGTCTGATGAAGCCAGAAGAACCACATCATCTCGTAGCAACGAGCCCGGTACCCCATATTCCCGCAGTACCCCTTTACAACATACATTCAATTAAATAAAGTACAAATATATCTTATGTCTCTGTTTGTCCCTCTTTTTACATGTTTTCTTTTTTAATATGAGGTTATATTTGTACTTGTCATTAGTAAAAATATAGCTGGGTTGATAATGTGATCTGTCATTCAAGTTCCTTGGGAAAAGGAACATATGTGTTTGGAAAGATATGAGGAATCAATATGTTTGAATGGAGTAATGAAAGGATGAATGGATAGATGGAGGAATGAATGAATGAATGAATGGTGGATGGTTTGATGGATGGGAGGACTGTACCATATGCATAACTGCTTGCAGTGTTTTGAGTGTTTGCTCCTCCAACAGCTAGCCACCTGCTCTGGCTGAGAGCAACATATGTGACTCTACCATCAGACCTCTGACAAAACGCTAGGATAGAAGAACCTCCACTGAGAACAAATATGGACTGGATGGTTGGTTGGTTGGTTGGTAGAACAGAAAGTGTGGATTAAAGATGGATAAATGTGGATCAGAGCAGAACTGACCTGTTTTATCTATTTGGACAAAACACACAGGACATTTTTGCCTATTTCTATGTGAGAACATTCAGCTTATAGTAGATTATGAGAATTATCGCATGGAAATGATGCACAAAGCGCTACTGGCCATTTACAAGGCTTTAGACTAGTGTCATGTTATGTATTGACCATAGAGTTTAGCCAGCTGGCACTGCGCCCACTGATACCCTGCTGAATCTCTCTAAATGCCAACAAAAGCCTGTAAAGCCTTGCCAGGTCGCTGCAGGCTTTCAGATAGCCATTTCCAGGTGCCCATCGTAATATAATGGTAAATGCCCATGGTCTATGGTCCTGTGTAGTGTGTGTGGGGCTGGGTGCCAGTTGATCCATGCTGCCACCCTGACTGTGAGCAGGACAGGTGGTGAGGAAGTGTGAGGATGGTGCTGAGCCAGCTGGTCTCAGCTCCCTGAAACTCAGAGGGAAAAGTGAGTCTGGTTAGCCCAATCTGCCAAGTAACCAACTGGTGGCAAGTTTTCATTACAGTAATTATCAAACCAGCCAGATGTAAAATAAGACACGTCTTAATCTCCGTCTTAGAGCTGTACTGGCCAAGGCTTTTCAATAAACCTACGGCAGACTCTGTCTAATTTACAGGATTGGGCTCTAGTACAGAGGAGTGCCACGCGATGCAAAAATAATGAAGACACTCTAGTTTCACCTCATTAGTTCAAGCAAAAGAGTAGTGTTAGTTCTGGTCACTGGCAGAAATTCTTTCAGCTTCAGAAAGTGATGAAACAAAAGAACACAATGTGCAGAAACGCTGGGCACACTGCCAGCGCTGACACCTTTAGCAAAGTATTTCTTCACAATCCATTCATAGTTACCAAGATGCAACATATACAAGTGTGTACAGATTGGTGGCATTATTTTTAAAAGATTAAGGGTTAGAGAAAGTGTGAAAACAGTTAGGGCTGCAAAAGTTGCTGAGTGGAGCTTCATGTCTTATCTCAAAGTGGCACAAGGCAACTTTGAGCTGCAGCAGAGAGAAACTGGGGATTTTAAATTCTCATTTCAATGCCAATGTTTAGTATGAGCAGCAGTAAGTACATTTACTCAAGTACTGTACTTAAGTAAAATTTTGAGGTACTTGTATTTTACTTGAGTATTTTTATTTTATGCAATTTTATACTTTTTACTCCACTACATTTAGACAACAGCTGTAGTAACCGTACTTTTGACCTGAAAATCAAGATAAATTTAAAGTGATAAGATGTTTTTTGTATTTTTTTATTAAACCTCATCATAGTACATTAAGTAGTCAAAATGAGCCCTAACTTGAGGAAATTAAAACGATGCTTACATAAGTGCATCAATACAAATAATCTAATAACAAATATAACAATCTGAGTAGGGTCATTCTGCATACCGAGTACTTTTACTTTAGATACTTTAAGTACATTTTGATGCTGATTATTTTGTACTTTTACTTCAGTAAGTTTTGAATGTGGGACTTTTACTTGTAGTGGAGTAATTTCACAGTGTGGTACTAGTACTTTTACTGCAGTAAGGTATGTGAATACTTCTTCCACCACTGCATACGAGCAACAGTAGTAGACTGCAGAGCACATCCAGTGGATGATTAAATATTTGGCATGTATTGGACTGTGATTTATGACCAAATACCTACAAAACTAATGACACTCATCAATCAATCACTCAACATCATCCTCAGCTAACTCATTAGCAAGTGTTACACTAATATGGTGACAATAGGATAACAAATTAAACACCATGACACACTGGCTGATTGACACATACACACAAGAATTCAGGTCCATGGTGCATTATCTTTGTTTTATATTGGGTTAGGTAATAATACACCCATTATCATTCCGGTACAGGAGAAAATGAAACACTTGCTTGTTTGTATTTCTTCAAGCAAATCATAATTGTGCTGAGCATAAGTTACTGTAAAATTTACAGTACCTCTACTGTATTATAGAAATACAGGTCCGTTTACTGACAAACTGTCTCGAAACGAAGAAAAAAAATAGCGTGACGTTTGAATGTTTAACTCTAAATTATGTTACAACTAATCCATGAAAACTCTAGATTAGTATTACTGGAAAAACAACACATTGTGATTATTTCAGCCCAGACTAAAATGGAATAAAACCTTTCTTCTTTTAGAAAATAACGGCTTTATTTTCCCAACATGCTCAGATGAAAACCGTAAGTTCCTGTAAAAATATCATTTTGACCGTTGGAATGCCTGAGGAATCATGATAACTCCCACAATGCATTGCTTTCACAGCAATATACTGAACAATCATAATACAGCAAGTTACTGTTAGAATGTGACCGTAAATTTACAGCAAAGTCTTACAGTGTAGGACAGAATATGATGCACCATATGAGCACCAAAAAATACCAAATACAACAATTCATTCAATTATATACTATTATTATCATTATTAATGTTTTATTATTGTCCTGAAAACTGGGACAATTTGATAATGAATGTTGAAAACCAGGACATTTTTGTGTTTTACAGATTTTTGTCATGACTAAGGACAACCAGTGGTGGAAAAGTATTCAGATCCTTTACTGCAGTAAAAGTACTAATTCCACACTGTGAAATTACTCCCTTAGTCAAAGTCCTACAATCAAAACTTACAAAAAGTACAAAAATATCAGCATCAAAATGTACTTACAGTATCAAAAATAAAAATACTCATTATGTAGAACGGACCCACTCAAATTGTTTTAAATATTCTAAATATATTATTATATTATTGTTATTGATGCATTTATGTAAGCAGCATTTGTATTTTTCTCAAGCTTCGGCTCATTTTAACTATTATCATACTGTTATGAGGTTTAATTAAAAAAATAAAAAGAAGTCTAATAACTTTAAATTCATCATTTTTTTATGTTAAATCTCAAACTGAAAAGTAACTAAAGCTGTCAGCTAAATGTAGATGAGTAAAAAATACAACATTTGCCTCAAAATGTAGTGGAGTAGAAGTATAAAGTTACATAAAATGGAAATACTCAAGTAAAGTACAAGTGCCTCAAATTTGTACTTAAGTCCAGTATTTGAGTAAATGTTCTTACTTACTTTCCACCGCTGGGGACAACCATTCTGATTTGAGACTGGTCTCCCCTTAAAATATATAATATTCATAACGCAGCAAAATATGACTCACATTTAGATTTTTATTTAACGTAACTTATGTAACATCACCCTCATAACGACTTACTTACGGTATTAACGTACATTTATTTACTGTTTAAACTGTCTTTAATAACGCTTTATCAGGAAGTTTTTTGCACTAAACCTAGATAAGTGGGTTTGTCGCCTAAATTCACAGAAACGGCAGCCTTATTTACAACCACAGACTGTATGTGTGTGTGTGTGTATGATGACGTGTGTGCTATTTTTAGAACATGTTATGGTATTGACCAACGTTTCTGTCATTCAGCTTAGAGATTTTGTTGATCCCCGACAATCTCTTACGTCTGCTCACCACACTTATTAGAGTGAGTCAGTGAATATGCTAAACCTACATATGTAAAGCCAAAACAATGAACTCAAAGAGGCTACAAAGAAACTTCATAGAACTGTTATTGTTGAGCGAGTGCAGCTCTACTAATAATCTTTTGAGTCATTTGACTCACTGTCAATATTGTAAAAAAACTACTACTTGTTGAAGTAGATAGGCAAGTCAGGTTTTGCATGAAATTCTTGGCTATATATTCAAATGTAATTATTGATGGTGAGCTTTGAGTTGAGGTCATTTCTTAAACTCTTATCAAATAAAGGTCATGCTGTCATAATCTCTAATTAGAGGAGTGAGTCATTGGAGGGGTCTTCTTTATTTAGCGCCAATGTATTGAAATGAATGATTTTTCCCTTTTAAATACAGCTTCTGTGGTTGAGTGGGAGTGCTGGTGATATAGTGGATGTGGTTGGAGACTCAGTGGGAGGAGGATGGTCCGAAGCCAGCAGAGTGAAGCCGTCCAACAGGACGGACATGTAACATTTCCTGCAACTATTCAGGGCTTCCATCTGTCTATGAGGAGCAGGAACAGCAAACCATTTGGATGGATCGACCAATAGATGGACGCTCAGACAAACAAGTCAATCACTCATCAAAGTCTCTATGAATAAACAGACAGAGGTGTTTCTCATGTGACATCATACTATTATACCTTGAACATTGTATCTGTGTTAATTTATTTCACTCTATGTGGACAACACAAACAATAGCAGCAGTTATTCTCTGAAGAGATGATAGTGAGCAGAGTTAAAAGAAACGGTGCCATCTTTTCTCAGCAATACTGCCAAAGAGTGAGAAAAACTGCCTGACGACAACGTCTAGCCAATGTGTGAACTGACTTCAACACCACATTATGAGGCTGAGCAGAGAATATAAAGGGACGTTCAGCTTTAATAGTGAGGCTGCATTGAAAAATAGATACAAAGCCACAAACACATACAGCAGAAAGACAAGCTGCATTATTACCTCCTCACAATTTATCCAATTTACACAGACGGCACATAGATAATGGCTGATGGTTAAACACTTCAGTTTCTTTAAGTTGCATCACAGCTTATTTTGAAAGGGACACGCTCAAAAATACACATATTAAGACGGATCAACCACTGTCTTTCAGCAGCTCTGTATTAAACACATTCATCCTGATTGGTTGGATTTACACAGAAGACTCTGGAGGACTGAGCTCACTATTCGTCCACAATAAAAGGCCTTATAATTAGGATACCATATCAATAGGGGAAAAGAAAAAGAATCTTAAGAATATGCTGCAATGCTTTTGGTATCAATAAAATCACATCAGTTCCATCCCGACAACTTGACGTCCTACAAGAATTATGAGAACAATCGTTGATATAGTAACATATCCCTGATCAGACACATCTGCAATACTGCACTTTTCTGTGTTTACGGTCATTTTGAATAAGACCGCCACCATCAGTGTCGTTATAATTGATTTATACATATTTAACAATCTACATGTGAGATTTAATTTATGTACATGGAGATGTACATGTGTAATTAGAATATGAAAGTAACTCTGATGAGAGAAAGCAGGAAGAACGCTCAGCAACGATCTTAAAAGTACATCTGTATTTCCACTGTCCTGTATTTTATTGTGAAGGACAGAAGTACGGTCCAGGTGTAGCTAACGATGGCTGATAACGGTGATATTAACCCAGAAATGTTCAGTTTCCCCGACAAACTCAGCAGCCCCCATTGTTTTATTGTTTTATTGTTTTATTGTTTTACAGCCAGGAGATGGAAGTGTCCGATGCTATCTGGGATACAGATAGCAAACAGCTAGCTCACCGGTGTTAGCATCCTCTGGTTAACCCGAGGCTAACTCTAGTTTCACACCACTTAACTGGAAACATAACATGATAATTTATACTAGTAGTTAATGATAGAATGTTAGCCAAAAGCTTTCCGCTGTGGGATACATTGACAGTATCGTAGTCCAATAGGTTCATTTATATAAATTTCACTGACATGGAAGAAATGTTCTGATTAAATCTCATTAACACTGTGACAGTGAAAGTGGTATTTTTAAAACACATTCAATTTAAATGTTATTTAATCACTTAATCCTGCAGCTCCACCAGCATACTGAATATATCCCCTCCTTCAACAAATAGGCCATCAGCATATCAACATACTGTAAACTGAGTAGGGTCTGCTGTGTGTGTGTGTGTGTGTTCTTGTACCACCTACATAGTGAGGACCGGAACACCTTTGTAACCAACAGAGTGAGGACATTTTTGTAAAGTGAGGACATTTTCTGTCTTCACTTCTTTAAAGGCTTTTTTGAGAGTTCAGACTTTGTTTTAGGTTTAATGTTACAATAAGGTTTATTTTCGGGTTAGGGTTGGGCATTTAGTTGTGATGGTGAAGGGTTAGTTAAAGGGTTAGGGTAAGGGGCTAGGGAATTCACTAATCCAATGAGGGCCCTCACAAAGATAGAAATATAAGGATGTGTGTGTGTGTGTGTGTGTGTGTGTGTGTGGTCTCTGGACTGGTATGGGGGAGGGGCAAAGACAAAAAGTCACTAAATGTCAAGCTGAAATGTCATTTTTCACAGCTGTTTGAGTCCAGATTTGTGGGTGTTTGGGTCAAACATTAAAGAACGGTTGTGTTGTGCTCTGTGTCGTGTTTACACTGATATCTGACTGCAGGTTGTCACAAGTAAAAAGTAAGAAATAGTTTATCCTTCATTTGTCTCTCTAGCTTCAGACATGTTTTATAGTGAACAAAATAAGAATCTGAGAGCTTTTTGAATCTATGTTCATGTTTTCAGTGTAACTAATCTTTGATAGCCTCATGTCCTCAAATCAAAGAGGAAGAGAACAATAGAAAAGAGAGAGAGTCTTATCATCCCCAGCTTACTCACATTAAAGAAACATACTCTAGTTATAGATGAAAACAACAAATACTAGGCCAACATTATATAAACAGAACAAAGCAGAGCTGAACCTATTTGAGGTAACTGTATGTCAAGTGGCCCATTCAGCCTGACAGCAGGCTGCTTCTGCTGCTGAGTCTCCACGGCAACCACAGGGATGCTGTCGCCACGGCAACCATTACCACGAATAAGAAAGGAAACAGAGTGTTCCAGCCGCTGTGACGTCTGTCCTGTATGTCGTGCATCGCCCCGAAATACAGCTGGAACAACGAGGAGCCCTGATGCTATCACAGCAAACACAATCATCCATTCCAAGCAGGAACTTTCCATTTAGCAAGTGAGCAGAGCACAAAATTAATTTACACTGGCAAGGGTTTTATGGAGCGAACATATCTGCTGATAAAATGACTGAAACGATTGTTTTTATCACAATCACCGGCAATGTTTCACAAAAATCAGATAATAATTGAGCAATAGTTGCATCGCTGCCCTGTATTCACACAGATTATCATAAAAGCATCAGACAGTATTTTTAATGGCAGGATGAAAATGCATATGAGGGCTTAACACACTGTGGCAACAGTTCACAGATAAATGATAAATGGGCCCATACATTGTTTATTAATCTGTCATAATATAATCATGGGCACTGGGGAATTACCAGGATTAGTTGGCAACAGATACAACAGAAACAAATCATTTGAATTTATTTGCTTAAGAAAGATAATTAAAACGTTACATTGTAGATATAGAAGACATACGTTTTAAGGAGGGGTTAATGTTGAAAATAGAATAAGAGTTGATTATATTTAGACCTCAGGCTGTGTGGCTTCTGTTTGATGTCACTATGTTTCAGCGACCTACATCAATAACACCCAGCCCTCCATCATCACACTTCACTCCATAGAAAATTACACTTTTACACACATGGAGGTTTTTTGGGGCTCCTGACATTTTGAAATGTCAATGTGAAACGTTTTTCTGCCCTGAGATGTTGGACCTTCAGTCAGATTCTTGACTGGACTAAACACTGTGGTGGTAAATAAAAGCCAGTAAAACAAATAAAACAGACGGACTGCATCCATGCACCAATACTTGACTGATTGGATTATAAGCAAAAAAAAGCGTAAATGAGTTAAACATTGTGGTGCTGCTAAGATGAAAAAGTATTCAAAGTAAAGTACTAATACCACGTTGTGAAATTGCTACATTTCAAGTAAAAATCCTGCATTCAAAACTTACTGAAGTAGAAATACTCATGCAGAATGACCCACTCAGATTGTTTTATATATTCTAAATATATTATTAGATCATTTGTATTGATGTATTTATATAAGCAGCATTTTAATTACCTCAAGATAGGGCTAATTTAACTACTTAATATACTGTTATGAGCTTTAATTAAAAAAACAACATCATCTTATCACTTTAAATTTATCATGATTTTCAAAGGTAACTAAAGTAGTACTAAAAAGTACAATATTTACCTTCAAATGTA
The DNA here is from genome assembly GCF_030273125.1 of Centropristis striata. Lineage (NCBI taxonomy): Eukaryota > Metazoa > Chordata > Actinopteri > Perciformes > Serranidae > Centropristis > Centropristis striata. Next base: position 171,387 of record NC_081522.1, on the reverse strand, counting down.
GTGGAGTAGAAGTATAAAGTTACATGAAATGGAAATAATCAAGTAAAGTAAAAGTACCTCAAATTTATACTTAAGTCCAGTATTTGAGTAAATGTTCTTACTTACTTTCCACCACTGGGGACGACCATTGTGATTTGAGACTGGTCTCCCCTTAAAATATATAATATTCATAAGGCGATTGTACACGCAGCAAAATATGACTCACATTTATATTTTTATTTTACGTAACTTACGTAACATCACCCTCATAACGACTTACTTACAGTATTTACGTACATTTATTTACTGTTTAAACTGTCTTTAATAACGCTTTATCGGGAAGTTTTTTGCACTAAAGCTAGATAAGTGGTTTTGTCGCCTAAATTCACAGAAACTGCAGCCTTATTTACAACCACAGACTGTATGTGTGTGTGTGTATGATGACGTGTGTGCTATTTTTAGAACATGTTAAGGCTGGTATTGACAAACGGTTCTGTCATTTAGGTTTGAGATTTTGTTGATCCCAGACAATCTCTTACGTCTGCTCACCACACTGATTAGAGTGAGTCAGGAAATATGCAAGTACAGTACTTTAGTAAATGTACTTGTTATATTCCAGGACTGGGCCCTAAAAATCATATTCCATAGAATTCTTTGAGTACTGATTCTCACAAAAAACATCCCACCATGATCATTTTAATGCAATTAATATTTCTTCCAAAATGTGCAGCGCTGCATCAAACTGTATAACCTGATCCATAGTTGGTTCAGTGTGAAAGGTAAATGAGAATTCAGAGAGCATATTACAAACACAAAGGGACATATTATATTTATTATATATTATATATATTATATTATATGAGTCTCAGGGCATGTTCTAAAACAGCTCGACTACTCTCAATGAAGGTCTGGATTTAAAGAATGACATTTGAAAATGACTATATTGAACAGAGCATTTTCAAAACAAAAATGTTTTATGTAAATATGAACTCAGATCTTGTCTATCAGTGGTTTGTACCTCCCAAAATAAATTTAAAAAACATGGCAGTTTGGGAGTTTGTTTTTACGACGGTTAAAGAAAAGTGTGTATGTCTCATTTACATTGTAGCGATGACAAGGTGGCACAATGTGGAGACACAGTTCAGTGTGTTCAGTGTGTTATTCCTGCTAACCCTGCAGCGCTACATGCAGAACAATAATGAGTTAAAGGCAGCTTTTTGGGCAAACAGCAGTCTATTTTCACCAGGCCCATGAAAAATCACCAAAAGCAACTGAAACTTCATTTAGAGCTGCACATTTTTTGATAAAGAGCAAGAAATCTTTTCAGGAGGTCTTAAAAGAAGCAAACACTGTGTTCAAAGATAAGAAGTAGCTCTTTGTTCAGAAAGGTTGGTGAGCCCTGGTTTAGAGGAAGGGGAAGGTAAAAAATAAAAAATAAATGAGCCACAGCTTATTACATAATAACTGTAAGCCCAACATTCATGTATGAGGCTTAATTTGTGCTTAAACACTCATTCATTTAGATTCAACATCCCAATGTTTCTGGAATCAGGGTTTTACTGAATGTATTTATAACTAAATACTGGCTCTTTTTATTCAGGTACGTGCAAAAGCTCAGGATCACTGCTGCATGTCCTCATTCCTCTCAAACAACAGACAAACAACATCAGCCCTGTTGTTGTTGTTAGAATTCAGCCAATCAAATCCCTCTAAACACGTCCAATCAACAGGCAGGCATAGGTCCATTTTTAACCAATTATCCCTGTGTTCAAATAAACAAATATGATGATTTAGTCAGTGTTCCTGTTTTCAGATATTGGTCATCTATTCTACCAGATGATGATGATGACACGGCTTAGGCTGAGCTTAGGACATTATATTACAGGAAGTTCATCAGAAAAGGTTGAGAGAGCAGAAAGAAACACTGACATATAAATGTGCCCAAGACAAAACACAGAGTGTAGTTGAAGTGATTTCGGTCTATTAAAGGTCCAGCAGCAGTGTTGGTGGTCAGAATGAATGCAGGTTTCAAACAGCCAGTGGCAGATTATCATTACTCTGCATTCCAGAAATGTCAGGAAGTTGGCAGAAAAGTCCTAATAATATTGTCTTGTTGGCTGATTTAAAGTGCCAGGTGTCTAACAGGAAGCCAACTGATCCAGGGCAGTCTGTTGGATCTCTATTATTATTATATATTATATTATATCATACAGCTCTGCTCTGCTCTGATCAGGCAGCTGGTTGTCTGGCATCATTCAGGCTGCTGGCTGCTACCTGCTGCTGCTGCTGGCTCACGTTTAACATGTCATCATGCTGCCTGTTAGACTGATTATGTTGTTGGGGAAGCTGTAGTTAACTGGGTTAGTTAGTGGCCAGCTGACGGGACGACCAGAGGTTCATCAGCAGGAGGCTCAGAGGAGAGATCCACCAGGATCCACCAGGATCCACCTGGAGGAGGCTACAGGACAGGAAACACAGGGACAGACGGCCTGATAGAGTCGTACAGTAATAATAGTATTCAGAAGGCAAATGTTGCATTTAATTCCTTGTTTAACACTCATACACAGTGATTACCTTAAGTTAAACTACAGTCATTTTAATTATTCAGGTGGTGAGTGTGTTGGTTCATTTCAATAAATCAAGATTAGCATTTAAAGGGAACTGCACCATAACCAGGAACAACTCATACTGCTCTGGTAAGGTGGAGTGTGTTTACTTCTGTTTTTAACGTTCGGGATGTGTGTTAAAGATATAATGTGCAGGAATATTCTAGAAACAATGTATAGACTGGCAGCAACCCCCGCGTCTCAGCCGGAACCAGAAAGTGTCTTTGGGTCCTATCTATCATGGGACCCAAAGGCTTATGGGTCTATATCTTAATGTATTATACCAAATAAGAGACAATTATCATTGAATCATTGTGAGAAACAACAACATTCTCAGATATTCTCATGATATTATAAGATTGCTGTAAGACCACTCATACAAACAGCAGGATCTGGGGCCAGAATTAGCAAATTAGGACAAACTGATGTACCCTTCAATTGTTGTATTAAATGTTGTATTAAAATGTTTACAACCCAGTGGATGATGGGAACTGATGCGCACCAGAACACAGAAATGAAACCAGAGTAGCTGAAAACAGCCTGAACGTCCACGAGGAGTTAAGATTCAGTCTGATGACTAAACATGCTTTATAAAGAGAGAAGAACAACACAAGAGGTGAAACATTAGCAAGTATGCAGTCATGCAATAATTCAGTCACACACACACACACACACACACACACACAGACACACACACACACACAGACAGCAGGCAGCATGGCGGCTCATCTGTGCTGCCGTCTCTGTCTCTGTCCCATGTGACCAGCTGACGGTCATGTGACCGCTCTGGGGCTCGCTAGGTCAGCCAGTCTAGCATAAACAGAGCTGGGGAGACATCACACACACACACACACACACACACACACACACACACACACTCACACACACAGCCTTTAATCGACGCATTCCCTCCCAACACACACACACGGCAGCATTTATTCTGAGACGTAGAAGAACTCAGACACTCAGACACTCAGACTCACATATTCAGCAGCAAAAATAGACTTCTGTCCACTTTTTCCTTTCATACAGATATAAACAGACACATAGACAAAACACCACTCTACCTCCACTTATTATCTATCTGTCCATCTCACACACGTTGTATATACACCACATCAAGACCAATGGTGGTATAAAGAGCTACGGTTACAAACACTTAAAGTATCTTTCAAATTAGGAAAAATTCTCAACTTGATGGTTTTAGTTATGTTAAAGCCACTCAGGACGTTAGAAAGATGAAATACAGAGAGGAGAGGCATCTGGAGGCTAATCTATAGATCAGGAAGCTGAGTGATGGATCCACAGCAGCTACAACAGTTCTAGGAAGCTACAAACAGAACAAGAAAAAACATGGAAGTGGAGCCTGACTGGAACATATTCTACAGCTCCATCTCCGTCTCCAGCAGGTTGGAGATTAGTTGTATCTGTGTACCGACAAGATCACACTAAGCTGAGACTGAAGCAGAGAGGAGACAGATCCATTCCTAAAAGTTTTAGACTCGCTCCCAGCTGGAGTAAGCTAATGCTGAACAACCTCCCATCTGGCCAGTGTTGCAGGAGCTGTGGGAGCAGTGGGAGCAGTGGGAGCTGTGGGAGCTGTGGGAGCTGTGGGAGGGGGTCCTGTCTGATGACCACAGCAGGACAGTAGGGAGGACATCATAGTGCCCCAGGACTATGGTCTATGGACCATGCTGAAGGCAAAAAAACTAAAACTAAAGCGATGGCAATGCATGCCAAAGCTTGCAGTGACGGTTGGAGACCCCCCTGAAGGGGCCCCACCTGACTCCTCTCATTGGAGATGCATGATTCTGTGTAAACAAACAAACTTAATGGAAAGAAGGATAACCACTGAAAGAATATCCCTGGGTTATCTGTCTGAGTTAAATAAAAGAAGAAAGAGAGGAAGAGGAGGAGACTGGTGAGTAGAGCAGATAATAACTATTTAATATTATACTAAATAACTAAATGCTGCTCGTCTAGCTGTAACTGTGGCTGAGAGACACTTTAACTTTAATGTAACTTCAACTACAGTGTCCTGTCACATTATTTAATTAAAAAAAATGTTTACATATTATATTTTATCCAAAGTCATTATTATTATTAAGCTTTTATTGTTCTGACTTTTATTGTTCTTCATGTATATATTTCTTAATTGCAAGTTTTCTAAGAAAAGTCATATTTTCAAAGTAATGTAACTTCGGGAATACTTACATTTTGCAATTTTTGTTGTGTCAGATTATTTATAATTTATTTATAATCTGACACCTATAATCCTTTAAGAATTTCACGCCAATGAGCCGCTATATTAGTAGAACTTGTTACATCAAGTAAAGATCCAGTGTAAAACTCCTACTATAACTTTAACCTGAAGTTAGTTCAAATCAATATGTGAGTCCAGACACTGAGCTTAGAGCTGCTTCATCCTCAGGCTGACTGAGATAAAAAAGATTTAAAAAGGTTGCTAGAGTTCTGGCTCCATGTTCGGTGCACTCTGAGACTGAGTCCTTGGGTATTTCTGTAGAAGTTTAATTTAATATTTTATGATACAGTTGCCTTGTACTTTTCCATCCTCTTATCTTAAAAGGCTGCAAACCCAAAATATCAACCAACTCAGACAGAAACAGCCAGCATCCACCAAGCTTGTTGCTATTCATTGTTTTTAGGAGACACACACACACACACACACACACACACACACACACACACACACACACACACACACACACACACACACACACAGCTGTGTATTAGACACCTGGGGCTTCACACTTGGTGCCTTGAGGTTATTCCCTCAGCAGGATCGTCTGGATGGTGTTGAAAAGCATTTGGAGGAATAAAAAACAACATGACATGCTTATTTTATTATAATATTATATATGTATTAAAATGCTTCCATGGCGCTGGACACAAATATTCAGGCACTCTGCAGGAGGAGACTGTTAAAAGTTTGTTCAAGTTGTAAAAGTATTCTGGTGTCTGATGTTAAACTGTTGGTCTGAGACCTCAGGATCACTGGCTCTGTTCCACATATCTTCAGGTATTTACAGGTTTAGTCAGGACCTCTTGGCACCTGCTGGCTTATTTTAAAGAGCACAAAAAACCTGCAGTTGAGGATGGAAAGGTCCAAAGATTTCTCAGAAATCAGAAAAATCTTTACCAAGAGGGGGAAGCATCTATACCCATTTATCTGTACTGCAACAGGAAGAGGATTGTTTAACATGGAGTGATGCCAAAAAACATTTTGCCAAAGCAGAATTGTCCAACCGTAGATGAGAGGCAGGGACATGAGCGTAGAGGAGATGGATGGAAACAATGTATGCCCTTATAGAGAAGCTGCTGTTATATAAGCAACATAACAACCACTTATTGTAAGTCGCTTTGGACAAAAGCGTCAGCTAAATGACATGTAATATAATGTAATGTAACCAGAGCACCTGTTGGAGGTTTTACAAGCAGAACTTTCTAAATTGCAAAGCCAAAATATGGTAAAAAGCAGCTCTCTGAGGTTTTGCTGAGCACAATGGTGCTTGTTAGAAAGATCATGCTGTTAATGTGTTGTTGTTATTGTACTAAGTTCATTTAGATTTCATATGTCCCATGCTCTAGAACGCACCATACCTGTTCCTACAAGTGAAAATACAGTGAAAGGGTCAAAGTTATGAGACCAAACCGCTAAACGTCCTCTTTTCTATCTATATAACGTTATGTATAAATTTATTGACACGTTGCCGTGGATACGCATTGCTCTGCTTCTCTCCTGGTGACGGCTCGCCTTGTTAGTGACCTGTCAATCAAAGGTAGCCCCGCCCCAAATCATACGATTCTTTATCTTCTGTTTTCTTCTAAATGGGGCCATTATTAGAACTATTGACATCAAGAAGATTTTTTACTAGTGATTGAGACCATAGTGTTGTCCTAAAAAACCTTCTGATCTATCTATCTATCTATCTATCTATCTATCTATCTGTCTATCTATCTATCTATCTGGGATTAAGTTTATTGTAAATATTTTTATTTGAGTTGATTTTAACAATTCCAATTTTCCAAATTAATTGGAGAATTGGAACATGAATGACTATAAATGTGTGAATGTATCTGTGTAGAGAATAGTGCCATGTAAGAACAAACCTGAGTCTGAGTGCCAACTGACTAACTGTATTATGATGTTTCAGATAGAACCAGAAGATGAAAAGAGCTCCAGCTCATCTGTCAGTAGAGAGAATTCTTTGAGCTTGTTTTCTCCACAAATCAACCTCCCAGAGACACAAAGAGCAGGAGGTTGGCTCTGCTCCGCCACAGCTTCTCTTTTATTATTCCATTATTATTTCACATGGCACGCATCCATTTTGAATTTCATTTTCTCAAAGCGCAGCTGAAAGCTCTTGTCATTTACCGTACAGTGGCATCATTCTCTCCTCCATCGTGGAAATGTTATTGCTGCAGAGAATGGGAGCAGTAAAGGTCAATTGATTCTCTGTTATCTAATGTGTTCTAATCCGTCTAACGCTTGGAAACGCTGCACTCTGGATCATATGCTCATTTAATTAAAAATAGATATTAGAATGTTTTTGCTGTATTTTCATAAACACATCTCCTCTGTCCTTTCAGCTCACATTGAGGAAAAATACACTGCAGCTGAGTGACTGCAGAGCTCAGGCCAGTAGAATAAAAACACTGAGGAGCATAAAAAGGTTCAGGATGAAGGATTTCTCCTATTTTCTCCAGCCTCAATTATGCTAATTTATTTCTTGTTTATTGGCTGTAATAATGTTAAAATAAGAACCACTTGGGCTCAGAAATAGCTTAAATCTATCTTTAATTCCAACCACAGCTTTCCCTTTGAGCTCACACACACACACACACACACACACACACTCTTTCTAAGAATAAACCAAAAACCTCAGATTCATCAGTCACTCTACGCTGACGATGGAATTCTGTATTTTAATGATGCACTTTAAACAATTAAGGATTATGGTTTTACTAAGCCGGATACCTTCCTGTCTTTTTTTTAAGTAGATGCATCTAGTGAAATTGCCAGCCACAGACAGATACACACACACACACACACACACACACACACACACACACACGCACACACACACACACACACACACACACACACACACACACACACACACGCTCAAACACTCACTGTACATCAGTGAACTCCGGAGCCTTTAGCTCATGTGGAGCGACACACAAGGGGACAAAAACTATTACATCATCTGCCTAAATCCATTTTCTCTGGCACGCGCACACACACACACACACACACACACACACACAATGACGGGGACAATAATAGATGCAGACACACACAGACACACACACAAAGGGGAAGCTTGCGAGCACACACACAATCAAACACAAACAAGGTTAGATGCAGACACACAAACTAGCGGAGCACAGACAGACTTACAGAAGAAAAGACACAGAACAGGAAACACATCAGACCTAAGAAACACACACACACACACACACACACACACACACACACACACACACACACACACTCACACGCCAGCTCAGATCCATCTCCTGCTTCATTTCCCAGCCAACCTGCTGCTGCTGAGGCCTCGCTAGCGTGACAACAACTCTATGATGACAGATCGCTGTGGAAGTCTTCATATGAATACATAGTGTGTGTGTGTGTGTGTGTGTGTGTGTGTGTGTGTGTGTGTGTGTGTGTGTGTGTGTGTGCTATAAGGTGAATGGCTGAAACCATCAGAGACACAAACAAGGACTCACCCACATCCAAAGACTTTGACCTTTTCATCTTCCACCATGTCTAAGAAATATTAAAACTGAAACACTGAAAGGTTTCCAGGTTTTTAAAGAGGATTAGGGCCACATGTCAACATTTCCTTTGACCTCTGAGTTTAAAGTCCCAATGAAACGGTCCTAGCTTAGTGTTTGAGTCGAATGTTTGAGTAGTGTTTAGTTACAAGTTAGCTTTTTTTGGCTGCAAAACAGTGGGAGGGCTGAGAGTTTGCGGCTTGTGCTAGCTAACACTGAAGCTAAATACTTCACTCTAAAGGACTGGCTTGAAACTCAGGTTTTGTTTATTGATGATAATCCAATTAAAACAGGGCTAATGTCAAATATATTTAGTATAAAAATGTAAACAGTATATGTTATATTTGCAACCTGTAAACACATTTGCAACATTTTAAACTCATTGAGCGTTACTGTTTCAAAATCAGATTATAATGTTTGTTGTTTATTGGTTTCTTTTGGGTTCAAAATGTTGATCCAGTCAGTCAAAGTGACAAAAATAATTATAAGGTTACATAAATGAGATTGTGCAAGAAATTAAAGTATGATAGCGATGTTAGATATGTTAAATATTCATGTTACACTTTTTTTTCCCCAAATGACAGAATGTAAAGTGGACTGTAAAATGGAAAATGTAAAATGGACAAAACAGCCCAGGAAACCAAAAGGTTAAATGTATTTAAAATCAAACTAGCAGCCCTTTAAAAAAAATGCCAGGAAAGATATGAGACACACATTTTATCTAACCCATAATTTTGCAGCAGATTTGTGAACTACGTGAAGCCAATTTAGTGTGTTGAACCAATAAATCTGTCAGACAACCTGGCATTTCAGACAGAATTAATCAGGACCCCAGCAGGCAAAGATTGGGATAAAAATATTAGGCAAATGTAGCTTAACACCAGAAGTGTAAACAAGGATAATTAAAGCAGAAAGCTTTGTGAGAGACATGAAAGTTGGTGCAGAGCAGTGGGGAGATCTTTAATGAACGGCCGCCAGGAGAGAAAAGCAGCATAAAAGGGAGGAAACGGAGTGGTTTGTGAAGCAGAACTTGGTCTGACTAACTAAGGAGAAGAGGTGCATTGTGGGTCAGGGCTGCTCACTCCTGTGCATCCTCTGAAACTGAACTTTCCAGCACCGAGACCGATCCCTGAGGCGCCACAAAGAACTCCAAGACTGTCAAACTGAACAAGCCTGTGGTTAAACAGAGAGCAGGAGAATAAAACCCAAATATATCTCAGAGTCGGAGCAAACCTCCGGGGCTGCAGAAACCTAAACAACATGGAAACATTTTCCCAAAGTTTCATCAGTGACCTGAGATCTCTCTGCTGCTCCATCACTGGAAGGACTCCAGCTGGAGATGGAGCTATGAATATATCCGCTGCATTATTGATTGGCAGAGCATTGTTTGCTGCTGCACGCCTGCATTATATATAGTGCTGTCTGCAGGGAGGAGAGCTAGTAAACTCATCAGACTTTATACTTCCAGAAACAAGAGAAGCTCAGTTCTGATGGATGAGGTTCTAAGCTGCTGGTGTCAAGTTGATTTATGTATTGCATGTTTTCTTTTTAAGGTGAAATATTGAATTGCTGTCTGGCTTTAGCAGAAGGTTTAAAGCTATAATCTTTATTTCTGTATCAACAATGGATCAAATCACAATGTGTGAGTCAAGGGGAAGGTACCAGCAGTTCTAGATGCATTTTGGCCTCTTTCAGCTCATTGTTTTGGTTTTATAACCGCAAAATGTATGTTTATGTTCGCTCTAGCCACTGTAGTTTTCATACGCAGCAGACAGCTTTTTTTTTTTAGGGGGGGGCAGGTAGGAGAAAAAATAATGAGAGGAGGAAAACAAATGCATTATGCACCCAAAAAATTAAGAAAAAAATCTAAATGACGATAATAATGTCTGTTTCAACTTTTTGAGTTGGGTAAAGTAGACTGCAAGCTACAACCAGATTTTTCCTCAATACTTCTAATATATGTCTAAAAATTCACAAAAATAGCATAAAAGAAGATTTTCCCAAAACAATAGTTAGAGTAGCCTGCCACCAAAAACAGCTCATTTATGTCTAGGAGAAAATTACACCTCATTACAGTATATTAAGTAGTTAAAATGAGCCCTACTACCTTGAGAAAATTGAAATGCATCTATAATAATACAATAATATATTTGGAGTATTTAAAATATAACGCTGTTAGTTGGTCCACTCTGCATAACGAGTACTTTTACTAAAAATGAGCTTATCTTGAGGAAATTAAAATGATGCTTACATAAATACAAATAATCTAATAAAAATCTGAGTGGGGTCATTCTGCACAGTGAGTACTTTTACTTTTGATACTTTGAGTACATTTAGATGCTGATACTTTAGTACTTTTACTTCAGTAAGTTTTGACTGCAGGACTTTTACTGTAGTGGAGTAATTTCACAGTGTGTTACTAGAACTTTTAAGGGATCTGAATCCTTTTCCACCACTGCTGTTTACAGTACAGATAAAGATTACTTGGTCATAAAAGGATAAATAAAGTATTGTTGTCCAGATATGAATGTAGCAAATGCATCATAGACCATGACTGACATCAGCTGACAGTATTTCTGGGTTTTCTACTCATCGTGCCTTTAAAACAGCTCTAAAGTCAAATTCTTGGCCAGTGAAAGGTTTTACAAAGTGCACATCACCAAGCTGCATGTGACAGTTCCCACTCCCACTCCCACTACCTGGTCCACTACCTGGTTCAGTACCTGGTTGAGCCCAGTGGACTCCTCTAAATAACTCTCAGAGGCTTTTAGTGCTCTGCATCCACACAGCATCACACAGAGCAGTTTGTTTTAGATGGTAAAAAGTAAAATGGAGTAGATGATGTAGTGTCTGTTGTTGGAGCGAGGATATCTCACTGGGGAGAATTCAACTCACAGCTTTATTGAATCCAGACAGCAATATCACACACACTGTAATTAAATAGTTTGAGAGCTGAAGTTTCATCTCACCAGTGGGAGGAGCTTTCATTATTTCTCTTAAAAATGAGTCAAGGCTGCATAAAATGTGCCTGAAGAGTGTAGAGGTGATTTCAGGCAGATAGAGAACTCTGAAATCATTGAACATGTCTTAGTTTGGTATTTATAAAGGTACAGTATGAGGTGTAACTGGGTTTAAAGGTCAGGAACCATCACTGTTAGTATGAGCTTTGTGTTGTTGAGAAAAGATGTTTCTTATCAACATCACATGTGCAGTTATGGCTGGTTCTATTCTGTCCTTTAGGCTTGAGATCTTGTTGTTTAACGTAGTCGCTAGTAGCACATGTTAACTATATACTATAACTATATACTTTATATACTACCTGAGTAGTTTAATTGACAAAAATGCATCAAAACTTCAGCAAAAAAACAAAGAAAAGAAGAAGTTCAAAGCTCTAATCTGCACATTAATTCATATTAACTCAAGTGTGCCCTCAGAAAAGAACACATCACACACTCATGCTGTCACAAGTGTACACTCAGACACTCACTCAGACACACACACACACACACACACACACACACACTCACACACACACACACACACACACACACACACACACACTTAGGCAAAAGCATAATCGTAGTGGATTGTTCTGGCACTCTGACTAATGATTTTGAAACACTGTATGTGTGTGTGTGTGTCTCTCTCTCTGTGTGTGTGTGTGTGTGTGTGTGTGTGTGTGTGTGTGTGTGTGTGTGTGAGCCGTATTGATTTTCCAGTAAAGCAGATGCCAGAACTGCTGCAGGATGCACCATGTGACTCTGCACCAACCAATGGGTGAGCAGAGTGAATCTGATTGGCCCAGAGCCCTGATGTGTGTTTGCCCTTACCGTGTCCCCTGTGGTGGCGTGTGTGTGTATGAGTGTGTATATTTTATAAGACACATATGGTGCGTGTGGCGTTTCATTAGACGGATCATAGATTAATCTGATTATCTTTAACCTGCCTCAGTGATGATGCTCAGATGATGAAGATGTTGATGAAAATGAATCCTCTGCAGCTCTTTAAACTAGAGGAAACAGAATAAAGTCTCCACTAATTAGTCTCTGCCGTTATGTAACCGTCTGAACCATGAAATCACACTCACACTCACTGACAGTTTGTGCCAGTTAAAAGACATCACACACTCTTAAAGTCTCTTAAAAAATGTTTTTTTTTTACTGCAGTGCTCAGTATCGGCCCTGGACTTCAATCCTGAAGTCTTAAAACACAAACTACAGAAACTGTTCTCCACTGGTTCACCTTTCATCTCCAGGACCTTCAGAGCTCAGACTGGTTTCATAATGCCTCTGCAGATAAATTCACTTTTTCATACTATTTCAAACAACCAATGCTGCTTTTTTTTTTCAATATTTCCTTCTCACAAACCAAGGTTATAATAGTTTTGGATTTTTCTTTAGTTTTAGTTTTAATTTCGTTGTGAATTTTTGTTTTCAAATTCAGTTAGTTTTAATTCGTTTTTAGAGTGAGCTTTTTAGTTTTAGTTCAGTTCTTATTTTTTGAAAATGCTTAGTTTTAGTTTAGTTTTTATTAGTTTTAGTTTTTTTGTAATGGGCTATGTGTTGGTGCCAGATTCAAAGAGGTCATAATAAATGTTTCCTTTATTTCCTTTGGTTTATCATCTCAGCCCCAATAAGGTTATTAACTGTTTTGTATTTTGGTTCTAGTGTAAACATCCCAGTCTCAGTAAACATATTCACCATGTGTTGCATGTTCAAATAGAAACACTGAATTATGAATGAAAAAAGTTGACAAAAGGACATTTTACAACTAAGGACATTTTCACTATAATTTTAGTTAGTTTTAGTTAGTTTTGTAACCACAAAAAACAGTTTCAGTTAGTTATCGTTTTTTTAAAAACTCTAGTTTTTATTTTTATTTCAGTTAACGAAAAAGTTTTTTCAATTCTAGTTTTCGTTATTTCGTTAGTTTTCGTTAACTATAATAACCTTGTCACTAACCCAGGATGTGTGTTTCTGGGAGCAGGGCAGCTAGCAGCCTGCTAACACCTGAACTAGGTCTTAACAGCATGTCTGATTATGCACCGTTATGAATATTTTATGCAGATGTATTTCTCAGGGCTGGTAAACAGACAGCGAGTGTGTGTGGAGGTCAGGAGCGTGAGGGTTAACTCTGATTCACCCAGAGGGAATAATTACCTTCCTCATCCACAGCAATGGTTCCGTTTACACAGCAACGCAACTCCGGTCCAGCACACACACATAATGAGGAAGAAGCTGTCAACTGGAAATGGATTCACTTAATTGTGCTGATCGTATGAATTTGATTTTAACCGCAAATGGAATAGCTTGAAATGTTTTATCCTGTAATGATTTGTGAACACTCTGCCGTCCAAATATTTAGTGGCCTGAATCACATTTAGCTGCTGTTTACTTCAGTGAGTGTGCTGATAATATAATAAACCTGCTGAGGTCAAACTCAGGATAAGCTGTTTATATGCATCTTCATATTCCCATCAGATGAGCCAGGAGAATATTTCAAACATCGCCATGGAAACAGAGGAGGCATACTACAATAAACATGAGTTTATCAAGTGAAAGAGTGATTTAGGCTCATATCAGCAGACTGCAGCCGTTATATCATCACACTCAGAAGGTCTAATGAGCATCTTCTTCTTTCTGATGATAAAATATGACGTCAAGCACCAATGCAGGTAGTATTGTGCTCTTTATGTAGTGAATATAAGGATGGTTTTTAAATCATCATCAATACAATCTTTCCCAAAGACCAAACATTAAGAATAGCTATAAAGAAATAGAAAGAAATAATCTTCTCACTGGTTTCCTAGTTTGCTGATGTAGTTTATATAGATGCATCAGTATTAAACTAACACCAGTTATTAATCCCTATCTGTTGGAAACACAGATGGATTTCCTTCATTTGTGCATCTTGGGCAAATTTTCAATGGAAAATGTACAACATCATTTCTCATTTGTCAGCCTTTACAAATAGCAGCTAGATCTGTTCTCCAACGAAGGAGAAGTTTCAGGAGCTCAAACGTGATTGGTCAGAATCTGGAGAGTGGTGACTTACAGTAAATCAAGTCTTACTATTCAATTGGAATAAAAATCATTAAATAACTCCCAATAGCCATCTTTTTTTCCTTTTTTTTATTATTATTTTTTTCACAGAAATTAGGTTTTAATAATGGAAAAAGACAGTTTCAGGCACTTGTAAAGTTGAATATTTGCCTTTACAGGGTGTTTAATACAGCTCGTGTCTACAGGCAGCGAAAAACAAGCGATACTGACGTATTTAACCGCTGTAATGGGATTTTAAAATGGCAGATTTCCACTTTTGAAAAGCGGTTGGGGTGGTGGACTTCCACCCTGGAGGGTTTGATCCTGTGTGAAAATAAAAGTAAACAACTTTTGATGTAAGTTATGTGAACATACATAACTTACGGATTTTACCTAACTTACGATAGTCATGTGCCCCTAGTAACTACTGCATTTCCTGCATTTCCGTACATTTATTTACTGTTTAAACTGTCTTTTCCAACGCCTCACCAGGAAGTGTTTCCCTTTACTCTGGGACTTACGTCGCGAAAAATTTGTATTCCGTAGAGAAAAGTAATAGCACACCGATCCCGATCAAACCGCACGTTTTGATATATAATTTGTCCTGCAACTCTTCAAGTTGTAGGACTAGTAGCGGGACGAAAAGCGTCCGGAAGAGGAAGAAGAAGAAATCCACAGTATAACAGTAGTGCAGCACTGGTCCCATCAGATATTGCTGGATGGGACCAGTAGGGACCAGTGCTGGGGAGATTGCCCCGAGGCCCTAATTAGTCTGGTGATAGCAGGCTAGCGTGGCTTACCATAACCACAATCCATAGCACAAATATATATAAAATATATATAAAGCATCTTCATTAAGAACACGCAGACCTCCTCCTCATGTGGACTTTGTCTCTCTTTATACAACATTAACTGACTTCCTCCTTTTCCATTCATCACACTAACATTGATGGTAATAAGCTGCTGATGCTAACAGCCCAAACAGAGATAACTAATCACCAATCTGCTCATAGACCTCTATACGGCTGACACGCAGGCTTAAAGAAGGAAAACATGCAGCTGTTACACACACAGTTCAAGGCCACATGACACATCACACACACACACACACATGGAAAGACATTCGGACAGATGGGTGCACACACACACACACACACTCACACACTCACAGAGCAGAGAGTGAGTGATGGAGTGATACATGGTGAGTTGAAGGAGGCCAAGCAGCTATAAATCCTTCTCTCTCTCTCAGTCAACCTTAAGAAGCCGGCTGATTAAATTTTCATTCTGTCTCTCTCTTTCTTTCTTTCTGAAGCTTGGGGGGAATAAATCCTGTTTGGAGCCTCAAACATCCTCCTGGATGAAGGAACTCTTCAACATGAGCCTCCACCGACAACTTTCATCTGAACAAATTGATTTTTCTCACAATCATCACAAGCTGGGTTGCATTTTCTGTGTGCTGGATTTTGTAAAGCAGCTGATGTTAAATTGAAGGAGGAACGACTCTGGTGAATGATACAAACACACCTTGAAGACAAGATGGCAGAGGGAAGAAACCTCCTGAAAGCTCACTCTACATCGCTCTGATTACATAAAAGCCTCAGAAGAACAGCAGGAGCTCAGACACAAGCATGTTCCTCCTTTTATTTTATTTTAGTGACAGCACAAGAATAAATCTTCTTGTTCAAGCCGAGAGGATAGAAAAATCAGACAAGGAACCTCACTTTGGGTCAATTTAGGCCATAATGTATGAAACGTTTTTAGAAGGACCAAGCCTTTCCTCACCTTCTCTCTCTATATGACTGAAATTATTGATTTCAGGTTTTCTGAATAAATAAATAAAACAATTACAGAGATGATGAAAAGGTTGAGTCAGGAAGCAAGTTGGAAAATAACTGTTTCAACACATTTTCCCCCAAATAAGGTATTATTTAATACACAGACGACCCACAGTTATACCTTTCTATCCTTCTAAATGACCACGACCCTCACAGAATGATCTGGATGATATTAAAGGATGGAGGCTAATCAGTTTCTTAAAACTTCATCTTTATCTGCCAGCAATACTTATAGAACTAATCCTTCATTTCCAATGAACACGTTGTTGTGACGTGTCATACGACCATTAGCTACGAGCCTAGCATGCATGCTATCGATTATAGCGAGCTACGCTGATACGGAGAAGACAGCACAAAACAAAACAAAACAAAGGGACTAGCAGAAGTAGGAGGAGTCACTTAAAGGTAGTCTGGCAAAACAAACAAATGTGGAGATATTTACCTGGAGTAAAAAAAAACAGAAGAGCATAAGAGGAAGACTGAAGACACGATGGAGATGAAAGAGGAGAGGAAAGAAGAAAACAAGGACTTATAATTCCAAGTGGCTGTGAGGTCGTGAGTGGTTAGTAAAATAAAAGAAATGAATTACATGTAGTGTAAGGATTGCTTTTAAAACGAGACATTTCATGGTTGGAAGAAACTATTTCAATTTCGGGAAAAATCTGTCTGGTGGAAAATCTGATTGGCTGGTAAGTTTAAAAATTTACTGGCCATGTTGTTACCTGGTGATCAACAAAGTAACTAAAAATATAAAAGTAAGTAAAAAATATAAAGCCCTGATCCCATCAGAAGTACTGCTGAGATTATAAGAGGAACAGATCTCTTCAGGTCTCTTTGTTCTCCTGGTGAATGAGTTGATGTGTTAACCATTAATACAGTCTACACTGCAAAAAAAGAAAAGTTGGGTGAACTCAAAATTTCAAGGCAACAAATTTCGATAAAATTTTAAGTTGGACAATTAAACTAAATATTTTAAGTTTTGTTTTTGAGTTTGCTCAACTCAACAAGCATTGATACGCTAATGGCTACTGTTGTAGCTGTAACAAGCAGCGCCGCTAGCATCAGTTAGCCGCTAGCATCAGTTAGCCGCTAGCATCAGTTAGCCACTAGCATCAGTTAGCCACTAGCATCAGTTAGCCGCTAGCATCAGTTAGCCGCTAGCTTTCGCTAATGACCTCATTTCCCAACGAAGAAATAAGAGTTATCAGAACTATTGTCCCTTGTTGTGAACCCCAACTTAAAGATATAAGTAACAACAACTCACCAACTTGTTTTTGAGCAGACAACTGGCTTCCTTTGTTGTGCTAACTTACATTATTGCCCTAAATGTCAATCATTTATATTTCCAAGTTTTACCAAATTAAATCACTGTTTTAGGCCAAAAAATACAAGTTGGCTTTTTTTTTTGCAGTGTGTGGTGTTAACTACCACTGGCTGGTTGATCCATCCAGCAGCAGCAGCAGCAGTCAGACTCATTGAGCCAGTGGCAGGTGATCATTTCTAACCCTGCAGGAAGTCTGTTTCTTTCTTTCTCTCTCTTTTCTCACGCTGTCACTCTTCCCCACCCGTGACTCTTCTCTTCATATTGAGCCAATCAGGAAATGAAACTTGTTCCGTGCTTGTCTGACTTCTGCTGTTTCAGCGCTGCGTTCAGGCTCCGCGTGTTAACGCCGCCGCCTCTCCAGGAAATATTCTCTTCCTCTGTGATCTGTCACTGCAGGGACAGAGTGTTCTCTCCATCATCATCTGTTACAGGGACCTCTCCACGTCACGAGGACCATCAATGATGAGGTCACGCAGAAACCTTTTCTGTCAATTCAATCAGGCAATCTGACAGAATCTCCATCAGCACTGAACGACTCTCAACCGACTTACAGGATTGATTTTCTGACCTTGAAGAGTTACTAATCGTGTCCAATTTCCATCCGTTCCATTTCAGCTATGATATATATATATATATATATATATATATATATATATATATATATATATATGACTGACATTTCACATTTGGATCATCAGCGAAATTTACGCAATTCTTCCTTCTGTCCATCAAAGGTGTGCATGTTTTCAAGGTGCTGAAGCAAAAAAACAGGGAGGAAAAAATAAAAGCAGCTGGAACATAAAAGCACACACCCAGCCGCTAAAGGTTTCATTTAAAGGATCCTTTATTAGGAGACACTTAGTGTCGTTACGTCAGCAAGCTACAAGCTACAAGCTACATGAATTAATGTTTTTAAGAGAATTCAATAGTTCTTTCTGTTCAGCAGTGGTGGGATGTAACTATGTACATTTACTGAAGTACTGTACTTTAATTCAATTTTGATGTACTTGTACTGTACTTGAGTATTTTCATTTTATGTAACTTTATACTTCTACTGCACTACATTTTGAGGCAAATATTGTATTTTTTACTCCACAACATTTAGCTGACAGCTCAAGTTGCTTTTCAGGTGGAGATTTAACCTCATAACAGTATATATAGTATATATAGTATATATAGTTAAAAGGAGCCCTAACTTTACAAAAATAAAACGCTGCTTACATAAATACATCACGACTAAACATATAATAAATATATATTTAGACTATTTACATATATATGAGTGAGGACATTCTGCATAACGAGTACTTTTACTTTTGAATCTTTAAGTAAATTTTGATGCTGATACTTTTGTACTTTTACTGGAGTACGTTTTGAATGCAGGACTTGTACTTGTACTTTTAGTGGAGTAATTTATTTTTTACTGAAGGGATCTGAGTACTTTTTCCAACACTGCTGTTCAGTTTCTGAGACCACAAACAAACTACTGGATTATTTCAAAAGATGTCTTTAAGGCATTATTTATTATTTATTATTTTACTTTTCTAATGTGACTTGACAAAATGACTCCAGTTTAAATCCCTACAGGAATAATAAATAAGCATTTCATAGAGATGTCAGTAACAGTCTGTACAGCTTTAGTTATATAATATTACATTATATTTACCGCACACCAAACTAATTTCATAGAGAAATAAAGAAAAATAAGAAGATTATATATTAGTCAGCAGATTACAGAGATAAGAATATCAAATAAAAACAAACCTTCCTCTGAACGTCTGTAAGTCAAACAGTAACTGAGATGTTGGACAGACAGACAGTAGGCTGTTTATTGTTGTTTTGAGTAGAAAAGAAGGTAATTATAGGCTAATTATCTTTATGAGCAGACTTTGATGCAAAAGGATTTGAGTATCTCAAACCTCTACAAATAAACTGGAGACTACCAGTGCTGCTGGAGAAGTGAAACTGAGGGAAATCAGCCCTTTAAGGAATATCAATCTTCCTCTTCTCCCTTATTACACAGACACATTATTACACAGAGTAATTAGAAACGCAGCTCTTTCCTTCATTACACAACATCTGGAGGATGAACACAGCTGTCTCCAGTTTCCTGCTAGAAGCTGAGGACCTGAACACCTCGTCTGCATGTCGTCTCCACGCTGTGATTCTCTACAGAAACATGAAGACGTTCTCACTAAACAAACCGCATCATGACACTCAGCATGTTATATACCATGTGCACACTGAATGAGCTTTGAACATGAGGAGTGTTCTCATGTAAAAGGCTTTTCTACATCAAAGTGACTCTCACATGGAAATAATGAACCTTCCTAAAACACACTGGAGGAGGAATCATGCAACCTCTCACAGCCCCAACAGATTAGAAAATACAAAGTGTAGCTAATTGGGATTATAAAAATCAATTTATCCCAGAGAGCTTCTGCCTGCCCGTGTGATTTGTAGCAGGCCTGCCATGCATAATGAGTTTAATGTACAAGCTGGGGAAAATATTTACCATCTGCATATGAAACCATTCTCTCCCCCACTCTGACTCCCAGTCCCTCTCAATGTTCCTCATTCAAACATCCACAAATAGATATTAACATAAATAGATATTAACTCCAGAGAGCAGCAGCAGCAGGAGCTGTTGGTGCTTCATGATGAGTGTGATAGATAGATAGATAGATAGATAGATGGATAGATGGATAGATAGATAGATGGATAGATGGATAGATGGATAGATAGATAGACAGACAGACAGACAGACAGACAGATAGATAGATAGATAGATAGATAGATAGATAGATAGATAGGTGGTCAACAGTCAGATAGAGTCAGAGATGTTTAACCTGTTAGCTCACAGCTACAGAAACCAGGCGAGCCGGAGCTGAAATATAATAGAGTTCATCTTGTTGTATATTAAAGCTGCTTCTCTGTGTTTCTGCCTAGCAACAGTGAGAGGAATGACAACGCTGCCGGTAGAGACGACATCATCACCGTCTACCTGCTGAAGTCTCTGATGGACAGGTGTGATGCAGACAGGATGGGCAACTCTTAGGAAATGGAGGTGTTTGGTTATTTAAAAGAACTATTGCAGTGCCTGTAGGAAGTATGTATTCATTTAGTGCAAGAGTTTATTTTCTAGCTAATGCTAATGCCTCTTGCTCGTGTATCCTAAAATAACAGAAATGGTATCTTTCCATCCGTATTATGCTCAGCTGTCATTTAATAAAGTTTTGTTTTGACTGTTTTCAATGGATCAAACTGATGCAGAAGAAAGGGCTTAAATCTCCTTAGCTTAGCATTCTAACCGTGTGATAGCACATTAAGCAGTACGCTGCACTAAAAGTACATTAACATGAACCTAAATAGCTGATATACTGTATATTGCATGTTAGTATCTCATATCAAATGATCATTGGTATTACGCTAAGCAACATGAATGTCATCCCTGAATTACAAAGTAATGCAACATAAGAAGTGAATAAAGCTAAATCTCCACTTAGCATGCTAATCACGCTACAACAACGTCTGCAACTCCATAAAACACTTTTCATAAGGTAGATAAGGTTAGAATATTATTGGGAAATCAAACCTTGTAGCCACTTTAAAACTCCTAAAAATAGGTAGGCTAAATAGACTTACAGAGATGAGTCAGGGTGGAAATCCAGAGTGAACTGTGTTACTGACCAGGTGTCGGCCTATCACACAAAGGGGCGGAGCTACACCAAAAGGGGACGGAGCAACAACGTTTTACAATGTCAGCTGCATCTCCATCTTTGGAGACGTAGTCCCACACCATGCTGCCTGTTTGCTGTTGCTAGGCAGAAGATAGAACATGTATCTGTCAGCACTCTGCTGGAAAACTACATGATGCTGACATTATTTCTCAGTCACCTCATGCATTGATTTCTCCATTTTATATTCTTTAAGGTAAAAAAAATCATATCAGTGTATATGGGGTAATGCTGCTAGATACATGATATCTATGATAGTTGAATATAGGATATCTGGATGGAGGATGGAAGGTTTTCTCAACCCTAATTAACAGGGATTATTTAAGTCTCCACTGGCTTCCAATGTGAGAATATTCTCCTGGTTCTGGTTTAATCTGTGGTCTGTTGGTCTGTAATGTCCAAGCATCCACCGGATTCCTGTTTTTTTTCCTCGTTGGTGTGAAAAGCTCCAGCAGAGCTTAATGAGAGACACAGAGAAGTACAGAGTGATGCAGAACGAGCCAGCGCTGCTTTAATGCTGAGAACATGATGCAGCCCCCCCCATCCCCCGCTGGGACCACATGCAGGGTCTCTGGCCTTGGATCAGATCCAGCCAGAGTCCTCTCAGATCCTGCTGCACCTTCATCATCATCACAGCTCTAACATAAAGGGAAACGTGTCCGTGTGGTGACGAAGGACAGCTGAGGTCTGAGCAGCAGCTGCAGACATTAAAGCTGCAGCATGAAACTTTCTCCTGCAGGCGGTGTCGGGATGGATGGAGCTGTTCTCCTCCGTCTCCAGTCAGGAAGCTGCTCCTCCTGTCACTCATCTGGATGAAACGTCTGCCAACATCTAGTGATGCTGAGCTAACAGCAGCTGGAGGCTCTGGAGGTGATGCAGCCAGCAGCAGCGCTGACACTCAGACATTTAGCTTCTCTCCACTGCTTTCTGACTGTTCTCTGCTCTACAGCAGCTGGTTATAAGCTGCTCCCAATGGTTCATACAGCAAAACCTCCCACTGTTCTGAAGAGTCCATTTAAATAGAGACATTTACATCAAGAGGTAATGGAATGATTAATAAAGCATACTATAAAAGCCCTGTTTGCTCCTGATTGGCTATAAGGTGTGTTGGTTTCAACCTGGTCTCACAGAAATCCGTGGAATAGCCACGGAATCACTCAAATTTCCGTGAAACTGACACGGATTTCGCTACAATGCAAGTTAATGCCAGTCATATCCCGTGGCTATTCCAACATACAAAGTGATTATGTACATTCACTGAGTGAATATTTAGAAAATAAAACATATATTTCTCGCTAGAAATGTGATCAAAATCCATTTTTATGCAGAAACTAAGTCAAAATATTGATTTTTCACTAAAAATGAGAGAACTGTCCGCCATGTTTTTTGTTCTGACCGCCGGGACCTTGAAAGTCACGTGACTTGGAACAAACCAATAGGAACAAATATCCATGGAATAGCCACGGGATATGACTGGCATTAACTTGCATTGTAGCCAAATCCGTGTCAGTTTCACGGAAATTTGAGCGATTCCGTGGCTATTCCACGGATTTCTGTGAGACCATGTTGGTTGGTTTGGTTCGTCCGAATCAGGGTGAAACTGATACATTTGGTTCATTTTGTATTTAGTCTGGTTTTCTCTCACAGAGCATGAATGTAAACAGACCAAATCAAATAAAAAGATTAGAAGGAGGGTGTGTACGCTGGTGGAGGGCTGAAAATCTACTCACACTATTATTTCTTATTGGTTGAGAAGTTGGTGAAGAATGTAAACACGGGAATTAAACAAAGCAACATGGAACAGAGCTTTAATTATAGCAGCCATAATTATAATTATACCACACCATTATGCCATAATCTGCTCTGGTGTTCCCACCAAACTGATCTGGAGAGAAACGCTCAGAAGGAGCTCCTGGTGAGGCTCAGTCACCAACAATGGGTTGGTATATTATTATGATATTATTATTTCAGACTATGATCAGACACCTGAATAATCACACTCCTGCCACTGTGATCTGTCATTCTGAGCAACATGTTGGTAATTCTGCAATGACAAATTAGCGTTAGCTCAGTGTTAGCCTACAGAGTGAAACTGAAGGACTGAGTTTCATCTTTAGTCTTCTCTCTGTGTACATCTCACCGTGTAGGTCACCCACAATCCTTTGCATTTTGGTTCATTTCCTTTAACTGGGTTGGATTACTGGTTGATTCTGGTCAGATGACGTTCACAGTGGAATCTAACTGGATCTGTCTGGAGACGGGCCGAGACCCTCTCTGGACCGGTTGGTCTGGTTTGAACCAGTCTACGATTGGAGCGTTCACAAGCAACCAAACAAACCGTAACATGGATTTAACCACACCAGAGTTTGGTTAAAATGGACTAAACTTTGCTGGCTCTGTTACCATGGTTACTGGAACAGATTAGCCCATTATAGAGATATAAAATGTTGTAATTTGCCCAACAGACATTACAGACTATACACATTGTTGCTGACCAATCATCACCTGCTGTAATACCATCATCATGGATGAGGACTTGAAGCATCTACGACCTGTGGCTCAACGAACTAATGCAATCTAGTGCAAGATGACTCAGACCTGCACACATTAATGACCCGAGCATATTTCAAAAGATGACTTTGTCAACAATGCATATAAATAAATGGAAAGACCACATTATAAAAGTTGACTTTGGTCTTTCCAGTTGGCACTAAATCAACTCCCTCAACTCTCTAAATGTAGTGAAGTAGAAGTATAAAGTTATAAATATGGAAATCCTCAAGTACAAGGACCACAGAATAGTACTTAAGTACTTGAGTAAAAGTACTTCGTTATATCCAACCACTGCATATCATTGTTTACTCTGATCATGGGTAAACATCCCTCAATGTTTGGTGCCATAACCTTCATAATTCATCTTGAGAGACATGCTTTGACAGCAGAATCAATGCAGCAGAAGTGAAATGTGTCTTGGGGAATCTTTTGGATTGAATCTTGTAAATGTTATTTCCTTTAGAGCTGAAGAGGCCAGCGGAGCGTTCAGCGTGTCTGCTTTCTGAACCGATGAGCAGAGCCATGGAGTGTGAGCCAGAATCCTTATGAACGAGTAGCTGACACCAAATAAATAAAGCAGGTTGCAGCACAGCGAGCTTCTCATCTGTCAGCCTGCATCACAGTCTCCATCACATCTGGCAGCCTGCTGCACTAAACTCCAGCTCGCTGCTAAATACACGTCAACCTGCAGAATCCACCACAATTATGAGTCAAGCACTGAAAACTGGCATACGGGGGAGAATACACGGTGAAGCTTTCTCCTTTCACATTTAGTAAAGCTGTGCAAAGATAAATATTTATAGATTTTATCCTTTTGATAATCCAGTGCAACCCAGGATTTGGTATGAGTCACTGTGACACAATGTTGTTTCCAAATCAGCTTTAACTGTGTAGAATCTCTGCATGTTGGCTTTCATCAGGTTCCTGTGAGACTGTTCAGCAGCAGCTAAAGGCTGAGCGATCCTCTGACCCAAAATCACAGAAATCATTCTAAATCATTCTAAAGCATCCAGATCTGACTCATGACCAGCTTTCTTCCTTTCTCTCTCTCTTTCTTTCTCTGGTCTATCAGTAGGTAACAACACTGCTTTGCTTCTGACTTTTTCCTGATGACAGAAACTTTTAATCAGTTTGTTTCCTCTCTGAGAGCTGTGATGGTGAGCCAACAGGAGACAGAGAGGAGCTCCAGTACTGCTGCTAATCAGCTCATCGATCACTTTAAACGATGACAGCAGATAAAGAACGATCAACAGAGATTTATTAGTGACTCTGTGGCCAGACATTCAATACCTCCCTGTCCTGTCCAGGTTATCACACTGGTTCCTCCTCTGACATATATATAATATATATAATATATTTAATATGTAAACATGCCGTCAGTCCAACTATCATCACAGTTAAGAAGTGAGGCATCATTTAACCCTTATCATTCTGCATTTTATTAAGGATTGGGTTGTTTAGGGGGAGATAGCAGGTCAACAATAGAAGCCATATAGAAGTATTCAGATCCCTCACTGCAATAAAACTAATACAACATGTGAAATTACGAATTTTAAATGCAAAAGTATCAGCATCAAAATGTACTTAAAGTATCAAAAGTAAAAATATTCATTATATATAATGGCCCCACTCAGACTGTTTTATATATTCTAAATATATTATTAAATTATTTTTATTGATGCTTTTATGCATGCAGGGTTTTATTTTTGTAAAGATAGGGCTAATACAATAACTTAATATAATGTTAATTGATTTAATTTTTTAAAAATGTTTTGAATTGATCATATATTTTATGTTAAATCTCGACCTGTAAAGTAACTAAAGCTGGCAGCTAAATGTAGTGGAGTAAAAAGTTCAATATTTGCCTAAAAATGTAGTGAAGTAGAAGCAAAAATTAATCCAAAATGATAATATTCAAGTTAAGTACAAGGACCTCAAAATTGTACTTTAGTACAGTACTTGAGTAAATGTACAGGATCATCTCAACACATTAGAATATGATGGAAAAGTTTATTTCCAGTAGTTCAAGTCAAACAGCTTCAACCAAGTATTAATTCATATAGATGACCAACATTTACATGTTAAACATACTTTTTAAAATTGGTATATAGTAATATATATATTTTTTGAGACACTGAATTCTTCATTAAATGTAAGGGATAATCATTATAATTAGAATAAATTAAATAAAATAAGAGATAAAGATTTAAGAGACTGCACTGCGTGGGTCTGAATCTATGATCACAGCTGTGTGCTGCTTGGTTTTGAGTTGGATTTTGTGTTTTTTATGTCATTATTTCTCTGAAATAAAGCAAAACTGAAATCTAAAACTTTGTCACAAGATGAAACAGACATCAAGGAGTTCATTTATAGTTAAAACTCAATTTAGACCATAAATGTAGTTAGTGCAGTTAGGTTTGTAGGGCAGTAAACACCTTAATAGTTCATACAGTGGAGTATTTTCACAGGTTGGCATTAGTACTTTTATGGAATAATTCTTCCACCACCTGTCTTTGGCAACCATAATAAACTATTACAAGCCCAATCCCAAAAAGTCAAAAAATGTAAAAATAAACCAAAATGCAATAAATTTCAAATCTTTTGTGACACACATTCTATTGAAAACAGCATAAAGTATTGACTGTAAATGTGCTGATAACTTCTGTTTGTAGATAAAAACTGTTTATGTCTCACACAGCGTCCCAACCTCATCCTGAGGAGTCTCTCTTCTTATTCCTGTTTGTTAAAACAGATTTATGGGAGGAAAGACATGAAAAGAAAAGACAATCTACCATCTTGCCACTTGCTCTTGATAATTTCTAACAAATGAGTTCCTGGCTGCGGCCCAATCTTTTAATCTGCTTTTATTCCCCAGAGCCCCCTGATGCCTCTGGAGCTTCTCAATTACTGAAGGAAAAGATATCGTGCTTGTAAAAGATGTCGAGTATAGAAAAAGGTGAGAAAAGGGTCACGTACACAAATTACGTTTAATTCTATGACAACAACAGCAGCATGTGTGTGTGTGTGTGTGTGTGTGTGTGTGTGTGTGTGTGTGTGTGTGTGAGTCAGATATGAGCTGCAGCCGGATGTTCAGTGTTTTATCTCTGCTGGTGTCATCTGACGCTGATTATTAGGCTACAGACTCAACCTGCCACTTACTCACATGTTATTTCAATCCCTGACTGACACACACACACTCACACACACACACACACACACACACACTCACACACACTCACACACACACACACACTCACACACCCAGAAAAGTACTAGCTGCAGATCTGTTCCCATGGCAACACGGACCAATAGATCTCAGCTATTGACTGAGCATGAAAATCTCTGTAGACCTAGTAAAGAAAACACCTACACACACACACACACACACACACACACACACACACACACACACACACATACATTGTACAAACACACACATACCAGCTGGGCATCAGCCTCCAAAACATCCTCTTTAGTTATAAATGGAGGAGAATACAAGAATACGATGTGCAGGTTTGTGTCCTGCAGCAGCTGAATGGTTCAGTCACCAGGTGAGAGTCACAGCTCCTGCAGCTCCTGCAGCATGCTGCAGAAAGAGAAACTGGCTGTTAACCCTATAAAGCCAAGTGTATCACATTTGATACACATGTTGTTGAGACCTCTCCATCATCAGTCTGATATATTTTTTTCCTGAAAAACCTGATGTATACATGTGTTGGAGATTAAAAACAAACAAACTGAGCAACAAATTGCACAAAAAAACCAGATGTAGCAAAAATGATACAGGTTCATTGCTGGGTGAAAACTTCATATCAGCAGATAAATCATTTTTTTCTTGCATATTTGAATTAAATGTTAAAAGGAAAGTCTTAATAGGATAAAAATGTTCGGTTTTATGTTTTTGTTAGTTCAAGAAAAACAAACTGTGAGCAACAAATTGCACAAAAGGACCTGATGTATCAAATATGATACAAATTAGAATTCATAAATGCAAATTTATTTATTTATTTTTGTCAGCAGGTTCAATAAATACTCAAGTTTTAAAAATATATAATTTTCTGGCAATTATTTCACGGTTCAGGCTTTATAGGGTTAAGAAGCTCAGCAGCCTGATATAAAGAGGATATGTGTGTGTGAGTGTGTGTGTGTGTGTGTGTGTGTGTGTGTGTGTGTGTGTGTGTGTGTGAGAGTGTGTGTGTGTGTGTGTGTGTGTGTGTGTGTGTGAGTGGGCTGTTTGCTTAGATTTCTCTTGGAAGGCTGGACACATAAAGAGTTTTTTTCCAAATAATTTGGCAATCTTCTCCATATGCTTCATGGCTGCTTCATCCTCAAACTAACAAGGCTTTTAATATTTCTGCTTATCATATTTCTTCATTAGCCCAAACTGAACCCTGGTACAAGGAGCCACTATTTCATTATTCTCCAGTCTGAGAGTTAATCAGAAAGGTTGTGCAGGTATTAGTCTCCTCCTGACTCTCTGGCTCTCAGTGAGCAGGTTCAATCACTTAAATGATGATCTGATATAAAACAGCAGCTAACAGGTTAAAGGGACCTGTGATGTTCATGGAAAACAAAAAAAGGACCATTTGTTTGGCTTTTATTCTCAAATTTTGGCCAAATTGGCTCATCAGCTCCGACATGAGGACTCCTGTTCAACTGCTTGTTAATGAAATATCTAATCAGCCAATCACAGTCAGGCAGGTACAGGTGCATCTCAATAAATTAGAACATCATAGAATAGTTTATTTATGTCAGTAACTCAATTTAAAAAGTGGAAATAACACATTATATAGATCCATTCACACACAGAATGAAACATTTCATGTCTTCATTTATTTAATTTCTTCTAATTATAATGATTATAGCTTACATTTAATGAAGACCTGAAATTCAGTGTCCCAAATATATAAAACTTAAGAAAAAAATAAGATGTTCCTCAGAATGTTCTTAAATGCTATTCACATTTTTTTTCCTTAAGAATTGTCGTCTGTCTTAGAAACTTCTTAGTTCTCACTTAGGAATTTCTTAGATTTTTAACTTCAGATGATTCCGAGTGATTAATTAATTAAGTCGTATCAAACACAACAACTGCCTCTGTGATTTACTAAGAGAACATTGTAGTGTAATCTAGGAATAAAGCTACAGTCACACAGACTGAAAGACATTTACATTATATGTCAACTGCCAGAATAAGCTTTATGTGATACATTCACACAAAAACTACCCTGACCAACTTCAATGAACAGTTTATTAACACATTGTCTAAACTAAATATTAAAGAAATCAAATGAATGTCATACAAATCTGTTCAAATAAATACACATCAGGACTGATCTTCAGCTGTTCTCAGACTGCTGAGGGCTTCTCTTAAAGTTGAAGAAATATGAGAATAAATCTAAGAACTTTGTTTTCAAGAATCTCATTTCTTCTCAATTTCTCTCTTTGGAAAAAATTAAGAAGAAAGTTAAGAGAAAACTAAAGAAAAGATAAGAATTTCTTCATGAATACCAAATCTTCTTAAATGTTGTCTTAAGAGCAAAGTTAAGGAAAAAGTGGCACTTAAGAAGCTTTTTTTTCTACAGAATGCTTTGTGGCCCCAGGTTATCTTCTCAGCATCAGTTGCCATGGTGACCAAGCAAAGAAAACCAGCGCTGTAATAGTGAAAACCAGCTGGAGTTACCTGGCTGACCTCAGATCAGATCTGTAGTCCACCTGTTGTTAACACAAATATCTAATCAGCCAATCACAGGGCAGCAACTCAATCACATGTAGGCCTGGTGAAGCTTTAAAGCAGCTTTATAATGTGGAGGAGAGGTGGTTTAAGAACGTGGCATGGTTGTTGGTCACAAACTGCTGAACTAAAACTCTCTAGTCTTTACAGAGAACGGTCCAAAGAAGAGAAAACATCCAGAGAGCCTTGATGCCTCAGAGGTCAGAGGTCAGAGGTCAGAGGAGAACGACCTGTTCAACAGAAACTCAAACAACTCTGGTTACAACCAACATCTGCAGAAGAGCACAGCGCCACTTTATTAGGTACACCTCAGCAGCTGATAAAGAGCCAGTGAGTTATTCTAGAAAGTATCCTGGAAACATCGGTGGAATCTAAGAAGTTATTATTTGTTGTCCAGTAAGCAAATATTTTCTCTGAATAAAAGAACAATCTTCTTAATAATAATAATAATAATATATAATAGCTAATAGTTAATCAGAGCTACTGTGGGCTTTTTAAATATCGCCCATTTAAGCTAAATGTAACAGTGGAACAATTTAATGGAGACTTATCACTTCATTGCACAAGAGTTCATTTTATTTGGGATAAACTGAATCAGTAGCAAATGAAACATAAATCACATTCACTGTGTATGAAATGTGATATTGGCCTCATGTTTATTAGTGTATTTAAAAATGGATAAAGAAAGATTTGATGTCTTTTCCCCTCTGGTGTGTGTGTGTTGAGCTCTGTTTTATTAATGAACCGCCACCTTTTTGGTTTATCTGTCAGTAAGATTACTGAAAAACTATTCACCCAATTTTCTGAAACGTAGAGTAAAGGTGTAACTAAGAACCAATAACAGATGAGAAAAGATGAGAATCAGGCACATACTCATTATTTTTTAACATAGTGAGTTTAGGAATGTTATGTGTTTGTGTTGTTTTGGTTTTATTGGATCAATATATAATATATAATTGATCCAATAAATAGATTGTAATATTCCCCAGCAGCATGTCTCAGACTAAATGAAATGTCCGAGTAAAACTGGCTCATTATTCCTGGAAAGAGACGAGACTTTTGACATTTAACTTCTGAAATGTCATCTTCAGAGCACCAACATTTAAATTCCATCCACATTCAGAGTGAGTTGGTTCACTGGAGGCCAAAACTCCAGCACGGAATATTTAAACTACATGGTATATTATAATACAACTGGAAAAACAAAGTGTTTTTATTGATATTGGGTTGAATTGATGTGGTGTTAGATCTTAAAATTCATCATTATCACAAAGTTGGAACCAACAATCTTCTGAGTTCTGTCAGTGTCCGATCACACTCAGCTGTTACTTTTTTATTCTATAATATTTTTGGACGTATTATATTATTACTATGATCAACAAGCTATTTTAAATCATTTTTAGGCATTTTTGGACAAACAGAATGATCATATTCTGACTTTGTTTTCCACATACTATATAGTATGACATTTTTTTCAAAATAAGGATCTCAAAATATATATAAGCTATATATAAACTATACTACTACATGTATTAGGAGTAAAATAAGAACAATTTGATGACTTTTTCCTGATCTGGAGGAATATATTTACGCGATGACCTGATTTATTTATGTCTCAGTTATGTGGATGTCTGCTTGGTGTAAAATATGTTTTATCACTATAGGTGTATATTTATTTCATTACATTCTCTTTCATGTTCATTTGTTTTCAAGAATGTGTCAAAAATAAAGATAATTAGAGTAAAATCCTCCTTCAGAGTGTAACAACTGAACATTAAATGCAGATGACAGAGTGACGCAGGGAGGTTTATGCAACACAAAGCTCCGATTAAAAAAACAAAAAAACATGAAATACATTCCTATAATAAAACCTCTGAGGGAATCAAACACTTAGATAATAAAAAGCTGATGTTATTGTTCATATTATAATAAATGAGGCATATTGTCCTCTTTAGGAGCCGTGATCAGCAACATGACTGAATATGAAACGTCTCTGCTGCTGTTTCCATGAAGACTCGAACACATCACTAATTATTAATTAATCCGAGCCGGATATGAAGCGTCCCCTATGGATGCTGCATGTTGGAGGCTGATGACCTCGAGGCTCAACGCTCCATGAATGAATAAAAAGTTTCTCCTTAATGAAAGAAGCGTTGGAGAGCGGAGAGCTCCGCGGCCGCGCGGCGCAGCGCTGCGGTCCTGCTGCGCTCCGGGGACGTGACACGGTCCAGGCCTGTCTCTCTGAGCCCCTATCACTATTATTATTTAAATACTACATGGATCTATATTTAAATACATCTATATTTAAATACAACATGGATCTATAGAGAGTGCGTCCTCCAGAGAACCGGTCCAGACGCATCACCAGGACCATCTTATACAACAGCTGTTGCTTTGTGTTTTCTCCTCCATACACCAGTGATGATGTTTCCTCATATTATCTTCCTGCACAGCCTAATAAATATATATAATAATAATAATAATATGACTATTGGAGAGTGGAATGGGTCAGAACCATCGGCACCACTAACCCTGTGAGTCATGTGGTGTTTAGGGTCTGTGTGTCTGGTTATAATGAGTAATAAAGGACCATAACAGCATCATCTTACCGTCAGCAGCCAGGCAGCTCTGCAGCATCAGCACCATCACGGTACCGACGGTCACCGACCACCGGGCCGGCAGCCCGGCCCGCCGCGTCCTCCTCCCGGTCCGCGGACACACGGCCACCATCCCCGGGTCCCGGGTCCAGGACCCGCGGGGGGGGTCTCCTCCAGCCCCGGGGCCGCCGCCGGAGAGGAGCGCGTGTTTTGGAGCCATGGTGAAGAGTTAATCCTGCAGGGGGAACACGGAGCGCTGGTGTCCGGTGAAGGCGCCCCCGCTGCGGCCCAGCAGGTCTCCGCTCCCCATCAGCTGCTGGAGCTCAGAGTCCGGGAGCTTCTGGTCTTCTGGTCTTCAGTCTCTGCTGGTTCTGCTGTGGAGGCTGGTGTCCTACTGCGACCGCAGCGCGCTCTCCATCCTGCTGCAAGCTGCACGAATGCACACAGGACAGACCGGAAACAGCGTCTGCTGGCTTCAAAATAAAAGCGGTCCATTGGTGCGGACATGCATGTGGCGTGGAGTGTTCACGGGGCTGCTCACGTGACAATAACACAAATAATATAACACTCATAATATAACACTTATAATATAACACTTATAATTAGCATCAGGTAAGACGAGAGAAATAAGTTTTTGCTTTCTAATTATTAGCAAATTAACAAACGTGTTATTGAATTGGTGCTACAACTGTCCTTTACATTAAAAACATATTAATTGGTCCGAGATATCTGGATTGGTAGAACAAAAAATCAAAATAATAAATAAATAAATAAATAATAATTGTACTAATAGTAAGTATAGTAGTAGTTGATGATGATGATGATGATGATGATGATGATGATGATAATAATAATAATAATAATGATAATAATAATAATAATAATAACAATAATAATAAAATAAAAATACTGGTCCCATAACTTTCATAGTATATGTGTCATGTTGATTTTGAAAAAAAAGTAGCTAAAATGTGACAGCAAAATGGCTATTTATTGAAAATGTACTTTTTTATGGGTTTTTTAAGGGAGAGAGTGTTCTCTTAATACATTCAACAAAAAATATAGCTAATAGTGGATAGCATGTTGTTATGATATCGGGTGAAAAAAATCAGGAGATGCCACCGTGTCATATTACAGGTTTTTATTTTTTTTACATTTTTGTTGCCTAATTGAGACGCTGATGCTGGATGGGTCCATGTCAGCCATGACAGCCCAGCCTGAGTCATTCACTATTATATTAAGGTTATATCAGTGATTAATTCATTAATGACTGACCTGATTTATGGATTTAACCACTAAAAACAAACATTTGTTCTTCAAGGAATATTTCAAACATCAGCTGCTGTTTCATTGTACATGAACAAGTCATCAACAAATCCAAAATGTCTTCATGTCTAACATATTGTCTTGATAGAAATATAGCAGAGATCCATAAAAAGTTGTAAAAATAACACTGAAGGTCGTCTTCAGAATATTCACCAGACTTCCCCTATAGGAATCATTCTATTCAGCCTTTATACAGTCTGTATTCAGCCTTTATACAGTCTGTATTCAGCCTTTATACAGTCTGTATTCAGCCTTTATACAGTCTGTATTCAGCCTTTATACAGTCTGTATTCAGCCTTTATACAGTCTGTATTCAGCCTTTATACAGTCTGTATTCAGCCTTTATACAGTCTATGTATTCAGCCTTTATACAGTCTGTATTCAGCCTTTATACAGTCTGTATTCAGCCTTTATACAGTCTGTATTCAGCCTTTATACAGTCTGTATTCAGCCTTTATACAGTCTGTATTCAGCCTTTATACAGTCTGTATTCAGCCTTTATACAGTCTGTATTCAGCCTTTATACAGTCTGTATTCAGCCTTTATACAGTCTGTATTCAGCCTTTATACAGTCTGTATTCAGCCTTTATACAGTCTATGTATTCAGCCTTTATACAGTCTGTATTCAGCCTTTATACAGTCTGTATTCAGCCTTTATACAGTCTGTATTCAGCCTTTATACAGTCTGTATTCAGCCTTTATAGTCTATGTATTCAGCCTTTATACAGTCTGTATTCAGCCTTTATACAGTCTGTATTCAGCCTTTATACAGTCTGTATTCAGCCTTTATACAGTCTGTATTCAGCCTTTATACAGTCTGTATTCAGCCTTTATACAGTCTGTATTCAGCCTTTATACAGTCTGTATTCAGCCTTTATACAGTCTATGTATTCAGCCTTTATACAGTCTATGTATTCAGCCTTTATACAGTCTGTATTCAGCCTTTATACAGTCTGTATTCAGCCTTTATACAGTCTGTATTCAGCCTTTATACAGTCTATGTATTCAGCCTTTATACAGTCTGTATTCAGCCTTTATACAGTCTGTATTCAGCCTTTATACAGTCTGTATTCAGCCTATAAAAACAGTTACGGCTGTTAATGTCTTGTGTTCTGTGTCTCTGGGCAGATTTCAGAGCATCATGATGATGTCATCAGGATTATCTGGTTTGAAGACTACACATTTCTTAAAATAAAGCTGTTAGAAGCTGGGGGAGTTTAAAGATGTAGGAGTTTCCAGGCAGGGTCTCAACAAAAAGAGAAGAAAAATCAGAAACATTAAGAAGCTGCATGAAGACAAAGAACCAGCAGGAAGCATCAAAGATCCAATGTTTCCATACAGAGGTGAAATCTAATTAAGTACATTTACTCAAGTACTGGACTTAAGTACAATTTTGAGGTACTTGTACTTTACTTGAGTATTTATATTATATGTAACTTTATACTTCTACTCCACTACATTTTAAAGGGAAATATTATACCTTTTACTGCACTACCTTTTGTACTTTAGTACATTAAGGAGTTAAAATGAGCAAAATAAAAAAATTACAAATTTACAAAAACACCGCTTACATAAATGCATCAATACAAATAATCCCATAATATATGTAGAATATATTATTGTTATATATTATTATATTATAATATATTTAGAATATATTATGTGGGTCCATTCTGCATAATGAGTACTTTTACTTTTGATACTTTAAGTACTGTTGATGCTGTTGATACATTTGTACTTTACTTCAGTAAGTTTTGAATGCAAAACTTTTACTTGTAGTGGAGTAATTTCACAGTGTGTATTAGTACTTTTACTTCTGAATACTTTTTCCACCAGTGGAGGTAATAATGACCCAACAAGCTCTTTGGTTATTTGTTGGTTCTACTCAGATGTTTGATGTGTTTGAGGCTCTATAAGCTGAGCTAATATAATATAACTACTCCACATCATCATATTAAACTAGCGCTAAACTCAAAATCAGCTTCTAAAACCCAACGGCTCCTCTTGTTTAAATCAGGTTCAGTTGGTTCTGCGTCTTGAGCTAAAAAGGTAAATAAAGGCTGCAGCACCATGTACTCAGTGATGTTTGTTTACTAGATAAAACCTCTTTAAAACACAATGGACACTGTGTTTGGAGGAGAAATAACCCACATGAGCTGTTGAGAAGAGCTGACCAAACCTTACACTGTAAAAAAATAATCTGTATAATATACAGAAAAATACCAGAAGCTGTGTTTGCCGATAGTTCACTGTGAAAAATACAGTGAGAATATATTACATATATAACTATATATAACTATATATATTATGGTATGCTTTTGGTGTATGGTGAAGAGTGTTTACTGTAGTCAAATGTCGACATCAGCAAAATCTGTAATTCAGACTGAATGATCCTTATAGTGCTTGTGACATTTCTTCATTCATTAATTTTAGCAAAATGTTTTTCATTTTATTACAGTAAAACTGTGTTTTCAACATTTTAATACAGTAAAAATTAATTAAAGTTTTACCGTTCCATGATTTATGGTCATTCAGTGTGTTTACGGAAATATACAATTTTATGGTCTATTTCTTTGGCAAATTGACAGTTTTACTGTAATTCCTAGTTAGCATCTATTTCACATTCACAGCATATTTTCTATACATTTCACTCAGTGAAAATACTTTTTTGTGAATTGTGAAGTGAATTAACTACAATCAAGGAAAAAAATATTAGACCACCCTTGTTTTCTCTTTGCTTTCTTGTTCATTTTAATAAAAAGATACATTTGTCATTTCTCATCAGAGTTTAATTTAAGAGCTGATATATAGCCATTTTCCATGTTTTTCTCAATAATGATTTTGGTTATTAGACAGAAAACCATATATACCATATATATATATATATATATATATATATATATATATATATGATATGTATGTATGATATGTATGATGTTCTGCTTGTTTTTTGTTTTTTCCATGTTGTAAGGCGACCTTGAGTGCCTTGAAAGGCGCCCTATTAAATAAAATGAATTATTATTATTATTATTATTATTATATACATATATAGATATCAGCTCTTAAATGAAACTCTGATGTAGCTTTAGTTGTACATGTAAGCATTAAAATGAACAAGAAAGTGAAGAAAACAATGGTCTAAAACATGTTTCAGTTACTGTATTCTGTGGCAAGTAAAACAAAACAAATAAAAACATTATTAAATAAACATTTTCATGTGTAAAGCTGACTTCCGGTCTAGTTCCAGCAGCTTGACGCTCCAGCGGTAGAAACAGAAACAGGCTGCGGGTTCTGAGTGATGATGGAGGACTGACAGGAACCATGATAATAAACAGTCTGGTGGAACGGTTCCACTAATAAAGAACCAGAGGAACATTAGAGACGA
The DNA here is from genome assembly GCF_030273125.1 of Centropristis striata. NCBI lineage: Eukaryota > Metazoa > Chordata > Actinopteri > Perciformes > Serranidae > Centropristis > Centropristis striata. The sequence continues at coordinate 134,471 of NC_081522.1, read as the reverse complement.
GACACCTGAACCTGAACCTGAACCTGTCCTCCTCTCTAGCGGACCGACAGGCTCCATGGAGCCGCTGCACCATTAAAGGACCAGAAGGATCTGAGTCCAGCGGGGGCCGGGCGGCCCCTGGTGGGGCTCCGGAGTCCTGCTGCCGGTACCGGGACACAGACACACCGGGGACATACACTCAGCACTACACCTGGTCCCACTGAGTCCCACTGAGACCAGTTTACTGGGAAGAGAAACAGGGAAATCAGTATTTTTCCTGCTGAAACTCCCCTCAGGCCCTAGGCTACATGTCTAAACAGAAAGCATGAGCCGAAACGAGTGGTGGAAGAAGATCTTTACTGCAGTAAAAGTACTAATACACACTGTGAAATGACTCCACTAGTAAAAGTCCTGCAGTCAAACCTGAAGTAAAGGTGCAAAAGTATCAGCATTAATTAACCCTTTATCAGGCAAATAACTATATTTGGTAACTTCAGGTAATATTTCCAGAAAAAGGTTGCAAATTTACTAGATTAAAGTGGCAAATCTGCGCGAAAAAAGTAGCAGATTTACGAGGGAAAAAAAATGGGAAAAAAGCAACTTTTTTCTCCCAGATTCACCACTTTAAATCTCATAAATCTGCGCATTTTTTCTCGCGAATTTGCCACTTTAATCTCGTTAACTTTTTTCTCAAAACATTATTTCCGTATGTTTTTTTTTACACATTCTGGCTGTATGTAATATCCTCCAATATTCTCTAGGGTTGAAATTTGGAATTTGCAAGTATTTCTATGAGTGTCCTATTAAGGGTTAAAGTATCAAAAGTAAAAGTATTCACTCTGCAGAATGGACCTACTCAGATTGTTCAAAATTAAAATCATACAATATTATTATTGCATGATTTTAATGCTTGATGCATGTATGTAAGCTTTAATTTACTGTTGTCCAGGTAGGGGTTATTTGAACTACTTATACTTTTATGTGGTTTAATGAATAAAGATGTATAATTACTTTAAATGTTTTATGTTTTTTCATGTTAAATCTCAACCTGTTACTAAACTAAAGCTGTCAGTTAAATCTAGTCCAGTAAAAAGAACAATATTTGCCTCAAAATGTAGTGGAGTAGAAATATAAAGTTACATACAATGGACATATAAAGTAAAAGTACAAAAGTATCAGTATCAAAAATGTACTCAAAGTATCAAAAGTAAAAGTACTTGTTATTGGAATGAACTCAGACTGTTTTCTATATTCTAAATATATTAGCTGAGTCAGTAAATTCTTATAAATCACTTCTTAAAACAAACTTTTATAGACTTGCTGTTATGTAACTGCTTTCTATCTCACCACTCTGATTTACTTCTTCACTTTTTACTTCTTTTTTAAACACCTTTTATTTTCTGTGTATCTGAGAATATCTTGTTATTGTCTCTTATTGTTTTTCTTTTAATGTAAGAATAGTTTTCAGCCTCATGGGATCATTCTGGTGATTAACTCTGTTGAAGCACTTTGTAAACTGCTGTTTTTAAAAGGTGCTATATAAAATAAATAAAGTTATTATTATTATTATTATTATTATATAGCTTATTTGTATTGATGCTTTTACGTAAGCAGCATTTTCATTTTGTAAAGACAGGGCTCATTTAATTACTTAATATACTGTTATAAGATTTAATAAAAAAAACTTTTAATTGATCATATATTTTATGTCAAATCTCGACCTAAAAAGTAACTAAAGCTATCAGATAGTGTGGTAAAAAAAGTGTAGAAAGTAAAAGTGTAGTAAAAAGTAGAATATTTGCCACAAAATGTAGCGCAGTAGAAGTAAAACGTAAAATGGAAATACTTAAGCAAAGTACAAGTAGCTCAAAAATGTACTTAAGTACAGAACTTGAGTAAATGTACCTAGTTATCTTCCACCAGGCTGTGGCTCAGTTGGTAGAGTGGTCACTCACGGATCGGAGGGTTGGTGGTTCGATCCCCGACCATGGCAGCTACATGTCCAAGTATCCTTGAGCAAGATACTGAACCCCAGAATGCTCCTGATGCTGCGTTCATCAGTGTGAGAATGAATTCCTGCTGGTGGCAGGTGGCAGCGTTTAGGGGCCTCTGCCACCAGGATGAATGTGTGAAAGGGTGAATGAGTCAGTCTGTAGAGTAAAGAGCTTTGAGTGGTCACAAAGAGACTAGAAAAGAGATTTATAAGGTCCAGATCCGTTTACCACCACTGGGCTAAACCTGCACAGAGGGAGGGTTAGGAGGACTTTAGTTAGTGTTAGTGTGATGGCCACAGCCATAAATGTCGGTAACCCTCAGCACTCACACATTAGTTTATAGTTAAGTTTTGTTGTATTTTGGTTCATACACATTATACATTCAGTTAACTAATTGGTCTACATTTGTTTAACATACTAACTTACTATTCAAATAAATCACACAGATTTTTTGTTTCATACAACACACTTTATTTTAACAGTTCATTAGTTTTCTATTTGAGGCGCGCAATTATTAATTTTGTTTGGTTAGTAGAATGGTTACTCTTGTGTTTATTATGGGCTGATCACTATATAAGTTCCCTCTAGTGTTTATTATGGGCTGATCACCCACTATATCAGTTCCCTCTAGTGTTTATTATGGGCTGATCACTATATAAGTTCCCTCTAGTGTTTATTATGGGCTGATCACCCACTATATAAGTTCCCTCTAGTGTTTATTATGGGCTGATCACCCACTATATAAGTTCCCTCTAGTGTTTATTATGGGCTGATCACTATATAAGTTCCCTCTAGTGTTTATTATGGGCTGATCACCCACTATATAAGTTCCCTCTAGTGTTTATTATGGGCTGATCACTATATAAGTTCCCTCTAGTGTTTATTATGGGCTGATCACCCACTATATAAGTTCCCTCTTGTGTTTATTATGGGCTGATCACTATATCAGTTCCCTCTTGTGTTTATTATGGGCTGATCACTATATCAGTTCCCTCTTGTGTTTATTATGGGCTGATCACCCACTATATAAGTTCCCTCTTGTGTTTATTATGAGCTGATCACCCACTATATAAGTTCCCTCTAGTGTTTATTATGGGCTGATCACCCACTATATAAGTTCCCTCTTGTGTTTATTATGGGCTGATCACTATATCAGTTCCCTCTTGTGTTTATTATGGGCTGATCACCCACTATATAAGTTCCCTCTTGTGTTTATTATGAGCTGATCACCCACTATATAAGTTCCCTCTTGTGTTTATTATGAGCTGATCACCCACTATATAAGTTCCCTCTTGTGTTTATTATGAGCTGATCACCCACTATATCAGTTCCCTCTTGTGTTTATTATGGGCTGATCACCCACTATATAAGTTCCCTCTTGTGTTTATTATGGGCTGATCACTATATAAGTTCCCTCTTGTGTTTATTATGAGCTGATCACCCACTATATAAGTTCCCTCTAGTGTTTATTATGGGCTGATCACTATATCAGTTCCCTCTTGTGTTTATTATGGGCTGATCACCCACTATATAAGTTCCCTCTTGTGTTTATTATGAGCTGATCACCCACTATATAAGTTCCCTCTAGTGTTTATTATGGGCTGATCACCCACTATATTAGTTCCCTCTAGTGTTTATTATGGGCTGATCACTATATCAGTTCCCTCTTGTGTTTATTATGGGCTGATCACCCACTATATAAGTTCCCTCTTGTGTTTATTATGAGCTGATCACCCACTATATCAGTTCCCTCTTGTGTTTATTATGAGCTGATCACTATATCAGTTCCCTCTTGTGTTTATTATGAGCTGATCACTATATCAGTTCCCTCTAGTGTTTATTATGAGCTGATCACCCACTATATAAGTTCCCTCTAGTGTTTATTATGGGCTGATCACTATATCAGTTCCCTCTTGTGTTTATTATGGGCTGATCACCCACTATATAAGTTCCCTCTTGTGTTTATTATGAGCTGATCACCCACTATATAAGTTCCCTCTAGTGTTTATTATGGGCTGATCACTATATAAGTTCCCTCTAGTGTTTATTATGGGCTGATCACCCACTATATTAGTTCCCTCTAGTGTTTATTATGGGCTGATCACTATATCAGTTCCCTCTTGTGTTTATTATGGGCTGATCACCCACTATATAAGTTCCCTCTAGTGTTTATTATGGGCTGATCACTATATCAGTTCCCTCTAGTGTTTATTATGGGCTGATCACTATATAAGTTCCCTCTTGTGTTTATTATGGGCTGATCACTATATCAGTTCCCTCTTGTGTTTATTATGGGCTGATCACCCACTATATAAGTTCCCTCTAGTGTTTATTATGGGCTGATCACTATATAAGTTCCCTCTTGTGTTTATTATGGGCTGATCACTATATCAGTTCCCTCTTGTGTTTATTATGGGCTGATCACTATATAAGTTCCCTCTTGTGTTTATTATGGGCTGATCACTATATCAGTTCCCTCTAGTGTTTATTATGAGCTGATCACCCACTATATAAGTTCCCTCTTGTGTTTATTATGGGCTGATCACTATATCAGTTCCCTCTAGTGTTTATTATGAGCTGATCACCCACTATATAAGTTCCCTCTAGTGTTTATTATGGGCTGATCACCCACTATATCAGTTCCCTCTTGTGTTTATTATGGGCTGATCACCCACTATATAAGTTCCCTCTTGTGTTTATTATGGGCTGATCACCCACTATATTAGTTCCCTCTTGTGTTTATTATGGGCTGATCACTATATCAGTTCCCTCTTGTGTTTATTATGGGCTGATCACTATATCAGTTCCCTCTAGTGTTTATTATGGGCTGATCACCCACTATATTAGTTCCCTCTAGTGTTTATTATGGGCTGATCACCCACTATATTAGTTCCCTCTAGTGTTTATTATGGGCTGATCACCCACTATATTAGTTCCCTCTAGTGTTTATTATGGGCTGATCACCCACTATATTAGTTCCCTCTAGTGTTTATTATGGGCTGATCACCCACTATATAAGTTCCCTCTAGTGTTTATTATGGGCTGATCACTATATCAGTTCCCTCTTGTGTTTATTATGGGCTGATCACCCACTATATCAGTTCCCTCTTGTGTTTATTATGGGCTGATCACCCACTATATAAGTTCCCTCTTGTGTTTATTATGGGCTGATCACTATATAAGTTCCCTCTTGTGTTTATTATGGGCTGATCACTATATAAGTTCCCTCTTGTGTTTAGTCATCAGGTCTGTTTGTCTTCTGTTAGTTTGTTCAGTTGACCGTTATACAGTTTTGTTAGTTTGACCTCTTTTATGGGCCCAATTCTTTATTACTTTGTTTGAAAATGTTGTTGCTTTATACTTTGAGTAAATAAAAACCCTTTTTTGACCTGTTGTCCTCATTGCTGACTGACTCGGTCCCTCACAGTTAGCGTTAGCGTTAGCGTTAGGGTTAGGAGGCTTGGAGAACTTCTCTCAGTGGCTTGCATACATTTCAAATAATGAAAAAACAAAACAAAACAGTGTTGTCTCGACTTTTGCTGATGCCTGCCAAATGCAGATATTTATCATTGAAAAAATACCCAGTCATTATTAGATAAAACCATCGCTGATAGAGGACCTGTGCTCCTCAGCAGGAAGCAGCCAGAGCTTGGAGTTCTCCACTGAGAGGAAATGACCATATTAGGACTGGTTAAATAAATTAACTGTAGTTTTTACTCAGTAGTTCCAGACAAGCTGCTGTTGAGATGGGAAGGAAAAGGTATGAATGGTGAAAATGGTGCTATAGACTACAATTCTACAATGTCATTGTTATTAGTAGTTTAGTTGGTGATGTTTGGTTGTTAGGTGAAACAGACCTGAGCTGATCACTGTTTATAGTCCCTGTTATTGGTTCTTGGTTAGGTCAGTTGGAGGTTCTGTTAATTAGCTTCAGTTGAAACATTTTACAAAAGAAGATAAAGATCTGGGCCTGTAAAAGACGTCATTTGCTTACTTTTCGGGTAAATAAAACCCTAAAAAATTTGAAACTCACCTGTGACTCCTGGTGCCTAGCTATGCCGTGCTAACATACGGCCTAAATAAACAGTTAGCACTTTAGCCTCACAGCCAGAAGGTCACAGGTTCGACTCCCGCTGCTGCTCTTCTGTGTGGAGTTTGCATGTTCTCCCCATGTCAGTGTGGGTTCTCTCAGGGTTCTCCTGCTTCCTTAAACGGTCCAAAAACATGCACTGAGGTGACACAAAATGTGCCCGTAGGAGTGAATGAGAGCGTGATGGCCTGTCTCTGTGTGTCAGCCCTGTGATCGTCTGGAGACTTGTTGAGGATAATGAATTAGTTATTAATAATTAAACACCTGTAGATGACATGTTTATCAATAAAGACAACAGCAATGAAGCAAAAGATCTTTTTTAATTCAAAGTGAATCTTGACATAGTACACCATCAATTCATAATTTGACACTCACCAATAAGAGTCACCAAGAAGGAACCCGCTTTGTGTGACCAGGAACATAAGGCTTGATCACGTTAACTCACTGAGAACTAGAGGGAAAGAAGGACCGCCAGCTGGTCAGACACATTAAACACCAAACAGAATCACTTCCCAGTCCTCAGAAGGTGGATATTGCACAGTGCAGTTGCTACATGTCAAACTAGTGTAGCATTAAGAATAGAATAAAATCAAAAATAAAATCATAAAGCCACACAGAAGATCTACAACATATTCAGAACAGTAACAGTTTCAATTAGCAATCATGTCTACATATTGTGTCTAAATACAAGAACCAGATAATTAGAGAGCTGTGGTACAAAATCTACCGAAAATCTCTCTTAGGAGTCAAATTTATCCATTTTTTTCTCAGCTCAGAACCCGAATGAGACGTTCACACCCATGATTGTTAAGATGGACATTTAGTTATGAGGACCCAGTAAAGCAGGCCTTCACTTCCTAAAGCAGATGAGAAGCTTTCACCTGATAAACAGACTAGAGCCAATCTTTATATACTGACAAAAAACCCAAATGTGTTGACGTATTTACAGTCCTAAGGCCTGCTGTGTGACTTAAGGCTGCTGGGCTCTGTGTGCTTGTTGAGGGTCATATCGGGGACCGTGTGACGCTCTGGGGACGTCACTGAGGACGACGTGTTCATCTCATTAGAGGTGCTGAGCTACAGAAAGAACAGAATCAACGAGAGGCTGCACACCACAGGGTTAAAAAATAAAATAAAATAAAATAAAATAAAAGAAAGTCCTTAAAGTAAAGTACAGATGACACACACACACTGATAAGGCTGACGGAGAGCTGAACAGAGCTTCCTCTCTTTGTCTAAGCATCAACACAGTCGCATATTAGACACTAAATACACACTATTACTGAAGCAACGTAGCAAAAACCATTACAATGTAATACATTGAGAGCAGCACCATGTTAAAGAACACATGCTCAGCTTGTCAAGATCCTTAAAACAAGATATTCTGTTATTACTAGATACCAGATTATTTACCTTTATCTTGTTATATCCCAAAATGTTCATATCATTTCATAAAATCTGCATATCTTGGTTCAATGCTGTTCCAGGATCTAGTAAAACAAAGTGAGCAGAGTCTTTTAGTCATGGTGGAAGCAGAACGCTGCTGTAGATGAGGACCAGACAACTTTGGAGCTAAACTTGATTGATGGATAAAGCCTTTTAGAAAGAAGCCCTGACTAAAACACATGGTGATATCTATCTATGGTAATAGCTGCATACAAGAACTACCAACATCCCAATAACAAGATGAGAGGGAATTCTGTGGAGCCATTTAGAAATGCAACAAATAACTCAGAAGTCTGGAGATCCACAAATACATTCACGGTGTAGAATAAAGCTTTGCATGTGATTATTCAGGCCGTGTCTCTGAGTCCTGCACCGTGTTCCTGGTGAGTCAACACAACATCCCTGACTTTTACTTTCTTAGGATTCTGTTAAAAAAAAAAAAAAAGATTGTTTCCAGACATCTTAAGTCTAACAAACAAACAAACAACTTTGGGGTTTGGTGATGTGTAAAACAGGAGCTGATCCCCTTTAAAAGAAAGGAAACTCGTCTACAAATGTCCCGACTGCTTTGATATCAAACGTCCTCTACAGCCATTTGTTTGATAAAGGCACTAGTTGTACAGTACGAAGAGCTGAAATACACTCTGAGAACGGAAATAAAAGCCATGTCATCAGAAGAAAACGAGAAAAAACCATAATACGAATAATCAACGACACACTGGTTACAGAATCCAACAGTGAACCCAGCCTACGTCTGAAATACTGATGCTAATGCACAAAACACACACGCACACGCACACACACACACACACACACACACACACACACACACACACACACACACACACAAACCAAAAAGCAACAGAATAAAAAAGAAAACTCATTAACTTCCATTACAGCAGTTTACAATCACTTCAAAACAACAAAGCCAATATACAGAGGCACTAGCATATAGGAATAGCATTCAATATACTATATATATATAAAAACCCACTTCTAGTGTATCTAGTCATCAGAACTACAATACAAAAGAGAGAATGCAGGCTAGAATGAGATTATTCCTCTAAATTCACAGCTACGAAGTGGCAGATAATCAGTACATAGCAGCTTATTATCTATACATTCCAAATACAATTTGCCAAACATAGCTCAGAAAAATAAAACCTCAACCTCATCTTTAAAATAGAGATCTCACAATATATTCCAATGCTGATAACTGCAACAGTATGCTGGAGGTGAAGGAGAAATAGTATTGACCATGCTTCAGAAATGATTAATGAACAGTCTTTGGTGCTGATTGGAGTAAAATACCAGCTGATATGACAGTAAAGACGCAGCTCTACACACTGGGAATCAAGAAACACAAAAACCCAAAGAAATAAATCAAGGCTATGCATCCACCCTGAAGGAATGTATCAAAACTGACAGGCTTCAATACATGGACAAAAAGTTCACACAAATATTAGAAACAATTACCAACACACCTCTAACACTCGTAGCCCAGCAATGATACTGGAAGTTCATATTCCAACACTGAGAAGCTTTTCAAAGTAAAGACATAAAACAATCTTTAAGTCTATGCCACTCCCAAAAACTAAAACATTAAATGCATTAATGCAAGTCTAGCCTAAATGCAAAATAAAACACAGCAACCCAGAGGCTATCTAGATTGTATTGCAGTTACAGTAAACAGTGACAATACTGTTATGAATTAAGTACTATAGTGAATAGAAATCGATTATCAAAATATCAAATCACTCTTTATGTACATAAAAAGCTCATTCAGTCAAAGCCCTAAATGTGCAGCCTCTAGCTAAAGTAAATCATACTCTGAGTTAGAAAGCAAACTGAAGTCCAACATTAGCATAACCATTAGCATTATTTATCCAATAAGCCCATCATATTCAGAGTCTGAGGGTTAAGTGCTGCAAGCCCATTTAAATGTACAATCTATAAACTCCTGAAGTAACGTAGACTCTGGTTAAGGCACTAGGCGTGGCAGCAGTAAGCTCCGCCTCCTGGTAACACACACTGGGATGGCTTCACACACACTGAGCGGCTAGCACATGCTACAAGGCAACACAGATAAAGGTGGTGGAGCAGCACCCTGACACCAACCACCATAATGATTCTCCGCCTCAGATTACCTTAATCATCTTCTCAACAACACAGGACAGGAGGAGATGTGCAAAGACACATTCTGGATTCTAACTTCCTTATCGTCTTCTTCTGTGATTTCATTCTCTCATAAAGCTCTGCAGTGATCCTCCATCACTGTTTCCTCTGCAGGAAGTCTCTCAGAGCTGAATTACTCTGATAATCAAACACAATCAGCTCAGATCACAGCTGAATCTCTTTGTCCCCAATAAAACAACATCTTCAGCGTTGTAACTTTAGTTTTTCTTCCTCGTCCTCTATGATACATGGTGGTCTTCCTCCCTCGTCTTCCTCACCTCTAGTGTCCGTTCTGAGCTCTGCTGCCCCGCCCCGCCCAGGTGGCCGCCCCGCTCCACTTCCCGTTGGCCCTCCTCAGCAGCAGGAGGTGCTGGGGTGCGCTCCTGCTCCTCAGATATAGGAGAACTGGGGGTGGTGGCTGAGCTTGGTGGGGCTCAGGGGGAAGCCGCTGAAGGCGGCTGGGGACGCCATGTAGGGGTGCGGGGGGGGGAAGGGGGGCTTGAAGGGGTGGGGGTGGTGGGCGTAGGCGGGCTGGTGGTGGGGGTGCATGGTGGGGGAGGGGAGGAGCCTGTGGGGGTGTCCAGGGTGGGCGGGGCCCAGGCCCAGGGTCACCTGGTGAACTATAGCGCCTCCTGGGGGGTGGGACAGCCCATAGCTGTGCTGCAGCAGGGGGGGCGGGGGGGGGGCGAGAGGGCAGGATGGGGTGGGGGTGGTGGGCGGCGGGGGGCGGGTAGGACAGCAGGGTGTGTGTGTGCAGGCCCTGGCTGTGTGTGGAGGTGTGTGTGGGGCTGCTGTGGGGCAGGTGAGTGAAGGTGTGTGTGTGGACCGTGGGGGGGATGAAGGCGTGCGGCCGCAGAGGACCAAAGTTCCCGTTCCACTCTTTGGTGCCGAGGGGCGAAGCGTACGGCGCCACCTGCAGGACACAACACAGGATTACATATAACACATATATACATATATACATATACATATATATGTTAGACACCTGAGGCGCCACCTGCAGGACACAACACAGTATTACATATAACACACACATATATAGAACAGACTGTTAGACACCACGGCTCTACAGGCTCTGGAGGAACAGTTACACATTCTGGGAAATAAACATTCTCCTTCTTGTTGAGAATGTAAAGTTCTCAGCTCCAGACTGTCAACAACCAGAGCAGACATTAACAGCAGAGGGGGAAAACATTGATACAGCGTAGGATCACAATATTTGGGTGGAAATATTGTATCGATACCGCCAAGAATTGATATTTAGCGCCAGAATTTTCACTCAGGCCGTAGCGGGCTGACTTTAGTAATAAACTGGAGACATCATATGAAACTAGAAGATCTGAGGAACCTATAGGCATCGTGTGCATCAGGATATCATGCCCGGAATTTGTTAAAATAACGCTACAAAGCTATGAGGGCTTTAGCGACATGCTAAAGACAACGGAAACAGGTTTGTGACTGTTGAATTATTTTACAGACAGCCATATGGAAGCTATTCAGAGCAGTGGAGCTTAAAGTTGAGGAAAGTTTGATAAAATGCTGCAGTTGTTGTCGTCCAACATGTTAGATATCAGCTCAGTTTGACTGGATACTTTGTTGGTCAGTCTGTTTGACTCTCATTGTGGAGGAAAAAAATACTTTTTTTGTGGTGACTAAAGTATGGGGTGAAATGGAATCGTGGGGCCGATACGCTGATTCACTCCTCTATTAAAGCTGGTGATGACCTGAGATATTTATACAGTCTGTGGTTGGAGCTCACTGGTCCAGGTGGGCGGGTCAAAAAGTGACGAGGTTATTACATACATAGCCATTTTGTTTAATCGTCTGTCTTCCACCTTCTCTTTCTCTCTTTTTTCACCACCAAGGCTTTTAATATTTCTTCTCTTATCCGTGTCTTGAACTCTTATCTGCTGCAGTTCCCCAACCAGAACTTTTTCTTTTGACATTTTTGCTGCTATTCAAATATAAAGTGTTAATGCTTTCACTTTTTATCTAATTGGAATATACAGGTCTGATGCTGATGTGTAAAGGTTCATGCTGTCACAGCTGTTGACAGACTTTAACAGATCAACTTTTAAATGTTTTTAATGGAATTTAGGTCGATCCCGCTGTGCAATGCAGGACAATCTCAATGCTGATTAGAAATGTTTTGCTTGAGTTGAAAATTAATGAATAAATGAATAATTTCATGGATATGCACATTGTTTTGGTTTGGACAGAGATCCACTTCCTGCTGCTGTCAGTCTCAGCGCTACATGAAGCTAACTGAAGAGTGTCCTCATAATAATAATCCTAATAAGAGTGTATCAATGTTCTCATCCAACCCTCGGTGCAAACATCCCAAAATACTGAACAATTCCTTTAAAAGTCCCTGTCTGGGGTTTGAACAATGATTACATTCTCATCAAAGCAGAAAAGATAATCATCTGCAACATATGGAACAGAATACTGTTTATAGTAACAGACCAGCTAATTATACTGCTGCTCAGATAAAAATGTCCTCACACTCTCTCACTATTATTCACCATTAGACTGAACTGTTCTGCTCCTGCATAACCTGTCATAACCCTTCATAAGACAGAAGAACTGACCTGTCCAAAGCCCAGCGGGTGCTGCTGCTGCTGCTGCTGCTGGCCGGCCACTTTCTGCTGCCGGGACATGAGGGGGGCGGAGGGCAGGAGGGGGAAGGAGGAGGGGGTGCTCTGCTGCCCCACGAGGCTGCAGCGCCCTTTGGACCGGGACCAGGACTCTGAGACTGGAACAGAGAGGAGACAGACGGGAGTCAATAAGGACAAAGATCCTGCAGAAATAGATGTTTAGCATGTTTAGTCCACATGGCCTGCAAGACCAGAGGCAGGGAAGAAGACTCCAAAGACTCCAAACAACAAAGAAGCATGCACACAAAACAAAGATCATAAACTCAGATACTTTTGTTCCAATAAAGAGAATATGAAAGGGTTCTTTTAATATATATTCCCAGATAGAACTTCAGTTATGGATGTGAAACAGTTTTCCACAACCAAGGACCTGACAGTCCATCCGTCTGACTACTGGGAATATTTCAAATACTTTAAATAATAATTTAAAATAAATGAACAAGATGGCTCCAGGCATGGCAGCTGAGGGTGAACTACCCCAGGCCTGGGTCAAAGGTCAGACCCTAACCCAAACACATCACTGTGCTGCATAGCGGGGTTAGCCTTGTTGCTCTGCCATGTTTCTACAGGAGCCCAGAGGTGATGAACCACACACTGGCTCTACAGGGGCCTTGGGGTTTTTTGCGTTACCTTAATGGCCCCGTAGGTTCTCTACACTTGCAAAGGGAGAGGTGAGAGACGGAGCATTAAGCTTTAATAATGCCACTCTGTTGGACTTGACATTGCAAAATGAACTATAAATCGGCAAGCACAGAATCTTAAGATGTGTGCAGAGCAGCTCTACTAGGCAGACACAAGCTCAACAGAGGCTAAAGAACATATGAGGTGACTGGTCCTAGCTGGTTTCAAAAGTCTGAGCACACTACCACAGACAAAGTATTTTTAGGTTGAGATTGAGAAATGCAAATATGAATTTGGGACACAGCTGCAGTCAAAACATGAGGCCAGATAAACAAAAACAGCCTGTGTATGTTTCACAGTCAAAGGAGAACTTAAAACATCTAACAAATACTGAAACTTAACAGCTATATTCTGGAAGTTTACCCAAGAATGTGGCTGCATTCAAGTATGGTACGTAATTAGCTGTAATACCACAATAGATAAAGCCAGTTGTTCAGGTGTTGACACGTCTTACTCTTTCTAGAAACTTGCTCTAGATCAACAACATGCTGGCCACAGAGAGGAACCATTAAATACTGCAGAGGCCTGCCACTCCTTCTGGAAGAGGCTTATATTATATTATATTATATTATATTATATATTATAGCAGGGACCCTTAAACAGCTGCAGATGAAATGTCTGAGATAGTGGTGTGGAGGAATGACAATTAAGATCTTTATGGCCTCAGTGTAACTGTAACTGCTGCTGTTATAGACTCAAACATGACTTTCACTGTTTTCTGACAGTAACTGAACACAGAATAATAAAGCTTGATAGTAAAGTTGGGGAAAGAGAAAGAAACAGATTTGTTGGCACTCACAAAAAGTCATCTGAGCAGCAAAGTTGCTCTTTAGACTCTGATCTGAATCAGTTTTAAGTTCACTCCACCATTTACTAAATTAATATCTGGGGTGAACTAAAAGTGGAAACTGACTCAGATCAGTCTGAGGACAACTGTTGCTGCATGTTAAACCAGCAGAGAACGCTCCGACTCAACACCAGAATAATGCATCTGCTTTCCCTCCACTCTAACAGACAGGTCGTCATGTTCACCAGCTCTGTTTGATTTACTCTGGTGGAAGGAAACACTTCTTCCACTTCTTTTACTGTTTCTGCAGCAGAACATGCAGGTGTTGTCTGGTAAGGATTGTTTCAGATACTTAAACTGCAGCTAAGATATTAATTTGAAGGGTTGGTGAGTCACTTAAGGGATTAACGGGATAGAAAATTAAATGATTTCACTCAATACTCAAAATCCTCCATCAGCCAAGCTGATGAGAAGAGCTTCTATCACTTCCTGCCAGCTTCAAAATTAATCAAAACCTGCTTTGCTCTGGAACAACTGGTTCACTGGAGCTTACACTGGATGACTGTAAATGATGAACACATGTGTAAAATGAGCTATTCCTAACACATTTTATTTCTTGGAAACTACTACTTTGATGGAGGGAAAGCCTAACAGAGGACTCTCAGGTAATGTTAGCATTGCCTGCAGTAGATGCATGTTGGAGGTGTTGGTGCAGTGAAGCCGGTTCTCTGTTGGAGTCTGTTATCACCTGTTAAAGCCTCTATGAGCCACTAGGGGGCGGTAAGCCCCTACTGCTGCCATATGACCTGCAGAGCATACACCGCCACAACAGACAGACTTCATCACAGGAGGAAGACCAGGAAACTTTTCTCTGTGTTAGTACATTTACAGAGGAGCATCAATTTCTCTTAGCTTGAATAAAAAATAATGAATCACACACTTTTCTTCATACCTATAAAAATCAACAGAAGTCATACAGTATTAGGGCTGGGCCATATGGACCAAAAGTCATATCCTGGTATATTTAGGCTGAATATCTATAAACGATATATATCCCAATATTCTTATCGCAACATGAGAGCTTCTCAGTAGCAGCCCCCAGACTCTGGACCTGCCTCCCCCTCCACATTCGTGCAGCGCAGTCACTAAATGTTTTTAAATCCCACTTAAAAACCCTCCTCTTTTCTCTTGCCTTCGATTAAAGTTTTTTTTTTCTCCTCTGGCAAGTGCTAGGGAATAGTGTCCCCTAGTAATCCCACAGTGCTTTTAAAAAATATCCCATCTTCTTTTAATTTTTTTTTTTTTTTTTCTTTGTTACCTTTGTCAATTCTGTATTTTATTGCACTTTCTTGCACTTTTATGTGAAGCACTTTGGTGCAGCTCAGCCGTCTGTAAATGCGCTATATAAATAAATCTGACTTGACTTGAGCAAATGTTCATGTGTGTGTGTGTGTGTGTGAGAAGAAAACTTTGAACATTTAGAACCTAAATTAATTAATCTGGTGCACTTCAAGGTTTTTAATAAAGAAATATGAGCAGTTCACCAAAACAAATACTGCATAACTGAAAAACTGCATTTCTTGCATTGACTGAAATTGTTAACGAGATCAAATTACAAAATACTGTCAAAACTGTAAAGAGCTTTGAGTGGTTGCAAAGCGACTAGAAAAGCTCTATATAAGTGCAGGTCCATTTTATACTTTTTTTTTTTTTTTTCTCTCCGTCGCTAACTGTAATGCTGCCCTCTACCGGTCACATCCTGATCTAACTAACTAGGGTTTTTTGGTGTGTTTCTTTTATTTTTTAAACATGATTAAAAAAAAGAAAAGAAAAGAAAAACCCCCAAAAAATCCAAACCTTCTTTCAGTCAGAGGTCTTCAAGCCCTATCACATTTAAAAATATATAGGTATATTATTTATATGTATATATTGCCCAGCCTTAGTCAGTATATAAACATACAATGTGTTTCCTGAGAGAAGAGTAACATTTCCACTGACCGAGTCTCTGGCCTCGCTCCTCCATCTGGCTGTTGTTGTTCTGGACCCTCATTGGTGGAACCACCATGGTCCGGACGCCGCGGGGGCTCCGACCCTGCACCGCAGGGGAGGGGAGCGGCGCTACCATGGCAGCCAAAGGTGGACGGTTGTGGTGGTTGTTGTTGTCAAGGTAACGGTAGGGGCTGTTGCCACGCGGGGAGGTGGATGTGTCAGACGAGGGGGAACCCTCCACCGTGTCACAGCCGCTCTCATGGCCGTCGTCCTCAGACATGCTGACAACAGGACAGGGAGGGTTATTTATTTATTATTTATTATTTAAAATCACTTCCTTTGTTATTTGGACATACACTACCGGTCAAAAGTTTTAGAACGCCCCAATTTTTCCAGTTTTTTATTGAAATTCAAGCAGTTCAAGTCAAATGAACAGCTTGAAAGGGTCCAAAGGTAAGTGGTGAACTGCCAGAGGTAAATAAAAAAAGGTAAGCTTAACCAAAACTGGAAAATAATGTACATTTCAGAATTATACAAGTAGGCCTTTTTCAGGGAACAAGAAATGGGTTAACAACTTAACTCTATGGAGTCTTGGGCTATTTTGAATTCTTTTCATGTCTTTGTAAGTCATTTTGTCTCTTTTTTGGTCATTTTGTGTCTTTTTTTAGTCATTTTGTGTCTTTTGGTGTCTTTTTTTGGTCATTTTGTGTCTTTTTTTAGTCCTTTAGTCCAACATAAAATGTGATTTTGAATCTTTTTTTACTTTCAAAACACTATCATGCTCAATAAAGAATTTTAAATGTTGCAAATGTGCATTAATTTCAGAGTACACTGAGACATTAAACTGCATCATTTTCAATTAAATTCTGGAAAAGTTGGTGTGTTCTAAAACTTTTGACCGGTAGTGTATCTGAACTCTTCCACTAACCTGTTGGGCCTCTTGCAGGGGGAGACGGAGGGGCTGGACTGGAGGGAGTTGGAGGCGAAGGAGCTGGTGCTGAGGCTGCTGTCGGGGCTGCTGAGGGAACAAACTCTCTCCATGTTCACGCTGGTGTTCCTGCACGCCTCACACACACACTCCTCCTTACACCTACGGAGACCAAATGAAGCGTTGTTTTAGGAAGCAGAATGTAATACCGTATTTTCCGCACTATAAGCCGCAGCAGCTAAATTGAATGATGCGTACATATATAAGCCGCACTGGACTATAAGCTGCAGGTGTTTTAATGTTTAATTAGCATATGTAAGGGTTGGTGCTCAGAGGGGATTGTGGGGAAAGAGATGGCTGCTTGAGGAAGCTTCTTTTACAGCCAGACTGACTGTCTTTAACTTAAAAGCTGCATCATATGCATTTCTACCTTTGTTTTCCATAATGAGGGTTTGTGCATGAAAACTTCCTTTGCACAAACTATCTCGCTCTCGTAATCTCGTTCTGTCTCTCGTCCTGTCTCTCGTTCTGTCTCTCGTTCTGTCTCATTCTGTCTCTCGCTCTGTCTCTCCTTCTGTCTCTTGTTCTGTCTCTCCTTCTGTCTCTCGCTCTGTCTCTCGTTCTGTCTCTCGTTCTGTCTCTCGTTCTGTCTCTCCTTCTGTCTCTCCTTCTGTCTCTCGTTCTGTCTCATTCTGTCTCTCGCTCTGTCTCTCGTTCTGTCTCTCGTTCTGTCTCTTGTTCTGTCTCTCCTTCTGTCTCTCGCTCTGTCTCTCGCTCTGTCTCTCGTTCTGTCTCTCGTTCTGTCTCTCGTTCTGTCTCTCGTTCTGTCTCGTGTTCTGTCTCTCGTTCTGTCTCATTCTGTCTCTCGCTCTGTCTCTCCTTCTGTCTCTCGTTCTGTCTCTCCTTCTGTCTCTCCTTCTGTCTCTCGCTCTGTCTCTCGTTCTGTCTCTCGTTCTGTCTCTCGTTCTGTCTCTCCTTCTGTCTCTCGCTCTGTCTCTCGTTCTGTCTCTCGTACCGTCTCTCGTTCTGTCTCTCGTTCTGTCTCTCGGTTTCACTTTTACTTTATGGCGCTACCTGTTCCACTCTTTTCCGGCGCCCTGCCAGATCGGCTCGGGGTCCTTCGTCTGCCGCTGATTACGGCACGGCGACTCCAACAAACTAAGTAGCTTTCGACACAAATACACACAGACACGTGAAAAATAGCTTAAAAGTATCTGAAGGACCCCGAGCCGATCTGGTACTACACCTGCCTCCAGCTGTTCCTGCTGGCGGACCGGTCATAGAGCCCAGAGAGTTAAAGTTGGTGGACTGTAACCTGTAACATCCAGATTTAGGAGGTAACCTAGTGGCCGCTAGCTGGAAAAATCCATAGATTAGCCACACCGTTATATAAGCCGCAGAATCGAAAAATGGGGAAAAAGGCGCGGCTTATAGTCCGAAAATTACGGTAATTTGATGTTGGGACAGGTTTATTTTGGTGTGTGATGTCACTCACTCGTTGACGCGGCAGCTCTGCGGCTCTTCGTCCTCCTCGTCGGTCAGCTCGCTGCGGATGCTGATGACGCTGGCGGCGGGGCTCGGCGTGTCGCCCATCAGAACCGCCACGTCTCGCTGCTGCTGGCTGGACAGATCACGCTGGCTGTTCCCGTTGGGCACCACCTCTTTGAAGCAGCTCACCTCCTCCTCTGCATCGTTCTCCTCTTCCTCTGTGTTCTGGACTCTGGGCTGTGAGGTTTCCACCAGCGGCAGCTCCCTCTGAGGCGGCACCCTCCGAGCCACCGCCTGCTCCACAGCATGAGCCATCTTGGGGGTCCGACATGCTGATATGTGGATGTTGCTGGGGTGGGACAGGTTCCTGTTGACACAGCAGCTGATGGATCAGATATCATGAAAAAGGAAAGCGGTTTAACATCTCTACGGAGCAGAATCTCACCTGTTGTTGTGACTGTGTCTGTTCCTTTTATTTGCTGGCTGGGGCCAAACAACATGAGCTATGCCGATGTTGATGGGCTGGTGGGCAGACAGGGCTGGCATCTGATTGGTCAGGAGAGGCTGCTGCATCACGGAGGTGAAGTGGCTGTTTGGGGACACAATATTCTGTTAAAAGGTATCAAAAGAAAAACTATAAAGAGGTGCAAGGGATGCAGCCTCTGGCTCAAAGCATGATAGGAACAGATCATTGATGTAAGCACAAAATATACTAGAATAATATTACAACCACAGCTTTATACGAGATGGTTTAGTGATCATCATGCACATTTATAAATGCAAAAACACTGTTATAATCCTAAAACAGGAAATAGTTTTACCAGGAGTGTAACCATTTAAGAAATCATGTTGCAACAGAAATCCTGACACACTGAATGCAATCCAAAACATTTTGACATGTGGAAAGTCTTAAAAGAGGGAATTTCACAGAGTTCTAGCTTGTGTGAGTCAGAGCAGGGTGACTCACCCCCAGTCACTGATTCTCTGTGTTGTGGTGTCATTGGTGAGGGAGGAGGGAGGAGGAGGAGGAGGATGAGAGGGAGGAGGACCCACTGGAGTCATCTGTTGCCAGGCTGCAGGGACCAGGAGCTGCTGGCCCCGGGTGGACCAGGCCTGCTGCAGGGACAAACAGGACCACCAGGGATATTATTATTATTATTATTATTATTATATGATATCTGTTGGTCCCCACAGCTAGACTACACCAGAACAATGCAGGTCTGGATCTGTGTCTTACCTGAGCAATCACTCCTGGTCTCACTGGTAGGGGCTGGATGGGAGGGGCCTGAGTTACCATGGGAACAGAATACCCTGCTGGTTGGTTAAGGTTACCTTTAAAAAGAAGAAGAAGCATAAAACAAACGGTCATTCATGCAGCTCAGAAAGGCCACGGTTACATTAAACAGAAGCCGTGGCACCACTCAGTCTGGTTCTTTACATCGTCACCGTAAAACATCTAAAATATGCAATCAGCAAAATACAATCTCTCAAACTAATAAAAGCGTGTCATGTCATCAGTGCAGGATGCTTGACGTGTGCATACCTTGCATGGTGGGAGGACAAAGAAGGAGAGCAGGTGGGAAGGAGTCAGTGCACCCAAACTGACCATTCCCAGTTAGAGCGATCCCAGGATGCAACACTGATGGAGCCGACTGGTTTAAAGCCTGCAGGAGAAAGAGGACGGAGCAGCAGAAAACACAGCAGGATGAAAGAAAAGGGAAGAGAATATAGCAGAGAATAAGGAACATGTGGAAATAATAGTCAGAAAATGGAGTGAAGAGAAATTAAGTGAATGACAAAGAAGAGAGAAAAGATGAAAATAACATAATATGAATATAATAATAATAATAATCAACGACTGACAGGGTCAGAAGTAACCGAAACATCAAGACCAATATTCTGAGATGATGTTATGGCACCTTTTCCCCTGAAGAGGGCAACATTAGGTCATCAGTACATCAGATTGGACATATTTAGGTGTGTTTGTTCTGTCCTAACAGTAATGGGAGTGTCATCAAGACGTGTAGTGACATAAACTCCAGCAGCCTCTTGCATGGTTCCATGGTTTTAGAAGCTAAATGGCTTTGCTGCTGCAGTAGTTTCATTAGTAGCTGACTTTAGTGTTTATACAGTACAGGTCAAAAGTTTGGACACACCTTCTCATTCAATGCGTTTTTCTTTATTTTCATGACTATTTACATTGTAGATTCATCAAAACTATTAATGAACACATGTGGAATTATGTCCTTAACAAAAAAGTGTGAAATAACTGAAAACATGTCTTGTATTTTAGATTCCTCAAAGTAACCACCCTTTGCTTACTAGAATATAAGACATGTTTTCAGTTATTTCACACTTTTTTGTTAAGTACATAATTCCACATGTGTTCATTAATAGTTTTGATGAATCTACAATGTAAATAGTCATGAAAATAAAGGAAACGCATTGAATGAGAAGGTGTGTGTCCAAACTTTTGGCCTGTACTGTACATCAAGATCTATAACACTCTGATATAAATGATTACTGTGCAATGAAGAATAGAGTAGAGGAGGTAAAGCATGATCTAATCCAGTAAGTTAGACATTTTGAAGCCATTGAAGCCTGGAAAGCGTATACGTTTTGTCGTCGTTTGTTGTAGTATTTTGTATAAGCTCTCAAATACTTTTTGAATTTCATTTCTATCTGCTACAGAGGCTGAAAAATCTATTATTTAGTAGAAGAGTTCACACTTTTTTTTCCAGAATTTTTCCAGAATTTCCAGAAAATTAGAGGCTTATTTTAAAATCGCCCAGCGGTTTTTCAGGCCTCAACGGGTTAACACACCCAGCTGCAGTGTCTCACCTGAGTGTGGACCGGTATGCTGCTGTAGCCCAGAGGCAGGCCGGTGGAGGCGGTGGGGACTACAGGGGGTCTGGGGAAATGAATGGTGTTCTGATTCAGGGCGTCAAACACTGCGTTGTTGGGCCGAGTGTGGCACATGTCCATGATCCGGAAAGATGACTGAACACTGAGGAGAAGAAGAGACGCAGAGCTCACATTACAGCCAAACATCATGCATGTATGCCTAGTTACTGCAGGAAGGTAGATCACAACAGGAAACAAACTGCAGCGTGGTAGGAACTCATTCTGTGAGAGTCACGGTGCGTTCAGACCGGACGCGTAGCGAATATTTCGCGCGACAAGATTACATACAAAGTCAATGCAAACACGCGAATAGATGCAAATTTTTGCCGGCGGCGCGAATGAAACAACGCAAATTCGCGTGAGCTCAATAAATTCAACTTTGGCGAAATATTGGCGTGACGCTGTGTCGGGACAGCCTATCAGCGTTGAGATTCTGGACGACAGTGACGTCATGCATCCCGGGAACCCGCCTATTCCGGAAAAATGGAGGAGAAACTAATTGTTGCGGTCTGTGGGCTTCCTGAGCTTTTTGACACATCATCACCCTCCTACCGCAACCGGAACCATAAAGATCTTGCCTGGAGGAGGGTGATGAGGTCACCGGTCTGCCTGGTAAGCTGTGACAATGTGATTTCAGCTATCTGTTGTGTCATGGTTGATGACAGAATGAAATGGAGGGAATTATTTGGCGCTAAATAGTCTCTTGGGCGAAAATTCTCGAGTAAATTCAACTACTCGCGCGAGTAACGCGACGCGAAAATTCGCTCCGCGTCCGGTCTGAACACACGGTCAGCTGCAGCAGCTTACTGGTTGCTGTGGGGGTAGTCCAGCAGGTGGGTCATGGTGAGGAAGGGGTGGTTGAGCACGCTGGCAGGAAGCGTCCTGGCCTCAGCGTCGATCAGCAGCATGCTCTTCAGCAGAGACACAAACTCCCTCCGGTCAGCCTTCTCCGCCTGCATGTCGCTGTTATCAGGACTCAGCACCAGGTTCACCTGATGGAGGAACAGAGAACAGTCATGAGGAACCACACAGGGAACCATTGAACCGATCACTTCATATGACTACAGACACTTTTAATTATGTTCAAAGCCAGAAACAGAGTTTTACCAGAAAACCTGCAAAAGCTCTTTGTGTTCACTTCAGAAGAAGAAAATCATAGAAGAAGATTTAATTTTAAGCACCAAGTTGCTCGTACTACTTTAAAACAAATGTGTGTTTCAGTTGTTGGTGTAAAAATATGGAATTCCCAATTACAGGATTTAAAAGGTTGTACAGACATTAATAGATTTAAAAAAATGTATAAATGCAGAAAAAATTGTCAATATGTACTAGAATCTTAAACTGATTGTTTATGATCAGTTGTTTTTTTTTGGTCTTTTGTTTTTGAGATGATAACATGTGCTTGTATGGGTTTTTGTTTGTTTTTGTCTAAGTGTTTAGTTATAATCAAAGTTTTGTTGGTGTAGGCTACTGAAAATCCATTGTATGTGATGTCAGACCATCTTTTTTTACTTTTATTGTTCAAGTAGGTTGCAGACAAACATAAGAAATGTTTTCTTCTTGCTGCTCCTTTCTAATCATGAAGGTGTAGAGAGTGTCTCTGTACACATTTTGTTGTCCACTTTCATGAAAGGAACAAAATAAATAAATAAAAAAAAAATATATAAACTATTAAAGGTTCAAAGGGCCTCATTCACTAACCCTCCCAAGACATTTCTATTAAAACCCACATACACACATAAGTATTTTAAATTTAACACTACAACATATTCATTAAAAGCTGTTATGTTCACTAATAACCAGATCGTCCAACAACTTGTGACTGATCACACTGTTTATAGGCCCAAAGTAGGCCTGTATCTTTTATTTTTTGTCTTAAATACTTTTAAGACCAAGCTCAAAAAATCCCTTTAGATGTTCTACACCTTTGTATTTGTTTTGTTTAAATTTTGTTTTGTTTTTTTTGTTGTTTTTTTCCATCTAGCTATGTAATTTAAGTAAAGTATAGTTACTTATAGGTTTAAGAGGGAGGGTTGTTCCTCCATTTTCTTTTTACTGTTTCTTGTACTGTTATTTCCTAACGATTGTATGTTTTTTAAGTGCAAACAACAATAAATAAAAAAATAAATAAAATATTGGATAATAAAGCTGGAGATACGCCTCCACTTCAGAACTATGGAAGGATTTTCCTAAATGTAAAGTTTAGGCTCTCATTTGGGCTTTCTTGACATTTATTTTCACTTCCTGTGTGTGACTGAGCACACAGCACTGGAGTCTGACGCCCTTTTATGGGCATCGGCTTGGCATTTATCTCTGCTAATCAGGATCAACTAACAAAGAAACTGGATTTATTATTGTACTAGAACACATGTATGAACAATTTCTCCAGTTAAAGAAAGTATGTGAAATTAATCTGCTATGTTTAATATTTTATTTAATATGATTTGCCCACATAAAAAAAGTAAATGAAAAACACACAAGAGGTTTGTTTTATAGCTTCTGACTGGCTTTTTGAAGTCATGACGTACTAAATGTATTATTACTTAATGTAACTAGCCTGGGGAACTTCTGACTCTCACATTCCCCATTAAACATCAAATACTAGAGACAAACTTTCATCTTCAGGTCAGACAGTTTATGGGGACATTAACAAAAGAAACACATTTTATAAATAAAGGGGGACTTCAAGAAAAAAAACTTAAAATATTTGTGAAAGAGGCCCAATGTGTTTTAAGATCATGGAGTTTATTTATTTCTATATTTCAACATATGATGATGACACCACTGTGTAGACATGAAGCTGTAACTGTCAGTTATTTCCAGTCTCTCTAATGTTGAATTTGTTGATTGATTGGAGGTTATTGGCTCTGATCGACTCACGTGTGCGATGTCATCCAGACAGCTGAAGATGTACTTCCTGGCCTCTTTGGATTTCAGTCCAGTCTCTTTCTCATGCTCTTCTGTGGTCTGCAGGAGGAACACAAATATTAAGAATAAAAATATACAGTATGTAGGTGCAGTATTAAATATTTTTATGTAAACACCATTGTTGTATCTGTGTGTTGAAAGCTACCGTTTGATTTGTTGTGTTTACATGATAAGGAATAGAAGTATTATATAAGATAAACAAAGGGAGCTCAGACAGATAACATCAGGCTCACATTCATTGAACATTTATTTAGAGTGAGCTCAGCAGGGAAACCAAACACAGGTTCACATTTCCTGAGCTTTCCTCAGGCTGTGCTGGCTCTGTCTTGTTTTTAAAAGCTTATGCATCAGTTCCCTATAATGTACTGCCATTTCATTAATGGTTTTCCTTATTGCAAGGAGTTTAACTTGTATTTCCAATGAATATCTATATCCCAGCAGGTCTTTAAAGAGTTGCATATAACGTGCATGGTGCATGTGCTTTGAGCTTTGAGCTGCTGGTACCTTTATCCTCCAGGAGGAGTAGGGGGAGTTGGACTCTTTGGAGAAGAAACGGGAGGTCTTGGTCCCCTTGTTGAGCAGCTGCTCTCCAGGCAGGCCCTGAGTCTGGGAGATGTACCGGATCTGAGCAGGGAAGAGAAAAGAATTAGCAGATGACAGAGGAAATGCCACAAGATCATCAACTCACTCAGTTACTGAAAATACAGTCTTCACTTCAGCTGATGGACTCCAACCACACACACGCTTTAACTTCATGTCAGCAGCTTACTGTTGAACAACTGATCGCCTCAAATCAAGAAGAAGATCAGAGAATAAATGTGTTTATTGTGAGGGGCAGGAAACCTGACCTGGCTGGTATTAAAGACGGGAGTTCAAACTCCAATGAGACTATTTTTAAAAAACAACATGAAGCAAAGACAACATCTCAATAATGTCCACTTCTGTTGTGGAGCTTGGCTTTAGTCCAGCTGGTCTATAAGAGGGAACATCTGCTCTTTAACCTTTACTGCTCCGCCACACTGACATCATGGTGCTGATGCTGTATACAAGCCAGCCACATCTCATCTATAGATATTTATCCTTTATATATACACCAAACATCATAACTAATGTATTTTCTTCAATCGACCACACCTCCAAATATGAGAAATACATTTTTCCCCCTCTGCTGCCCAGTTAGTGTCACTTCAGTCCCACATTTAACTCCAATATCATACATAACATACAGCCATGGAAAAAATAATAGATAATTAGATGATAATAACTAAAATCATTATCAAGAAAATGGAAAATGTCTAAAAAATAGATATCAGCTCTTAAATTAAACTCTAATGAGCTATTTTTATTGTTATTATTATGTTTGTCCAAACAAATGTACCTTTAGTTGTAGCAGGCATTAAAATGAACAAATTGAAGAAAACAAGGGTGGTCTAATCATTTTTTTAATGACTGTATGTGTCATTTTATGCGTGCAAGACCCTAAAGACACTAAATGCCAATAGAGGAGGATGTAGAAACCTTAAAGTAGTTTAACCGACTACGCTGACAACCAGCGACAGAGCTGAGAGGATCAGAAACACAAGTTGTACCCCCTTCTACTTTTATCACAGTTAGTTTGGTTATTAAGTCAAAGTTTACAGGCTGGCATGCTGTTTTCCTGCACTGCTCTGTACAACGACAGCTAAAACACAGAAAACAAACACCTGACACAGACACTAAACTCTTTGCCACTTGTTGTCGTTACCTATGCTATGTTATACAACTGCATGCAGCAAATTCATTGCATGTTTTCACCAGGCGTTCTAAAAGCATGCCTCTGATATAAAATGACTTTCTAATAGTTAGTGAGGTGTGGCTGCCAGCATCGTTTCATCTGCAGGTCCAGAGATATACTCTGGGAAATGTTCATGTGGTTCAACTCACAGAGTTCACCAGATATTGTTGACTTTTATCAGGAACTATCAGCTCTCTGGCTGGTGCCATCTTTAATACCACTCTCAGAATTCCATGATACTCCAGAAATCCCATGACCAATGGAAACCCTGCCGTGGTGGTTTTACAGCCTGTGTGTGTGCGTGCATGAGAGCATGTGCACGTGTCTGCAGCCCAGAACAAACACAGTGACTGGCCAGAACCTGCTGATGGTGCACTGAGCACCCAGTGTGTGTGTGTGTGTGTGTGTGTGCACATGTCTACCATCAGGCTTATGCTTATAAATACATTTTGCTGTGTAGAGTGGAACTGCAGTGAGCCTTGGCATAGCACAGCATACTTTTGGGGGCTGAATATGCACGTGTGAGTGTCCTGGCATGGCCCGGTCTACAACAGATCTGTCAGAGCTCAGCGGAGCTTTATCACCACTATCTCTGACGGGTGATCGCACAAACTGATAGCTGCTGCTGCTGCTGCTGGAGGACGAGTCACACCTCACCAAAAAACCTTCCTAAAGCACATGCATGCATTCACATTAACCCATTGAAGTGGAAAGCGGATACGTCGTTTTGTAGTATTTGTATAAGCTCTCAAATACTTTTTGAATTTCATTTCTATCTGCTACAGAGGCTGAAAAATCTATTATTTAGGAGTAGCGTTGACCCTTCTGTTGAATTTACAGAAAAACTTCAGGTTTAAGGGGCTGATTTTAAAATCAACCAGAGGTTTTACAGGCAGTTTTAGGCGTCAATGCCATCGATTAATTAAAAAATGTTAATGAAGAAGAATGTTTGGTCCTGGTATGTTCTGTGAAAGAACAGCCAATTTCTAACATTTGGTTTGGCAAAGAAGCTCTGGAGAACTTGTCCATAAAAGGTCAGATATAATGTTCTCACAACATTATAAATTCCGAGACACGACAATAACAATGTGTCCAAGTTCTTCCTTGTTCCAGAATTCTAAACTGAAACACAGTAAACATGATGGGCTTAGCTCTGGTTGCCTATAGTCCAACAGGGTAATCCTGCTGGTCTGTGAATGTGGACTGGGCCTGTTCCCATGCTCCCTTCCCCTCGCCGGGGGACACCCGTTAAAGTTCCAGTTGTGCAGTTTAGACCACACAACCCTGTGGGAAGATCATCACACGTTGCCAAGAACAATTTCCTGATTCACTCAGCTCAGATTAGCATTAGGTGGATTTCATGCTGGATTTGTTGGACTTCACTCACACAGTGAGAGAGAGAGGGATCAGGGAACAACAACAAACAAAGCTTCAACTAGATCATCAACATACTGCTGCAGGAGCAGAGAGGGAAAAATAGTTTTACACGTTAAATATGTGTTCTGTAATCTCTGAAAAATGATATTTCTCACTGTTTATTTTGACCTTTATTTTGTACTCCCTGTTCTCTGGCAGGAGAGGGATATAACTTTATCTCTCCTGGAGAGTGTGTGAGTGTGTGTGTGTGTGTGTGTGATACAGTAGCTTGTAGATGTGTGTGTGTTATGTGTGGGAATGTTACCTGGTCGTACTCCAGCGCTCCGGGGTAGAGCGGCCAGCCCAGGAAGAGCTCGGCTATCACGCAGCCCAGGGACCACATGTCGATGGCCTCGCTGAAAGGCAGGCCCAAAATAATCTCTGGAGCTCTACGGAGAGAAAAAAGAGAGACAGAAGAGGTTAGTTTGGGGAAGAGACTAAACAAGTCACCCTACTGCAGCCCAGAGGGCTGGCCGCCCTAGAGCTAGCTTAGCTTAGCTTAGCTTAGCTTAGCTGGATGAGATGAGCTTCAGAAGACAGAGTGAACAGAAATGTTTCTGCTGAGCCAAAGGGAAAGATCAATGAATAGTGGCTAGTGCAAAACCTTTAAAATATATAATAATAATCAGTGTCCGGGGTGACTCTGGATCCAAAATGACGACTAAACTCCAGATAACCTTTCCTGCAGTGAGACCTTTAGCTTAGCTTAAGCTCTCTGGGTTTGGTAGCTGTGGCAAACATTTTAAAAGCACTGCGTCAAATGCATCACTATCAGAACCTTTCCAGGGTGGTACTGGGTGAAAATATCCCCGACCCCCTTTCGAGCTTGCAGAAAGTGTCAATGTCAATTTTTTTGCTTTTTTGTTTTGTTTTTTTATTTATTCATCTATTAATATTTAAACTTGTTTTTTTGTTGCTTGCATGTTCGAAATAAAGACAATCAATCAATCAAAATATATAATATACAGGGTAATATGCTGGAAAACATGTGCTGGCCATTATACCAAAGCAGTCTCAACAAAAAACTGGTCAGAATTTATTTGCAGGGCAGTTAAAAGACAGATTGGTGTTTCAGTGAACATTTTATGCACCACGCTGATGAAAGATCTGCTCCAGGTGTCATTCATGTAACTAAATAAATTACCTATGAAATGTATTAATATTTATTGTGTGAATGACTTGAAACCTTGAGAAAACTTTTTTGATTTAAATTAGAATATGTGCAACTAAGAAATTCCTGTATTTTCCCTGTTAAGACTGTTAAGGTAATTAAATATATGATACATTTCTGCCTCAATACAATAAATGAGTCACATGGACAAAGCTTATTCAGAGGTCACAAATTGAACATTACACCCAGATGACGTGCATGCAGTGTTCCTCCCAACAAAGAACTAAGCTCTTCCAGTGAATAGACTTTGCCACTTACGCAACTCAAGTGGGACTAGTAATCTAGCAGCAGTAGAGTAAAGCAGCGTGTGAAAACAATGGTTATTAGTCCTGGACACAGCAGCCGAGCAACAGCGCCGCAAATAGTAACCGCTGCTGTGACGACCACAGGGGAAACGACCGTTGCCTAGCAACAGCCGGACGCAAGACCATAATGTAACAGCATTACAGGGTGATAAACGGGGCCATCGCTCAACATTATCGTGTGTATGACTGTGAGCATGTGTGTGCTTCTGTGCGTGCATGTGTGTGTGTGTGCATGTGTTTGTGCATGTGTGTGTGTGTGTGTGTTGCAGATGTCAACCATCACATTCAGAGCTCATGTCGTCTACCCTCCTTGGCCTGGAGGAGGAAATTACACTTTGCCATTTCCTATTGCTCCTTCAAGAGGAAGAAGTCTAGTTATGCAACACAAAAAGAGCCTTAAACATGACAGAACAACCTGCAGAGAGGAGCTGAGGAACTGATTGTGTTGTTTCTAGCTTTAAGTGCTACGATAATCATGGAGGATTAACCCAGAGACGTCAGACAACAGAAAGAAAACAACTCTGTTTGGACACAAAGAACAGCAGTTAAATACATCCTGCAACCCCTTCATTCAAAACTTCAACAAATGAATTATAAAAATGATAATAATGTAAATTCACAGTCTTTTAAAGAGAGAATAAATATAATAACATTGTTGGACAATTTATACAAGGTTGGACTATATATATATATATATATATATATATATATATATATATATATATATATATATATATATATATATATATATATATATATATATATATATATATACACATACCAGCCAGAACCTACAAGCTTCAACTGTACACTGGTCCAACATGCATGGCCTCTGGTGATGTTTCATGTTTGAGATTCAGATAAAAAGACTTTTGTTGTAATTGATATTCTATCCATAACATATCTTCCACTTATACTGGTGCATCTCAATAAATTAGAATATCATAGAAAGTTTATTTATGTCAGAAATTCAATTCAAAGAGTGGAAGTAACACATTATACAGACCCATTACACACAATTTATTTAATTTATTATGGCTTACATTTAATGAAGACCTAAAATTCAGTTACTCTGAATGTTTAATATTACAAAAGACCAATGTTTAATATGGAAATGTTCCTCTGTCTATATGACTCAATACTTGTTGGGGCTGTTTGACTTTTCCATGATATTCTAATTTATTGAGATGAAGCTGTAAAGTCTGGAGTTTTAAAAAATCCTGTTTGACAGTTATAATAATGATATATTCTGACTTCATACTGAAACTATAGTGAATTAAAAGAGGAGCGTGTGTATTGTTGCTAGAGCGATGGCTGCAGCCTTCCAGAGCCGTAACAGCTCATCACATAACAAACATAAAACACTCACACACCCACAGGTGTTTGGCAGCCAGACCAGCTTCCAGAACTGACTGTTCACACTAGAGAGCAGCACCTACAGCAGGAACAAACACTGCAGCCGCACGGAAACACACCCTGCTGCAGAGCACACACCTGAGATAACTACGGATCAACACTCTTATAGGGACAGATATAAAACATCTTTCCTGCCACGTGCCATCACACTGTACAATAACAAATAATAGTCTGGTTCATTACATACTGTCTATGCACTTTGTGTTTTTTATGCACACTGTTCATTGCACCTTATTTGTTTCACAGCACCAACATTTTTATACTGTATATTCATATTTATTCTGCACTGGAATTCTATTCTACTCCTTAATACATACTCCTTCTTTAGACACTTCTTCTTTAGACACTTCATTTTTTATTGTATTTTATTGTATTTTTATATTTTATTGCTTGAAGTATGCCTAGGTTGTTCTTTTTACTTAATTGTGTTGTTATTGTCTCTGTGTGTAATGCTGCTGCTACACTGTCATTTCCCAGCTTGGGATAAATAAAGTATATCTATCTATCTCTCTATCTATCTATCCATCTTCAGACATGTAGAGAATACTAGTAGTAGTAATACTTTCAACGTGATGAGGACTCGTTACCAGACATGTGAACCATCGCTGGACAGAGCTGATCCATGATGACCACATATGTGGGACACGTGTGGTGGAGAGGATCAACTTACATGAGAGTCAACAACAAGCATGAGGAGCAAACAAAAACAACACGGAATGAAAATAAACGTTCCCTGAAAGACGCCAGACCATCAGACACCAGTAGCATGTTACTGCTTTCTATTTAACTGAAATAATGCTCTAATGTGCTCTAATAATACTCTTGCTCTTAAGGACTTGTTACTAACTAAAGTGATCTTCTGCTATATTTTAGGTTCTCGATGACTGAAACCATTATCCCATATAATAGCTCCATGGAAAAGGCTGTTATGATCCAGGAAACATGGGTGGAGGAATTGGCTAAAAGGGAAGGAGTCAAGGGGTGAAGAATGCAACAAATAAATCATAAATTAATGGATAAAATGGAAGCCAGAGAAGACTGTTAGGAAACTTCACCAGTCTTATCACACTAATATTCTGCTGAATCAGGGATTAAACTAAGTGAACTATGACAATGTATAACAAATGTATTACACTTAAAGTAAAAATGTAGTTTAAGAAAAAAAAAAAACACCTAATACAAAATCATTTCACCAACCCAATATAGAATTCAGGTTTAAAAACATGTGTTTACAGTATTAAATGTTTATGAGAAGGAAAGCAGAAAGCCTCTGGACAGCTTCAGCTTCACTTTTTTGTACGCCTGCAGTTTTATACAGCACAGCAGCAACTAATGTTTCTGTTGTGTATCAGGACTATAATTACGCTGACTGGCTATGTGGACATTCACAAAGCAGGAGAGGCAGAGATATTTCAGAGAAAGAAAAAGAAAAGACAAACTATAGACACATACTGGAGGCCAATTATTTCCATTGAGGGGATATAGCAACTTGTTAACACACATACAGCACTCAGTGTGAGTGATCATGTATTATTCATCGTGCTCTATATATATATATATATATATATATATATATGAGTCCTAGCAGCAGGTATGAGCTCCACAGTGATGCATGGCTTCCTGACTGACCATCAGAACAAACTAGACAGATAAATGACTCCACAAACAAACAATGCTACGTGTCTGTTTCTCTGTTTGACTTCCCTAAACCAACAGAAAGTCTCCCAGCTGCGTCTAACACTCGTTCCTGGAGTGAAACTGACAGTGTAACTCAACATATGGATCCTTTAATAGAGCGGCCCAGGGCTGTGTGTTGGCTAGCTGCTGGTGTAAACCAACACCTGTGTGACAGAGACATCACACCTGGAATCAGGAAGCCTAACAACCTGTCCAGCCATCTTTCCTTCTACCTGATCTGCCGAGCTGAATTATTCACATAGCCCAGTGCTCCATTTTCATTGTGGGAGCTGTTTTACGTCAGCAGCCCCCGCAGGACAGACCAGTCACCTCACCAGGCCTGCTGTGTCACGCTGCCATGGCAACAACACATTAGAGCATGACAGGCTCTGAAAAGCCTCTGAGCCAGAGACTTCTATCTACACAGTCATGCTTATGAAATCAACAAGTTTGTAGCTGTTCAGTTAATAAAACATGATCTTGATGACTTAGCAGGCCTCAGCAGAAAGGGAGTAAATAGACCTAGATTCTGGTTTCACTGCTGTGGACTAACAAGGTCTGTTTAGGGCTGAGGACAAGGCAGGTAAACAAATAGGTCATAGTTTCATTAGAAATCATATGGAATTAATTTACAGATGAATAAATAAGGGACAGTGCAAAAACGCAACTAACTTGAATGCACATTTACTGGAGGACACTTCAGATGCTAAAGTTACTGGACCTGCTACCGCCTCAGATATCTGCCTAGATTCATACACAACCAGAAATATAAATACAATTGTGTGAATTAATATGCAAAAACCCCATCTTTTATAGTAAATAGCAGCCTGAAATCACAGCAGGAAAAGTCAAATTGAGGCGAGTAGCACTAGGAGAGCTCTAACTGGATCAATAAGGTGTTTAATTAAGTATTTGTGTCCATTAATTGTAGGTTTAGATGGACAAGACTAACACAGGAACAGTTTAATCCTTCCAGTTGGTGATGGGATATATATGGAATATACTCTTTGTATAGCAGCTTGTTGTAGGTGGGATGGATGACTATATAATTGCGTAAACATACATTTTTCCAGCCACCAGCATGATATTACATGATTCTGTCTGTGCAGAGCACTGTCTGGATGAGTGTGATGGGTTCCTGCAGCAGAGCAGAGTCTGGAGAGAGCTAAAGAAGTTCTGCACCAAAGGGAGTTTATACTGGTTACTAATGATTGTAGCAGTGCTCCAGCCTACACATCGTCCCAGTGGCGCTACTGGGAACGTAGCTGTTGAACCATATGAAAACATGATGTTGGGTCCATAATCGATTTATATGTGGTGATCTAGAGACGTGGTTGATCCATTTTGTTCCAGAGACCAAATTACAGTGAAAGTAAACATGCACTCTAATGTATTTGCTGTGTTGTCCTTTTCTCACAGTACAAGCAATAATGTATTTATATTTTGTTTAGAGTGTGACTATCTGCTACAGTGGACAGTCTACTGGCTCTGAAGATGAATTACTAGAGAGAGAGCCTGCATGATAATGTTTATTTGCAGTACTTTTACTTCAGCTTAAGCAGTTAGCTTAAGGGGAAAAAGTTAACAAACAAACAAGGCAAGCAGGTTTTGACATCTTTTGACATTTCATTTTTACATCTTAGTTACTTTGTATTCCGGCCCATAGTTTTATGAATGCGGCCACACATCTAAACGTTGTATACTTTGCTTCCTGCGGTGGTAGCTGAGGACTCTGAGCGGCTTAGTAACATAAATCCAATCACTGTTTGCTATATGGAAGTGGTTGCTCTTTTTTTGAGCATCTGACATTTACCACATTGACTTTCATCTGATCATTTCAAACATAGGCAAAGTTTGTTCTACAAGTAGCCCAGTTCAGTGTGAGTGTTGGATACAAACCTGTTTTTATATTTAGATTTATGAGATTGTGCCTTTAATCAGAGTGTTCAGATGAATAATACCATGGACCCTTATGGTTTTCTTGTTGTCTTATAAAACAGCGTTCTGAATCAGAGCCACGCTGGGGCAGTGCTCCTACCTTTGGTTCTGGAAAATCCAGGGAAAACCCCAGAACTGTAAAAAAATAAAAATAAAAACAAACCCCTCCTCCTAGCCACTGTGGTCTGGCCAGCATGTCTTTACTGCTTCACTGTGGCAACAATACAGTAGAGTCATTATGCAATATGAGCTAGAGACCAGGAGACACTGTGTCCTGCTAAACACTCTGCTGATAACCTGACGTACAAACACAACGACACACTTACTCCCCTGGGCTCAAATTACATAATCATAGACAGCATGTACATACAAAACAGTATGGAGACATCACCCTATACTGATATTTACCTAACAAGGCCACAAACACACCAGGTAAACTAGGAATATATATACGACCAGGTGGCTAAACTAACACACAGACACCAGGTGGAATGGGGGTGAGGAAGCAATAAAAGGAAAAGTGGAGTGTTGGTGTACCATGAAAAGAAAAAAAAGTGTCTTTGAATAACCTTTTTAACCAAATAGCCTTCTTTTATTTGTCAAAAGGCACAAAAATCGACGCTTTGCAAAGCAATCAAAAAAACAGACTAAAGCTGTTGCACAAGCTTTCTGGTCAGTTTAGCTTTTGGCCCCAGCAGGTAAAGTTAACTATCTTTTTCCACCCTCAGAGAAGCTCTTTAAACACATCTGCGTCTACTTATTGTGTAGCATGTTCGGGTACATTGTGTGAGCAACATAGCGTACCCAGCCTGCTGCACAGACACCAGCACATATATAAGCACACCCAGACGCACACAGGAATGTCTGAATGTT
Source organism: Centropristis striata (assembly GCF_030273125.1). Lineage (NCBI taxonomy): Eukaryota > Metazoa > Chordata > Actinopteri > Perciformes > Serranidae > Centropristis > Centropristis striata. Next base: position 99,855 of record NC_081522.1, on the reverse strand, counting down.
TTTTCCTGGATCTAAATGTGGGTTTTTACATACCACATTCTTCTCTGGCCTTCTGTGTCCTGACTGACCTCCCTAAACTCAGTGCCAGCCCATTTTAACTGCTCTATGATCTCAGCGTTGATGCTGCTGCTCAAAGACAAAACGCACTCCAGCACGCATGAACACACACTCATACACACTTAACCAGGTCAACTGCAGAGCCTTTATGTTATGCAACAGCTATAGCTACTCTCCTCCATGTGTCTGAGAGGGGGGCACACAATGTGCTTTGCTTCTTTAAAAAATGGAGAAGTTCCACTCGGGGTTAACGCTCCTCATACGGCAATAAAATTAGGACTCACAGAGAGTAATCATGGGTGTGTACAGTGAATAAGCTGTAGAAATACCCAGCACCTCAACAAATTGCACAATGTTTGAAGAGTTTGCAATAGTTTGCAAAAGTTTATCCGTCTAGATCTGCCTACTTGCTGAAACTTGCTAGTAAGAGCGTAGGCGTAAGTGAATGAAATTGCCAGCTTGCTGTCCAGCGGTTAATGAAAAGGAAACACTTTGGCAAGCATGTACGTCATTAAAACTTGTCACCTGCCACTAACTTCCACATGCCAACAAATCCACAATGACTCAACAAATAAAAGTACATTTCAAATGAGAGAACAGGTTTGATGGTGAACAGATGTTCTACTGTGTACACTCCATAATTCTGTCTTGTAGCTGCAGAAGCTCTTTAATATATTGTGGCATAATGTGAGCTTACTACTTAATAACTTAATAAAGTTCTTTGTGCAACAATGTCTCAAGGTTCACAATCCTGTTTGAGTTTCATGAGCACATTCCCCTCTCTCCCTTCTACAAGACACGGCAAATACTTCATGACGGCGTTCCTCATGTAAACATTTCAGTTCCTCTGCACGTTATGCAACAGCAGCTGAGTTTAGGGCGGGACGAGCTCAACACGGAGCAGACATACGTTGGTCCAAAGAATAATATGTGCAGGAAAGAATGAGGGAGCAGGACAAACAGAAGACAGCAGGGAAAGAGGAGAAAAAGTAAAAGACAGAAAGAAAGTAAAGGGGAAGGGAGGGCTGTGTGCAGGTTAACACAGAGAACATTACATAAGAAGAGCAAAGGCCTCAACACATACAGACTTTACTGAGCCCTGTGGGAAACAAACACATAAACAGCCATTACCCACAGGACTGTCAGCTATCTGGTTAGCATATCCTGATGATGTGACATTTCATTGCATCACATATTTGAACTCTGTAAAAATATTCTACCCTGTGAATTCAGTTACTGAACATTTTGTACTATTTGAAACCGGTTGAGTTCCATGTGCAGTATGCAGCTTTTTCTTTCCTGTGGCATTTTTTGGCTGCTCTCATAACAAGATAATACTGAATATGGCATCTGGGATGTGGAAAATATCGCTGAACAAAGTATCTGTAATAACTTCTAATGAATTTACACAACCACAGAAAAACAGCCTTTGAAGTGTTTTAAACAGTATGAAAAGGCATCAGACAGTCATCTGAAGCAGGGTGGAGTGCTTTCAATGACTATGAGAGTAGTCAAGATCCCAAAATAAAGTCAATTTCTTTTTTACATTAAAGAATGATGATTGTAATCTATAATATGGAAATGTTAACATTTTCCCTGAGATACAGTACTGAAAAAGGAGACCAATACTGGAAGAAATGGAGGGACTACATATATGAGAGGTGATTACATATTCTGTGTGGCAAAATCTTTTTATTTTATATTATTGTATTATTCCTCTGGGTCAGGAGTGTTTCTCCCCGAGTATAATTATGTATATATAAATTCCATTTCCGCTTGTTATGGGGTTCTTTATTTTATTTTTTGTACCGGTGACCTTGTGGATAACCTGTCAGCCCTTTGTTTAGAACAAAACCTGCCATTGTATTTTGCTGTATGTATGGATGACCCTGTCTGATGTACCTGTTCTGTGTGTATAATTATATGTTTGTGCTTATTTTTTTCACTGAAAAATCAATAAAAAGAAAGTTAAAAAAAAAAGAATGATGATTGTCCAGAAGTGTAACTGAACGTGGGAAGCCTCACCTGTAGTATCTGGACTGCAGGTAAGTGGAGCAGACGGCCTTGGAGACGTGGCTGGCGGAGCCGAAGTCGATGACCTTGACCCTGTAGGGCTGCCTGGACGGGTCCACCAGCATGATGTTCTCTGGCTTCAGGTCCGCGTGGATCAGACCCAGACACTTCAGCTTCTTTAAGGCTGTCGCCACCTGCAGAGATTTAAATACATTAAAAGACTCCATGTGTGGTATTTGGTGCTGTTTCTATAAGTTTGGGTTATATTTGGGTCCACTTCACCTGCTGCAGAATGGGCCTGATGATCTTGAGTGGCAGGGGACTGAACTTGTTCTGCTTCAGGAAGTCGTAGAGGTTTTGCTCCAGCATCTCAAACACCAGGCAGGTGTGACTGCGGTGCTGAAAGCACTCCAGAGCTCGCACCACGTTGTGCTCATCTGCATTCTCGCTGCTCAACCGGGCCAAAATCTCCACCTGGAGATCAAGACAAGATAGAAAACAACAGAGGTTCAGTTCAGACTAACAACTAAACTAAAGCAAGACAAACATAAACAATGTCCTTGCAATAAAAGCAGGCATGGGTTAGTCTCAAGTAAATAGGCCACTACACCACAGTTTAACAAAAAAACATTTGTTCTACTCACAATAAAAACAGGTTCTCACCTCAATCTGTCCCTGCCGTGCATAGGATGGATGGTTCTTCAGTATCTTCACTGCCACCACTTCATTCGTTCCTCTCTTCCAGCACTTCACCACCTGACCGAAGGTTCCCCGACCCAGAAACTCCAGAACTTCATAGCTGTTCTTCAAGGAACACAGAACCTCGTGCTGAACTAACTGGTAGTCTCCGTCTGCTGATCCGGTTCTGGTGACAGTAGCTCCTGCCACCGTCTCAGTACTGCCGTTAGGCCTGATTTCAGCCCCCTCCGCCCTGGTTCCCACTGCCTCCACCCTGCTGGGCTGAGTGGGCAGCGTCCCTCCACAGCCCACTCTGACACTGTCTGCATTGTTCCCGGTGCTGGTCTGCAACATGGCAACAGGGGGAGGAAGAGAAGGTAGAGCAGATACCTCCTCCACTATCTGCATGGTTCTGATGCAGCGGTTCTCCTGCGGGTGTTCTCCACCTTCACCTGTCTTCTGCTCACATCTCTGGCTGGCACCTGGGTCTAAAAGCTTGACGTATCCTCCTCTTGCTTGTCCTCTCCTGCTTCGTCCCTCCTCCTCCTCTGCTCTGATGCAGGTCCTCCTCAGGAGCCCACAGTCCAGGCCTCCTCCTGAAGGAGTCCCCCCACTGTCTCTACGAAGCCTCACTTCCTGTGGGCCTCTGCTCTGGTGAGGAGGCTCCTGGATCCCAGCTGGACCTTCTCCTGGTCTCTCCCAGCTCTCCTCTCTCTGTGATCCTGCAGTCTGCAGTGCCCACTCCTCCCTGTGTCCCAGCTGCAGCCCCCGGGGCCGGCTTCCTGGATCAGCACCGCTGGAGGACGGGACCACGTTGTTGGGGTAGGCTATACCGTAGTTGACTCCGATCACATAGGTCTTGGATGCGGGTCGGTGCTGAAAGGCTCTGCTGGTGTTATGACTGTGGTGAGCTTCGTCTTTATGTCTGCTGGTTCCACTACTGCTGCTTCCTAAGGCACTGGTTTCAGCTGAGTGCAGGTGTGATGGGTAGACCAAGACTTTTGAGGCCATACCTAAAGGAGAGAAAGAAAACACAGGTAACATGCATCATTTATCAAGGGGAAAAACTAATTTAACACAATTAGGTTTTTAGACCTTAAGGATTAAGTTTTTTTTTCACTTGATCACTTAACATGCTGTGATGGTCTATACCAGGCATGTCCAAACTATTCACAAAGGGCCGTTTGGCTGCAGGTTTTCGTTTCAACCAAGCAAAAGCACACAGTTTGACCAATCAACTGTCTGAAGACTGAGATCAGTTGATTAACTGAGTCCAGTCTGGTGCTGCTGCTTGGTTGGAACGAAAACCTGCAGCCACACGGCCCTTTGTGGAATAGTTTGGACATGCCTGGTCTATACTAACTTGTGTAGCACACCAATTCTGTGCATCAAGAAGTGAACTGGTTAAGAGGAAAGCAGCACCTTCCCTATCACCATCCTCCTGAGCGAGCTGGCGTTCTAAATAAAGCAATCAGAAAAGCTGTAAAGGCAAATACACACTAAGCCATCATGTCAGCCTTCCTGCAAAGGGGAACTGGCGTCCTGTAACGGGAGAAGGGGAAGCCCGGTGCGTCTCTATCTGTCCCTGCACGCCACGCTGGAGGTCAGTTTCACACTAAGTAGAACCGCAGAGCAAGCAGACCAGAGGGAAGCGATACATCATGGAGCATGAAGGTGTTTAGCAACTCAGTGACATTTTACAAATACAGATAAAAGCTGAAATGACTGTTGACTGATGTCATTGATTGATAAACCTTTCTGTCTGGAAAGTTACTGAAATACTGTTTATGAACCATGAACATTAGAATTTTTACTTAATACGATAGACATCTTTATTTTGATCTGCTGAATCTCAGTTATTAAAATGCTGAAATAAATCAAATAAAGCAACTGATATAACGCGATCATAGTTCATATAGATACAATCAGCTGCTCTTATTCTACATTAAAACTCTGAGATCTTAAAGGCCAATGACTGTCATTAAAATTACAACTTTCACCAAAAATGCTGTTTAAACATTAATTTAAACAGAATGCAAGAAATTCAGAATTCAGAATGTATATTTTCAACAACAAAATTTAAACAGTTTGAACACAAAAAATAATT